>NW_020837950.1:6707289-6880128 GCF_003676395.1 Aethalodelphis obliquidens | reverse complement strand
AAAAAAAAAAAAAAAAAAAAGAAAGCACTCCCATTTACCATTGCAACAAAAAGAATAAAATATGTAGGAATAAACTTACCTAAGGAGACAAAAGACCTATATGCAGAAAATTATAAGACACTGATGAAAGAAATTAAAGGTGATACAAATAGATGGAGAGATATACCATGTTCTTGGGTTGTGGATCGTGAAAATGACTCTACTACCCAAAGCAATCTACAGATTCAATGCAACCCCTATTAAACTACCACTGGCATTTTTCACAGAACTAGAACAAAAAATTTCACAATTTGTATGGAAACACAATAGGCCCTGAATAGCCAAAGCAATCTTGAGAAAGAAAAACGGACCTGGAGGAATCAGGCTCCCTGACTTCAGACTATACTACAAAGCTACAGTAATCAAGACAGTATAGTACTGGTACAAAAACAGAAATATAGATCAATAGAAGATGATAGAAAGCCCAGAGATAATCCCATGCACATACGGTCAACTTATCTTTGATAAAGGAGGCAAGAATATACAGTGGAGAAAGGAGAGCCTCTTCAATAAGTGGTGCTTGGAAAACTGGACAGCTACATGCAAAAGAATGAAATTAGAACACTCCCTAACACCATACACAAAAATAAACTCAAAATGGATTAAAGACCTGAGTTTAAGGCAAGACACCATCAACCTCTTAGAGGAAAACATAGGTAGAACACTCTATGACATAAATCACAGCAAGATCCTTTTTAACCCACCTCCTAGAGAAATGGAAATAAAAACAAAAATAAACAAATGGGACCTAATGAAGCTGAAAACTTTTGCACAGCAAAATAAAACATAAATAAGACGAAAAGACAACCCTCAGAATGGGAGAAAATATTTGCAAATGAAGCAACTGACAAAGGATTAATCTCAAAAACATACAGGCAGCTCATGCAGCTCAATATCAAAAAAACAAACAACCCAATCCAAAAATGGACAGAAGACCTGAGTAGACATTTCTCCAAAGTAGATATACAGATTGCCAATAAACACTTGAAAGAATGCTCAACATCATTAATCATTAGAGAAATACAAATCAAAACTACAATGAGATATCATCTCACACCGTTTAGAATGGCCATCATGAAAACAGCTAGGGCTTCTCTGGTGGCACAGTGGTTGAGAGTCTGCCTGCCAATGCAGGGGACATAGGTTCGTGCCCCAGTCCGGGAAGATCCCACATGCCGTGGAGCAGCTGGGCCCATGAGCCATGGCCACTGAGCCTGCACGTCCAGAGCCTGTGCTCCTCAACGGGAGAGGCCACAACAGTGAGAGGCCTGCATACCGAAAAAAAAAAAAAAAAAAAATCTAGAAACAATAAATGCTGGAGAGGGTGTGGAGAAAAGGGAACCCTCTTGCACTGTTGGTGGGAATGTAAATTGATATAGCCACTATGGAGAACAGTATGGAGGTTCCTTAAATAACTAAAAATAGAATGACCTTACAACCCGACAATCCCACTACTGGGCATATACGCTGAGAAAACCATAATTCAGAAAGAGTCAGGTACCAAAATGTTCACTGCAGCTCTATTTACAATAACCAGGATATGGAAGCAACCTAAGTGTCCATCAACAGATGAATGGGTAAAGAAGATGTGGCACATATATACAATGGAATATTACTCAGCCATAAAAAGGAACGAAACTGAGTTATTTGTAATGAGGTGGATGGACCTAGAGACTTTCATACAGAGTGAAGTAAGTCATAAAGAGAAAAACAAATGCTGTATTCTAACATATATATATGGAATCTAAAAAAAAAAAAAAGAAAGAAAGAAAAAATGTTTAGAAGAACCTAGGGGCAAGACGGGAATAAAGATGCAAACCTACTAGAGAATGGACTTGAAGATACGGCGAGGGGGAAGGGTAAGCTGGGACAAAGTGAGAGAGAGGCATGAACATATATACACTACCAAACGTAAAATAGATAGCTAGTGGGCAGCAGCCGCATAGCACAGGGAGATCAGCTCGGTGCTTTGTAACCCCCTAGAGGGGTGGGATAGGGAGGGTGGGAGGGAGGGAGATGCAAGAGAGAAGAGATATGGGGACATATGTATATGTATAACTGATTCACTTTGTTATAAAACAGAGACTAGCACGCCATTGTAAAGCAATTACACTCCAATAAAGATGTTAAAAAATAAAAAAATTAAAAAGAATAAATAAATGCATCACACGTATTATCTCATCTAATTCTTTAAAAAAAGTTGATAATTATAAGGTCTAGAACTGATTAAAGTGATAGTATACTATGACAATATGATTAATTACATGAACAAATTGTAGGATCAATTACCCTTATTGAATAATGTGAAAAATTCCACCATAATCTTGATTGATAATGAAAAAGCATTCTAGAAAGTTTAACATGCATTTGTGATTACAAAGAAAGAATAACAAATTTATATTTTACAACAAATTTTTAGTTCATATATACCTATCAGAAATCTATCAAAAACTTCAAAGTTAATGGTGAAAGATTAGATACATTTTCTATTATGGTCAAGGACTGGACAAGAATGATGTTATTACTCAGTACTGTACTAGTCATTTTTTTATTGACTTTACTTTTTTAGAGTAATTTAAGTTTCACACTAAATTGAGGGGAAACTGGAAGTATTTTGATAAACACTCACACATTATATCTTTTAAAAAGGAAGAGTTGTAACTGTCTTTAAATGCATCATATAAGCTGGATATGTAAACTCCATAAAAGCAAGGACTATTTTGTCCTCAGAGGCTAGAAATTGCGTTGCATATAGTGGGTACTTAATACATAAGTATTAAAGTAGCCAGACAAAATAATGATGTATAAATGTTGATAACCTTCTTATACAACATAGAGAAAATTAAACCAAAAAAAAAAAAGCAACAAAGTTATAGAAAATCTAGGAATAAAACTTATAAATGTGTCGAATCCATATAAAGTTATGCTGACACTTTAATTATGGATATAAAAGACAACTAGAATAAATTTAGAATATTTCATATTGTGGAATGGAAAATCTTTGTAATATAAATGTGTGAATACTTGTAAACTTAATGTTAAACTTCAAAAAAATGATAGACTATAAGAAAATAATTGAATATATGGAATGTATTAGTAGCAGAGTGTATAAAGAGTTAAAGAATTTTTTTTAAATAAGTCATTGCAAATATGAAAGTTGCTAAGAAGGTAAATCTTCAAAGTTCTCATCACAAGAACAAGTTGTAATATTGTATGGTGACAGATGGTAACTAGACTTGTTGTGGGGATAACTTTGCAATGTATACAAATGTCAAATCATTATGTTGTACACCTGAAACTAAGTTGGGCCTTTAGCTGATCATCACCAAGATTCACCAGAGGTGAATCCTCTCCTTGGTTAAAGCCAGCAGAAAGGGAGATGATAGAATTGCCTTATAATCCCTCTCGGAATGCATTTACTATGTGTTAGATTTAGTTCGAAGTTTTTTGGTTTTGGTTTTGTTTTTTTTAAGAAACCAAATTTGTTTGTGTTATCCCTCCAAAAGTCTCAAAATCAGATCTTCCTGGTACCAAACATTCACAAATACTAATCTGAAATGATTTTTTCTTCCTTTCTTTTTAAAATTTTCTTGGAGTACAGTTGATTTATAGTGTTGTATTAGTTTCATGTGTGCAACAAAGTGATTCAGTTATACATATACATATATTCATTCTTTTTCAGATTCTTTTCTCATATAGGTTATCACAGAATATTGACTAGAGTTTCCTGTGCTATACAGTAGGTCCTTGCTGGTTATCTATCTTACATGTAGTAGTGTGTGTATGTTCATCCCAAGCTCCTGATTTATCTCTCCCCGCAATATTTCCCCTTTGGTAACCATAAGTTTGTTTTCCATATCCGTAAGTCTGTTTCTGTTTTGTAAATAAGTTCATTTGTATCATTTTTAAAATTAGATTCCACATATGAGTGATATCATATGATATTTGTCTTTGTCTGACTTACTTCACTTAGTATGATAATCTCTAGGTCCATCCAAGTTGCTGCAAATGGCATTATTTTATTCTATTTTACGGCTAATATTCCATTGTATATATGTACCACATCTTCTTTATGCATTCCTCTGTCGATGGACATTTAGGTTGCTTCCATGTCTTGGCTATTATAAATAGTGCTGCAATGAACATTGGAGTGCATGTATCTTTTTGGATTATAGTTTTCTCCAAATACATGTCCAGGAGTGGGATTGCTGGATCATATGGTAGCTCTATGTTTAGCTTTTTAAGGAACTTCCATACTGTTCTCCGCAGTGGTTGTACCAATTTACATTCCCACCAACAGTGTAGAAGGGTTCCATTTTCTCCACAAAAAGTCATCAAAAAGTCTGAAATGATTATTTCTTAAAGGTGATCTGGAAGAAAGAAAGGAGCTATGAGGCCATTTGTAGGAGTCACCTTTTAATCTCTAGTACTGAAGCAAGATAATTATCTTTCTTCTTTCCACTGGTCTCCCAGATTCTTAGAGAAGTGAAGAAACTGACTTTCTGCTCATAAAACATTTTGGACTTTATAATTCTTAACTCTGCTGTTTTCTGTTCCCAGCTCTCTATAACCCATTGTGTGATTTTTAACTCCCCACACACTGGCAAAACTTTGACTTGAAATTCTGTTTATGTTCCTTGAATTTTATGAATTCCTCTTGTCTTTTTCAATATTTTTTTTTTTGTCTAAGTTTGCAACTACATCTCTCAATGTTTCATTAACACGAAAGTTCCATTTGCTCACTGACAAATGCAATCTTTCACCACTTTATCTTTTTCACTGCTGTGGCCTCTCCCGTTGCGGAGCACAGGCTCCGGATGCGCAGGCTCAGCGGCCACGGCTCACGGGCCCAGCCGCTCCGCGGCATGTGGAATCTTCCCGGACCGGGGCACGAACCCGTGTCCCCTGCATCGGCAGGCGGACTCTCAACCACTGCGCCACCAGGGAAGCCCTACCACCACTTTATCTTTTGTTTGCTCTGAGAAAAGCAAACCTTCTTTTTTTTTTTTTTTACCACATTTCTCTTCTAAAAGATATTTTTGATATCTTTAAAAAAAATTTTTTCCATCTTGGGATGATATTGTCATACTAAAATGGAAGTCACCTTGCTCCAATGATGATTTATAAATGTCAAAAACTGAAGGCTGGGCATTGGAGAGGAAAGACCAATTAATTCTCTTATTAACTAGTTTTTCCAAAAGGAGATCTTGAAGACTACCAAAAGTTTCTGCATATTAGGAAATATAAAATCTTTGTTTTTTTTTTAAAATCTCAGAATTTTTTTTTTAGTAATCTTGTTTCTCATTTTTGAGGTTAATTCTCTCTCTTTTTTTTTTTTTTTTGCGGTACGCAGGCCTCTCACTGCCGTGGCCTCTCCCGTTGCGGAGCACAGGCTCCGGACGCGCAGGCTCAGCGGCCATGGCTCACGGGCCCAGCCGCTCCGCGGCATGTGGGATCTTCCCAGACCGGGGCACGAACCCGCGTCCCCTGCATCAGCTAGCGGACTCCCAACCACTGCGCCACCAGGGAAGCCCGAGGTTAATTCTCATATAAATCCTTACTAAGGTGACAATTTTCAATGATCTTTTTTAAAAAAGTAAATTAAGTGTAAACATTTTTAGAATCAAACTGATAAATATCCATTAAATGTCATAGATATTTTGGGAGAAAACAAAACATGAGTATTCTCCACGAATTTAAAATTTAATTACAGAAACAACATGTGGACATAATACAAAGGAATTTACAATACTATGAAATCAATAATAAATACCAAATGAGGTTTATGGGATAAAAGTTATTCAAGGGTTTAGTGTGGGAACAAATTGCTTAAAATGGAACTTAATCTGCATTTGGAGAGACAAGCACTTGCTGAAATACTGGTCAGCAACTGACCAGCAACTGACCAGCAACTGCTCTAGTGAAATAGGGGTGTTTGGCTCATAATACTTGGATATAGAAATATGAAGGAGATTTGAAGTTACTCTTAAGAGTGCTGACTCCTGGTATTATTATGATTGTTTTGTTTTATTTGTACAGAGTAGAGACAGGAGGCTTACTCTAGTGATTTAATGCAGAATTAATAGAAGGAAGGAGGACTAGATGCAATAAGCCAGTTAAAAGTTGTTGTGGTCATTTCTGTGAAATGATAAAGGGTAAAATTAAAACAGTGGCTGGAGGAAATGTGGTAACAATTTGTCAGATTTTGGGTATTTCCTGGATATAAATGGCCACTTTCACCACAGGAAAATGTATACTATGCAAATGTTAAACCCAATCAGGTTCACTTACTTCTTTCTCCCATTTCTATGTGTCAGACCCTATTTTGAACATTAAAATATGCAACATTTTTAATGAAACCTCTTTTACAAATTCAGAAAATCGTAATGTAGAGGGGGAAAAAAAAAAAGGCATTTCCAGAAGAGTAACAACTCTATCTGATCACAATATGTGGTACTTTATTAGGCACTCAGTGAATACATGTTAAACATCATATGTATAAGCATGTAAATATTGGGAAACATGGCCTATATCACATATCAACACTGTCATACCAACATTTTATGACACATATACACATATGTTTCAAGATTTATATTAAGTTGTGACTGACCAATACATACAAACCCATTTAGTATGATTATTTTATAGTAGAGAAAGTAGATCACTGATTATTTGGGGCTTTATGCTTTGGTTAAAAACTATAACCCTGAATTTTTATTAATGCAATAATCTGAGAATTCAGAATTTCAAGTTTGCATGACTGATACTGATTTTAGTCAAATTCTGGATTCTTGCTTAAAATAAACTAGTTAATAGCCTTACCAGTTAAAAGCCAAAGAAAAAAGAAAACTATCTATAGAGTGCCTACTATGCCCTTATACTGTACTAGATGTATAATTATTGTCAGGTTGAATTCTCTCAGTGACTGTGAACTAGATTTTAATTAACATAGTCATAATTCACAACAAGTAATTATTTATTCCTAGGTACTGTAGCACAATGCAACATATGTGTCTAGCTTTTTTTTAGATAAAACTATTTTATTATTTTAATGTGTGACTTTCTCTGTGGTTTCAAATATGCATGCATACCATTTGTATACATAAACAATATTATTCCAAATAATAATGTATCAGTCATAAGAGGCTAAATTATATTGCAGAAACAAACAAAAACAGAATTGGATAACAGGTACATTTATCAGGTGTGTTCCAAGTGCAATAAAGATCAGCAGAGGAGCTCTGCTCATTTTAGTCAGAGACCTGGGTTGACAAAGACTCCACCTAGACTTGTTCTCAAGGTTACTGTAGCAGGAGAAATAAAATACGTGGAACCACACACTGGATTTTAAAGTTTCCTGTCAGAAAAAATACATCCTGTTAGCCAAATCAATGCACACAGCCACCTCGAACTTAGAAGGAGATTTACATTTGTTTATTCACATTTATTTACATAAAAACTTAAATTTCTATGTTTTCTAGCTAGCAACGTAATAGTAAATTGTTTGTAATCAGGCTGAGAAACACTCTTTATCTAATGGATTCGTCTCTATTCTGAAAGATCTGTAATATTTTCACTATTGAAAAACTAAAGATGAATTAGTTTTCACTTTTGGCCCAGTATTTAGCCAAAAAAAAAAAAAAAAAAGACCTACAGCCTCTTTCAGATGAACATGAATCACAATGAAGTATTTGAATTATTTATAAAGAATGAGTTCTGAAAATGATATATTGAGATATTTCCATATGTCTTACTAAGTAATGGACAATGTTAAGATGCATAAATTTTAGAAGAACATCTTCTATATGACTTGATAAATACTTCCTCCAAGTACCCCTGAATTTCAAGTCATCATTTTTATGGATTTGTTTAACTACCATTTACGTACTGACCTCATTTTCTTAACATTCTAAAATCTCTGAACACCCATTCCTTTCCAAAAGTAATTTTATTCAAAGTCTGTGGGGAAAGGTTAGCACAATCAAAATGAATATATTACTTTAAATTTTGTATCTCCTTAGCTCTCCGATTCACTGTATCTGTCTTTTAAGCTCTTGGCCTTTTGACATCCCTAGACACAAATTCAAATAATGTGGAAAATATATTACATTGTAATTTGTGTGAAATACAGAGCAATGCCAGATTTTTCATGGAAATGAATAAAGTTCTGAACAAGTGAGATGGCTATAATTTTTGAGACATAAAAGCCTTTTTCGGGGCTTCCCTGGTGGCGCAGTGGTTGAGAGTCCATCTGCTGATGCAGGGGACGCGGGTTCGTGCCCCGGTCTGGGAAGATCCCACATGCCGCGGGGCGGCTAGGCCTGCTGAGCCGGCGCGTCCGGAGCCTGTGCTCCGCAACAGGAGAAGCCACAACAGTGAGAGGCCCGCGTACCGGAAAAAAAAAAAAAAAAAAAAAAGTCTTTTTCTAAGTCATTGGGAAGAAAGCTAGACAAATCAATTATATAAATGAGAGAAAAGGAGAGGGAGAGAGAGAGAGAGAAAACAGAGAAAGTTTTGTTTTTTAACTCACCTTATGAGTCTATAGTATTATACAAAGCTAAATATTAGTTCATTCCAAGATTTTATTTAATCTGCATGTTAAATATAAGACCCTTAATAGGAGGAAAAGGAGATTAACATCTAATGAGCTTCCACGCTCTTCTAGACATGATGATAGGCATGTGGCCAAGTAGGTAAGAAATAAGATAGATGATAGATATATGTGTATGCACACACATTTCATGTATATATATATATATTATATACACATATATAATTTGAATATAATATATGTATATAAATACATACGTACTTTGGGTGAGATATTTTCTAGCTATGCTTTCATTTTCTCATTTATAAAATAAAGATATTAATACCTACCTTCCTGACTTATTGAGAGGATTAAATAAGGTAATTACTAAAAGCATATAAGTACTGTCTTCCTTCAATAAAGGTCCCATTTTATGGCCATTATTAGTTCATTCATTCCACATTGCATTTTTTTTTTTAAGCACATGCCAGTTGCCAGGTACTGTGCAGGCCCTGGGAATTGCTTGTGCAATAACACACATACAAGATAACTGCTCTTGTGGAACTTGTATTCAACTGACTCCATAACACTTAAAAAGAAAGAAAACTTGCTTGGGAAACTTTTGATTTTATGGTTTTCACCCCCACTTTTGATACTAATTTTTGAAGGTAATGTCCAAATGAATAACCCTTCCTCTGTTGTTCAATGAAATAAGTACCATATTATCTTCAGCCTTTCAGAATTTTATAGATATAACTTCATTTTAATCTTGAAAAATCAAGTATCCAATGGAGTTATGGTTAAAAAGATATAGACAAGAAAAGTTTCTGTTTTTGTCTATAGTTTTTTCTTCTTATGGCTCAACACAACTAGTTTTCTGTTGGTTATTATTGCTATCACTGGGACATGGCCTCTGACTTGCTGTGATTCTTTAAATCCTAAAAGCCAGCATTGTGCCTAGAAGTCAAATAGCAAAACACAATTCACTGTGGTCTTTACAAGAAGAATAAGTTTCCAAACATTCAAGAAAAAATAATTCATACTTTCATATTCAAGAAAAAAAATATTGGGTTGGCCAAAGCTTTCGTTTGGGTTTTTCCGTAAGATGGTATGGCGAACCCGAACGAACTTTTTGGCCAACCCAATAATTCATATTTTCAATGCACAATTTGAAGTAATGAACCACAGGTCTATAATTTTAGAATAGAAGTCTGAGGCCAGAAGATACAATAGGGTCCAATTTGCAGGCCCTGTATTTGTCACTTCTTTCCTCTACTTTAACTCAATAGCTCGTTATCAATATTGTGAAAATAGCTATATATAAGTTTTAATTTTTGGTTTCATTTTTTTCCTGTTTTATGGAGAAATAATTGACACTGTAAAAGTTTAAGGTCTGTAGGATAATGATTTGACTTACATACATCAAGAAATGATTACCACAGTAAGTTTAGTGAACATTCATCACCATATATATATATATATATATATATATAAAAAGAAAAATACTATCACAAAATACTTCTGATAGCTATCAGGATTAACTCTTTTAACAACTTTCAAATATAACATCCAGCAGTGTTCATTATATTTATTATGATGATTATATTTATATTATATTTATCATGATTGAGTACTGATTTATCTTATAACTGGAAATTTTTACATTTTGACTACCTTTATCCAATACCCCCTCCCACTACTCCCTGCCCATGACAACCACAAATCTCTTTCTATGAGTTTGTTTTTGAAATATAATTGACCTATAATATTATGTTAATTACTGGTGCACAACATAGCTATATTTTAAATAGAATAAGGTTGAACAGTATATACAGAGTTTGTAAAAGCCAGCAACATAGAGAATTTCTGCAGAGATCTAGATGTGATCATGTTTTCCTCTTTCATATTGCAATAAAGATTACTAATCCAGCTATTCATGCTG
This sequence comes from Aethalodelphis obliquidens, assembly GCF_003676395.1. NCBI lineage: Eukaryota > Metazoa > Chordata > Mammalia > Artiodactyla > Delphinidae > Aethalodelphis > Aethalodelphis obliquidens. Next base: position 6,869,614 of record NW_020837950.1, on the reverse strand, counting down.
AAGATTGTCTAGTAAATCCTAATCTTAACCTTTCTCAGTGCAGTATTTTGAATTCTTTTAATACTCTTTCAAAATATTGCTAACGAAATTATTGCAAAGCATGATGTTCTGATCTTCAGTCATCTTGATAATGACTTAGACATTTATTGTACCCTGGAATTTTATAGTCACCTATTGAGACAAAAATTATTTTGTACTTCCTCCCTTATCCTTGTAAGAGGCAGAAATTGAGCAGTAGAATTTTCAAATGAGGAAACCAGAGTTTATAGAACCCAATCATCAAATAACTATGGTTAGTTAAATGTTAAATTTAAAGAAAATCTCAGGTTATGGGGCAATCCGTTGGAAGAGTCAGTCAGTTAATATGGATGAAGAGTTTATTCCTCTCAAGCACAGTTTCCCTTGCTCTTTGGAGTTCTCATTTACAAATGAAAAGCAATGATTATTAATTAATCTCCAGGAGGTACATCAATTGACTCTGACTCTTATTAATCTCCTCTCCTACCCAGCTTGTCACCAGGTGATCATACTGCTTCCGATTCTTCACACTCATCTAGCAGTTTCCGGCTTTCATGCCTTTGCTCATTAGCTCTGTCTTCTCAGTGCTCTCTTTTTGTAGAGCTAACAGCTTCTCCTCCTTCAACCCTCAGCTCAAATGTCTTTTTTTTTCTAGGAAGTGTTGCCAGAATCCCAAAGGTGCTTCCTCAAAGCACTATTAACACCCTGTGGATTTCACTATCAGAGCATAAATCTCTTTAAAGTGAATCCATGTCAATATTCTTGTTTTAACCACTATGTTACAACTGATTCGAAGTCAGATTCTGTGTCTCATTCATTGTTACATCAATGAATTTATGCAACAAATTTAATGCTCAGCAAGGCATTAAATAAATGTTAATGTGGCTGTTTATTTTGGTGTAGGGATGTTCTATCCAATACATTCATTCAGAGAATCTGTAATAAATACCTGCTGAATACCTACCAGGTGCCAGGTACTATGTTGAATAAAAGAGCACACGTTTTACAAGCAAATAAAATAGTTCAAAATTATTATGATGGGGTAAATGTAAGGCACAACTGCAGCACACAAGAGATATTCCTAATCAGTTTTGGAATACAGGAAAGGCTTTGACAAGAGGGAAATATTGAAGCTAAGGTTTAAACTGTAGTACAGTTCATGATCCCTTTTCTGAAATCCTGTAACCAGATGCATTTCTGACTTCAGAATTTTTCACATTTTAGAAAGATAATATGGTGCATACTTAATATATTATGTAATGTCTCTAGTGAGATTTGGGGTAGCACACCAGTATTCAAAATATTTATATTTCAGCAGAGAAATGAAAATATACACTTTAATTTTGTAAACAACATAATAGTATCACTTTAGTTCAAGTCATATCTTGTATCCAGATAAGCACAGGGTTCGGGTTGATTTTCTTGCCAAATAAATTCCAAAACTCTTTGTTTCCAGAGCTTTTTGTAATAGGAAATAGATAATTTTGGATCAAAAATAAGAGCAAACATTTATCAGGTTCTTACTTTTTGCCAGGCACCATTGCTTTATATGTTTATGATTGAATCATTGTTACAGTCTTATAATGGATGCACCTGTACTACTTTATGAGGCAGAGAGGTTAAGTTCACAGAGAGACTCAAAGTCACACTGCCAAATGACTGAATCAGATTTGAAAGAAGGCAGTCTTGTGCCAGAGTCCTCCATGCCTTTAACCATACACTGAAATGTTTTCTGTAAGTTATGTAAATGAATGGAGTTGACAATGGAGAAGCAGGAACAGGAAAATGAATGAGGAGAGAAAGTAGGGCAGAGCACAGTACATATCAATATGCCCCAGGTACAGCACAAAAGGTTTTCTTTATAAGGCAGGTAACAGAGCTAGTATCTTGTAATTTATTTGGAAATGAATAGGCAAAAGGGCAAAGGAGTGTTAGGAGATAGAGTGTGGAAGAATTAACTTTATTCTGAACATTGTGCATTATTCCAAGGGATGTGTTCCTACACAGTTGGATAAGTGTGTAGCTTGGCAAGGGGTTCTACGGTGGATTTGTAGATATGAGGCTATTAACAAAAGGATAGAAATTAAGCCATGTGGTTGAGTAATACCTAGGAAAAATATACTAAGAGAGAGGCAGAGAGAGAGAAAGAATGAAAATAGGAAAAATAATAAATTCATCAGGAAACAATTATGTAAAAGAAGATCAGAGGAGCCTAAGAATAATGCAAAGAAAGGAAAATGATAAACTAGAAGACTGTGATGTTCTGGAAGCCTGAGAAATACAACACAATACAGTAAAAATAGGAGTTAATTTAGTAAATATTAAATAAAATCTAAAGTACATAATATGAAGGTGTTAGATATATCTTCTTTCTTAATTTAAAAAAAGAAAAACTTTGGTCAAAATAAGATCCCTAAAACTGCAGAATAACTACAGAATAACTGCAGAATAATGTACTAACGAAACATTAAGAAGCAAAATTGTATGATAAGGCTAAAGAGGACAGTGGAAAATCTGTAAAAAAAAAAACAACCTATTTTTTATCAAAAAGTAATATTATATTGGAATTTTGAAATATTCTAAAATTGATTTATGGTGATGAATGCACAATATGGTCAAATCAATAATTGTTGAATTTTTACACTTGAAATTGTGAATTTTATATGTAAAGTATATCTTAATAAAATTATAAAACAGTAATACTATGATGAAGTAATAATGTAATTATTATGAATTAATATATTATTAATATAATATTATATATTAATATATTAATATTATATGAGCTAAACATCTAACTCAAGAAATTGGAAAATAAAAAACCCACAAAACCAGAATAATATTAAATATGAGCATACATTAAGCAATTAGATATATAAAATCAGTAGGCAGAAGTTAATCTCAAGGGATATTTCTTTTTTTTTTTTTATTGCAGTACGCGGGCCTCACGGCCTAGGCCCGTGAGCCATGGCCACTGAGCCTGCGCATCCGGAGCCTGTGCTTCGCATCGGGAGAGGCTGCAACAGTGAGAAGCCCGCGTACCGCAAAAAACAAACAAACAAAACACAAATATTTAGATGTGTCAAAGAGTTAATGCACAAAAGGCAAAAAGAAAAAAAAATACAGGAAATAAAGCTGTAAAAGCACTTGAAAAAAATACACTAACCATATATATTGTTTTCATATTATTAGAATCAGGAAAGCTTTATTAAACAAGGCACAAATCCAAAAGATTGAGAAAATTGAGTTTACCTAATATATTAGTATATCTTTAGAAAAACCTTCGTGAACAGACTCAAATGCAAACATTACACTGACGAATCCTGGGTAAACAGAATTCTGAGATGGCTCCCATGATTCCCTGCTCCTGATAACCACACAGTTGTATAATTCCCACCCCTTAAGTGTGAGTGGAATTTGTGACTTGCTTTTAACCAGTAGAATGTAGCCAAGGTGAATTAATGTTACAGGTGTAATTAAGGTCCTAGATGACTGACTTTCATTAATCAAAAGGGAAATGAACCTGTCCTGATTTTAAAGGTGAGCTCTTTTATAAAAGATACAGACTTTCCCTGAACAAAAGAGACACAAAGCAGCAAAAATTCTCCTTCTCACCTTGAAGAATTAAGGACCTGGGAGAGAGCCATGTGGCAGGGACAATGGGCAGCCTCCAGGACCTGAGACTGAAAATTTTACTTTGGGAAATGGGACTGAGACTCTGAGCTATACTTAAAAATTATTTTAACCTGTTTGAAATGTTTATCATTGCATATATTACTTTCATAATGGATTTTAAGAAAACATACTTGAAGAGGAAAGTAACTAGAGTCAGTGCCTATGGACAACAGTGTGAGGAGACTGTGAAAAGAAGATATTAGATAAGGCAATAAGGCAATAATAAGATAGAAATGAGAAATTGAGGGTTTTCTTTATGAGATATTTAATGCTGGTAGAAAAGATACAGAAATTTAAAGAGTTTGAACATAAAAGAAAGTAGGAAATGATATAATGAGAGCTCCAAGAATGAAGAAAGTAGTGGGTATGAAAATACAGTTGACCCTCGAACAACTTGGGGTTTAAGGATGTTAACCCTTTGCACAGTCAAAAATCCCCTTGTGGGACTTCGCTGGTGGTCCTGTGGTTAAGAAGCCACCTTCCAATGCAGGGGATGTTGGTTCGGTCCCTGGTCGGGGAACTAAGATCCCACATGCCACGAGGCAACTAAGCCTGTGTGCTCTAGAGCCCGTGTGCCACAGTTAGAGGAAGCCCTTGCACCGCGACGAAGAGCTCATGTGCCACAATGAAAGATCCCGCATGCCGCGACTAAGATACGACGCAGCCAAGTAAATAAATATTTTTTAAAAACCTCATCTGTTTTTAAAAAAAAAAAATCCACGGGCTTCCCTGGTGGCGCAGTGGTTGAGAGTCCTCCTGCAGAAGACACGGGTTCGTGCCCCGGTCCGGGAAGATCCCACATGCCGCAGAGCGGCTGGGTCCATGAGCCATGGCCCCTGAGCCTGCGCATCCGGAGCCTGTGCTCCACAACCGGAGAGGCCACAACAGTAAGAGGCCCGCGTACCCCCCCAAAAAAAAAAAAAAATCCACTTGTAACTTTTGATTCCCCTAAAACTTAACTACTAATAGCCTACCATTGACCAGAAGCCTTACCAATAACATAAACAGTGATTAACCCATATTTTGTATGTTATATTTACATGTAATTAACTATTCTTACAGTAAAATAAGCTAGAGAAAAAGTATTAAGAAAATAATAAGAAAGAGAAAATACATTTACAGTACTGTACTGTCTTTATCATTACAGTAAGTTTATGTCATCTGTTTACAAGATGAATCACCTGTCAATACCTACATCAATATTGTCTTATATGATACAAAACACTGTAGATGTTATGCATATTACTAACACTAGACATTAAAAATTAAAAGACAATGTGAAAAATAAATTAATATTTATTTACAAGTATAACAATTCATGCATTTACAATATAATGAGGCAGCAATATGATTACTTCATGCCTGCCTAGTATAATTGATGTGATGGCTTCACTGTAGCCTAGCCTATACACTAATAAATAGGTCATTATAAAATTTTTATGGCATACAGTATCACAGTCATATTCATAATAGAGTATTAGAAACATTACATTTTTTAAAAAATACTTATTTTGATGATAGACTGATATGCATTTTCTCTAATTACAAGACAGAGACACATACTGTACAGTAATGTAATTCTTTGAAAGCAGAGTTATAAAACAGTAAGAAAACTTACACTTTATTAATTTTATATTAAATATCACTCACCTTATGCCTATGTAAGGATAGGCTCTCCACTTCAACATGAGTCTTGCACACGATGGTCTACATGGTAAATACTTTGAAGATAATGATGATACCAAAACGTCTCATACAGTTCTTGCTGTACAGTTCTTAGATTTTCACACAAAAACACATACGACACAACAGATAAGTTTATTAACTGTAGAGCATGATGACAATTTACTCTTCATTAGCTGAAAGTGGATCATCATAAAAGTCTTCATCCTCGTCGTCATCTTCACATTGTGTAGGCTAAGGAGGAGGGGAAAGAGGAGGGGTTGGTCTTGCTGTGTCAGGGGTGGAGGAGGTGGAGGGGGCGGAAGAGATTGAAGGGGAGGCAGGAGAGGCAGGCACACTCAGTGTAATGTTACTGAAATACATCATAATTTCTGTCTGGATTTTTTCACTTTTTTATTTCTCTAAAAATATTCCTATATGTTATCAGCCCCTCATCTAGAAGCAGAATTAGAGACATTGTGATTGGGGGCAAGTAGATCAGTTCAGTGTCTACAGGGTTGAATGCATGGGGTTCTGGGTGTCCAGGGGTGTTGTCCAATACCAAAAGAACTTCAAAAGGCAGTCCCTTACTGACAAAGTACTTCCTGACTTCAGTGGCAAAGCATCAATGGAACCAATGTAGAAAAAGGGTTCTGGTTGTCCAAGGCTTCTCATTGTACAACCAAAAGACTGGCAACTGGTGTTTATCTTTTCGCTTCAAAGCTCGGGGCTTAGCAGCCTTATGGATAAGGGCAGTCCTGATCATGAACCCGACTGCATTTGCACAAAACAGTAGAGTTAGCCTATCCCTTCCTGCCTCAGATCCTGATGGTTGCTTCTCTTCCTTTCTAATAAGTGTCCTTCGTGGCACTTTTTTCTAGAGTAGAGAACTTTTGTCTGCATTAAAAAACCTGTTCAGACAGATATCCTTTCTCTTCAATGATTTTCTTAATGGCATCTGGGAACTTGCCTGCTGTCTCTTGGTCTGGAGAAGCTGCTTTTCCTGTTAACGCTGACATTTTTTAAGCCAAATTTCTTTCTGAAATTATCAAACCATCCTTTGCTGACATTAAGTTCTCCAGCTTTAGATCCTTAACTTTCCTTTTGCTTTAAGTTGTCTTATAATGACTTTGCTGTTTTTCAAATAATATTAGAGTCTATAGGTATGCCTTTGTTATAGCAATCGTGTACCCATATAAAAGCTTCATTTTCATTGTGAGATAAAAAGGTATTTGAAAAAAATGTGCAAGGCTATTGCACCTGCTGGCATAGCTGCAGTGATGGCTTCTTGAATTTCCTTTTCTTTTTTTACAATGGTCCTTACACTGGATTCATTGATCTTGAAACAGCCGATAACCACAGCTACAGACCTGAATTTACGGTACATATCAAGCAACTTGACTTCTTCTTGTAATGTTGTGACTTTTCTCTGCTTCTTGGGAGCACTTCCAGCATCACTAGTGGCACTTCGTATGGGTCCCCGGTGTCATTCAAGATTTACAAAGTTGCACTAAACGTGGTGAAAAACACGGGAAAACCTCAAGAGATGACTTTTTACCTTGATATGCGATTTACTAGAGAGAAACTGCTCAGGCAGAGATGATTACATGACGTTTTAAGCAGATACACACAGCACTTGCGTTCACCACAATAGCAACAGGAGGTGGCTACAAAACTATTACAGTAATACAGTATGTACTACAGTTAATTTTATGCAATTATGATTTAATACTGCATCTTTATGTTTGTTTACCTTTCTCTCAACTGTGACATGTATGGTCTGTGTTTGTGTGTGTAAGTTTTGATCAATTTAACTTTTTTATAATAGATTTGTGTGTATTTTATAGTAGTCAATGATAAGATAGACTAGTATCTACATATATTTTATGCATTCATGGCATAACCAACTTTTTCTTAATTTTTCTATATTTCTAGGCTACTTGGTTCATCTGTAAGTTTTTTTAAATTGTTACAAATCTCCAAAAATTTTTCCAATATTTTTATTAAACAAAATCCACATATAAGTGGACTCATGCTGTTGAAACTGGTATTGTTCAAAGGTCAACTGTAATTCAGTACTTCATCATTGGGCAATCAATCTTACTACTCAGGGGAAATTCACAAGACTTGGAGAGATTAGACCAATGACACACTAAACCATCAGAAGACAATATCTTTAAACTATTTTCCAGCATTTTCCTGTATGCCTTTTTTCCCCTAACAATGTCATTAATTTCTTCCCAGAAATCATAGCACCGAATCAGAAAGTAGCCTAGAGAGTATGTAGTCCGGTGATTTCCATGCTGTGTTGAAGAAGAAGACAAAGAGACACAGTGATTCTCAAGTGAGAAGAAAGGTCAGAGGGCAGAGTAACAGAATATAGTTGTGGGGAAGTGCTCAGCAAGAGAGAAGATATTTCAAAGAGCTTTCACATTTATAATCTAATTTTATCCTTAAACGTCCCTGAGGCAAGTAAGCTAGGGCTTATTATTTTTATATTTCAAAGGAGGATCTGAGGTGCCAAAAGGTTAAATGACCTTGCTATATGTCGTTTTCTGCACATAGTTTGGTGATTTCTATCTATAACACCACGTGAAGACGAAGGGGCTTCAATGGTTCTTCTGATGATCAAAACACCTTTTGATTGTTTTTGAGAGCTTAAAGGTTTTATACTCTCTAAACTTTCTTCTCTCTTACCATTAAGTGCAATTTTGTTTTGTGATCCAAAGGTTTCTTGACAGTAGTTATCTCAGAAAAGAAGGGATTATAAATGATTTTTTATTTTTCTCATCTTCATTTTACTACAATAAGCATGTATGAGATTTATAATCCCTAAATTATAACTGTTATACACTTTCAAAATTTATTTTAATGCATTTAAGAGACTTCCTGACTAGACAACCATGTTTGATTTATCCTTAAAAATATATAATGCAACATGAAATAACTTTTTAAAAGAGTGATATATTTCTATTGAGGACTAGAGTAAACATTTAAAACCAGAGAGGATGTTGCTTAGAGTATGGGTTATAAGCACGGTCTCTGAAACCAGACTCTCTGGGCTCCTATTCAAGTTCTGTGTAACGTAACAAAACTCAGTAAACATTTGCTGCTGATGACAATTAGGTAAAATGGTTAAGGTGCACAAACTTTAGCATCAGTAAAATTTGTAGTGAAAAACTGGCCTCATCATTCTTGAATTTATTACCTTCTACAGAGTACTGAAGCTCAGTGTTAATTATGTGTAGAAGAGGAAATATAGCACTTTGTTTACAAAGTTCATTGAACCAATAATGATTGCTATTCATTATTAATTAGATTGTTGATAACAATAAATTATTGCTATCTTTAATAACTGCAAAGCCTAATTATTTTATGTAACATAATGATACTTATGTAGAATAACTTTCATTATGCTGACTAGGTGATTCTCTGAACCAGCATAATCAAAATCATTAGAGATGCCAGGGATATAAACATAATTCTACCAGGATCAACTAGATATTAGAGAGAGAGCAGTTTCCTTGGTGAGCCACATAGGTGCCTTACATATTTTTTTAGCTTTGTTGAGAAGATCCACTGTCTTCCATCCAAAGGGTATTTCAGGGGAAATGTTGAGTTCATTGATCAATTTCAGAACTAGCTTACATACTAAGAAGGACAAATATCAGCTTCTCTCACCCACATATCATTACCCACTGTCTTTTTCATTCAACATATATTGACTGTATACTTACCATATTCCAGTCATTGTTGTTGGGTCTGGAAACACATCAATAAATGAGCAAGACAGACAAGCTCACTTTCCTTGTCAAGCGTAGAATACAGGGAGGAGAAAAAACAAATATGTAAATAAGATCATTTCAGATAGTTTAAGTACCATGAAGGGAAAAAAACCAAACAGATAAATTAATAAACCATAATTTGATAGAGAGTGACTCGGGCAGGGATGAAAAGCAAAATATTACATAGGATGGTCAGGAAAGACCTCTCTAATGCAATGACATTGGAGATGAGATCTGTATGACAGAAAGGAAAAATGCATGAACAGATCAGGGACAAAGAACCTTGCAAGCAGAAGGGAATACCATAAGCAGTGTAGTGAATGAGACTGAGAATGGTATACAGTGAGATTGTAGCAGTAAACAATGCCCAGATTCTGCACAGCCTTATGGAATTGGTCAGGCCTACAGGTACATTTTCCTTTGTTTCTGAGCAGCTTTGGGAAGAGTTTGCCTGTCAGTGGTGGTAACTAGCAGCTGGGGAATTCCACACTGGCTCTGATCAGCAATGCTGTAGGGACAGGACTCAAATCAAGTACAACCATATGCATTTGTTTGAATCTCAGACTTTGCTTTTTAACTGCTGCTATAACTAGTTTAAAGATGTCAGATATTTTGCACTGCTTACACTTTATTCTAAGCATGTATTATTTTAAAATTCAATAAATAAGTAGCTGGTGATCCCTCTTAAACTAATTTTGTAGGTTAATGGCTTATTTTGAGTCTAAAAGAAGAAATTTTATTGTTTTTCTAAGAATCCCATGATCAAGTATACTCCAATATAAAATAAAAATGAAATTATTTTTTAAAAAAAGAACCTCATATTTGTACAATAAATATAATATTAAAAATAATATATTATACTGTCTCCTCCTATGTTAGGGATTTAAAATGTTTCCTTTAACAAGTACTAAATCTTAAATTTAACTCTTTAAGAAAGATAGATTTACCTGGAATGCCCCAGGAAAAAACAGAAGAATATGGGTATAGAATACCATCTCTTATTCTCTATTTTATGATCCATTCAGATGTGTCATTCAACATAAGCACTAAGTATCATAGCACTAAGGCAAGGGACTATTCATTGAAATGTTGGGGGAAAACAAGGCAATAGCAGACTGATTCTTCCCCTCCCCACAGTTTCCCCAATCTCCCAAGGCAAGAGCCTCTTGAGGAAAGAACATCATGCCCTACAATGGTGTTTGCCAGCAGTAGATGCTGGGGCTCTAACTCATTTGAACCACATTTTGACTGCTGCTAATCTCTCATTAATGAAATGAGGCTTGCTGTATGTGGATGAGTTTTCTTCCTCTAGTTATAGTAGGAAAGCATGGACTAATCCTATTCTAATTCTTTGCCCTTGACAGTTTACACTGTAATTTGAGTTCAAGAATGTGAGAGTGATTGGCAGTCTTACTTCTCTTTCCTTGCATACTTGTAGACTATCTTTCCTAGTTTACCTTGCAGATAGAGTTGGCAGTTTCACATATTGGTAGTCATGGAATGTAAGCAAAAGTGGTGTCTATCACTTTCTGAACTGACCTATAAACATCTCCTATGTGCAGCTGGCCACACTGTTGCAAATGTCAGATTGATGAAGGCAAGCACTGCAGACCTGAAAGCCATGTATTGAAGATGGTGCAGCCACAGGTGAAAAAGCCTCGACCCCAAATCATCTCATGGAGAGCCATTGCTGGTCTGGAGCTTCATGTGAGTCAGAAACATGTTTCTCTTGTGTCTGAGCTATTTTCTGATACATTGGTCTTGACAGTTATTGTTACCTTAGGGAAACAACAAGTATTTTAATTCAGAAAAAGAAGATATGGAGAAGTTAACTCTTTTCTGCAGCATCAAATGAAGTGGTGTAAACAAAATCAGAAAGTATTTCTAAGAGGATTTGAAACATCTAACATATCAGACACATAATCTTTCAATGAAAGCCTTCCTTTAGGAATAACAAATCTTCCACACTTGCTGGAAAGCCATCTTATAATTATCAGGCCACTGATTGTTGACAGATTTAACAAGAACAGATGAAATTGGGTTATCAGAAAAGTAAAATAAAATTATTAATAACATTTGTTTGACTAAATAAGAGAAATATGTTCACATTAACTAAAAAAATATATATGTTTTGCTTTTAACCTATGTCTAAATTCATGGAACCATGATTTTACATTTTGGGATAATAAGAGGAGTTTAAGTCATGTTTATCTCTAATTATATTCAATAAATATATTGCATGTGATATTATAGGCTTTGCAAGGGGTGTTTGTGATATTCAGTGGAGCGCATTATATAAGTGCTTACGTATTTGGCCTCTGAATTGAAATTTAGTCTTAATTTACAGCCACACACACTTCTATCTAAAAGCTGATATCTTATATAAAGGCAATGGAATAACATAAAAAATCAATAAAAAGAATGAGGGTTACAAGGGGATTAGAACCATAGACTCCAAATCAGGCTTTCTGGCAAATATACAGATGTAATATGGTTCTTCTTTTCTAACTAGCATGTCACAATTTCAAAAAATAGAAAATTAAATTAAAATTTAATTAAACAGTAATTCCACTACATCAACTCTATTCACACCACAAAGAGCATAATCGATTGACACAAGATTGTATTATTTTATTTAGGAGAAGGATTGGTGAGGTAACAGAGCATAGCATAGTTATTAACAAAGTTTTGAAATTTGAATGGTCTAGATTTATTCTGTCCTTTAACAATTTATTTCACATCTTTGGATTTTACTAACCTCATATGTAATATTGACTAGAAATGATACATATAATACCTGTGAGATTTAACAGATAAAATGCCTGCATGATACATCACACAACATTTGGCACGTTGCAAGCTCTCAATAAATGTTAAACATATTTTCTAAATAATCTTTATTATTCTTTTTTTTTCTAATTACAAAGTAATACAGAAAACTTCATACAAGATGGGGAGTACATAAAAACACAATACAATAATGGCAATGAATCCTTGTTGAACGTTTTCAAATTACCAGGTTCCTTTTAAAGAATTTCCCATGTTTAATTCATTTAATCTTTAAAAGGTATTCAATACAAATAGTATTCACTTTGCATCAATGAGAAAACTAAGGCTCAAGAAAGGTGAAGTACATTGAACAAAATCACAAAACTAGTATCCAAATAAATTTAAATAATTTTCAAGTGTAAGCTTTTAACCAACACACCACACAACTGTTCTCCATAATCCCAGTAACCAGAAATCTCACTGTCCACCTCTAAACCCTCTGACTAGAAATAAGCGCTAATATATTTGACATATGTCTTATTAGTATTTGTTTTGGTCAGATTGTTGATGATGATTTTTAACATACCCTTTGTACTAGTTTCCTAGGGCTGCCAGAACAAGGTACCGCAAACTGGATGTCTTAGAGCAATAGATATGTTTTTCTCTCAAGGTTTTGGAGGGTAGAAGTCTGAAATCAAGCTGTTTGGTGGGGCTGTGCTCCCTTGAAGCCTCTTGGGGATGGGGGATCCTTTCTTGCCTCTTCTAGCTCCTGGTAGCCTTAGGCATTCATTGCCTTATAGCAGCATAACTCCAAACTGCCTCAGTCTTTACATGGCTGTCTTCCCTCTGTACCTGCTTCTTCATATGGTGTTCTCTTTGTGTATTTCTTTCTTCTCTTCTTATAAGGACACTAGTCTATTGGATTAAGGGCCCACCTCAGTTCCTTATGACCTCATCTTAACTAATTACATCTGCAAAGACTCTTTCTCCAAATAATATCACTCTCTGAAAAACTGAGAATTAGGACCTCACCATATCATTTTGAGGAGCACAAGTCAACCCATAACACCTATAATAATAACAGAAAGTAAACTAGTTTCTTAATTTACATGCTTTTAAAGTGCTATCAATCATGTATCTGTTAGGAGAGTGAAAAAGAAGATTCTAACGTTTAGGAGATTGTTTTAGACCAAAAATATGTTTTGTCCTAAAATATACCAGAAAACTGTAAACTGTATTAGTGTATGGATATTTTGATTTCCTATTTTCATGAGTTATCTGGATATATACTATGTTTTCTCTTGGACTCTCCAGGCTACAGACTTTAGCTAATAGAATGGACTAGAAATGAAACCAAAACAAGGTTAATTTCTATCCCTTAGGGTATGAAATTAGATATTAATCAGATTAGAACATAAAAATCCTAGACGCCTTTCTTCAGCCAAGCCAAAAGTTGCTGAGGAAAGAGAAAATAATTTGAAAGTATTTTTACATTTGTGGAAGTAAGAGAAACAGGTGCTAAGGCTGTTCATTAAGTAAGAACTGGTGAGTCAGCATTTTCAGATCAGGCACACTTTCTGCTCTATATTTCCTTTGTAACTTTGCTGAGATGCTTCCATATAATTGCTGTAGAACAGGAATATCACAGTAAGCATGGAACCTTGATTTTTATCAGGATATATGTCTACAAACGATGAAGGATCAAGAGTGTCCTTCCATTCACTGTCAATGATTCATTAAAACCTATTAAGCATAGAGCATTATACTAGGTACAGGACGTGATTCCAAAATGAAGAAACTTTCCTAGATCTTAATAATCTAGGAAACAAACTGAGTAAAATTTCAGTCTTGTATCCATGTAATTTCATAACTCTGTAGATTTGTTTAGTTTTATACCAAAAAAAAGGATTTATGGAACTCTTAAAATACATATTGTGTAGTAATATTTTTAAAAAATAGTCTTTGGAAAAATAATCTAAAATGATAGAATTTGAATACATTTTAATGTATCACAAATATTCACATGTTAAATATTTCACAGATATTTTTGTTACATGCTCTAGAGCATAGATTATCAAATGTCTTTCCACTAAAATATAGCCATGCATATTTTCTTCATTTCTAGAACAAATAATAGACCTGGAAGTGATTATGTTTTGAAAATTAACTAGTGCTTAGTATTAGAATATTTATTAAAATAAGACAGCCTACCAGTGATTTTAGCTTTGGTGAGCATTCATTACTGACTAATGGGAAAGCATATTTCTCAAAACTCATCAATTTTATCATTTTTACCTATCTTTAAAATAAGATCCATACATCCAAGATGTTGAATATGTATATGTATATTTCTTTAATGTAGTTTTTTTCTGAAGAAGAATATACATACAAAAAAGCACAAATCGCAAGTGTACAACTCAATAAATTTTCACAAGTTAAATACATCTATGTGACCAGTAGCTAAGCCACAGAGAAGACTATCAGATTCTTCATATCCTTTCTAATTTATAATCTCACAAGTGTAAATACTTTTAGCATAATGGGTTAGTTTAATCAGGTTTTAACTAATGAAATCGTATGTATTTATCCATAGTATAGGATGTAATTTTGTTATTCTCGATCTATATATTGCTATGTACTGTTATTCTCAATCTATATACTGCTACGTATGTATTTTGTATATATTTGCTATATGTACAAAACATATACATTATAATACTACAATTACTTTATCTACTCATATTTGAGTATTGAACATATTAGACTTAACTCTCACAGCTCTGATTTTTAAAATAGTTTTTAAAAGTTAAAGATATATATTTAATGAATACTCTTAAAAACCATGAAAAACTTCATGTATGATTTAAAATATACTCAGTAAACAAATCTATTGTAAATAGTGGAATGAATCTTGACAAATCAGTATTTTGACATGTGGAAATCAGAGTTCTGTTGTACAATCTTCTATTTCAAACTTTTAACAAATAATTGTAAAACTTCTCCAAGGTGTTACAGCTTAGAAATTGCTTGACTGTTTTTTTCTTTTTTTAACATCTTTATTGGGGTATAATTGCTTTATAATGGTGTGTTAGTTTCTGCTTTATAACAAAGTGAATCAGTTATACATATACATATGTTCCCATATCTCTTCCCTCTTGCATCTCCCTCCCTCCCACCCTCCCTATCCCACCCCTCCAGGCGGTCACAAAGCACCGAGCTGATATCCCTTTGCTATGCAGCTGCTTCCCACTAGCTATCTACCTTATGTTTGGTAGTGTATATATGTCCATGCCTCTCTCTCGCTTTGTCACATCTCACCCTTCACCCTCCCCATATCCTCAAGTCCGTTCTTCAGTAGGTCTCTGTCTTTATTCCTGTCTTACCCCTAGGTTCTTCATGACATTTTTTTTTTCTTAAATTCCATATATATGTGTTAGCATACGGTATTTGTCTTTCTCTTTCTGACTTACTTCACTCTGTATGACAGACTCTAGGTCTATCCACCTCATTACAAATAGCTCACTTTCGTTTCTTTTTATGGCTGAGTAATATTCCATTGTATATATGTGCCACATCTTCTTTATCCATTCAGCTGATCATGGGCACTTAGGTTGACTCCATCTCCAGGCTATCGTAAATAGAGCTTCAATGAACATTTTGGTACATGACTCTTTTTTTTTTTTTTTTTTTGGTTTTTGGTTTTTGTTTTTGGTACGCGGGCCTCTCACTGCTGTGGCCTCTCCCGTCGCGGAGCACAGGCTCCAGACGTGCAGGCTCAGCGGCCATGGCTCACAGGCCCAGCTGCTCCGCGGCACGTGGGATCCTCCCGGACCAGGGCACGAACCCATGTCCCCTGCATTGGCAGGCGGACTCTCAACCACTGCGCCACCCGGGAAGCCCACATGACTCTTTTTGAATTATGGTTTTCTCAGGGTATATGCCCAGTAGTGGGATTGCTGGGTCATATGGTAGTTCTATTTGTAGTTTTTTAAGGAACCTCCATACTGTTCTCCACAGTGGTTGTATCAATTTACATTCCCACCAGCAGTGCAAGAGGGTTCCCTTTTCTCCACACCCTCTCCAGCATTTATTGTTTCTAGATTTTTTGATGATGGCCATTCTGACTGGTGTGAGATGATATCTCATTGTAGTTTTGATTTGCATTCTCTAATGATTAATGATGTTGAGCATTCTTTCATGTGTTTGTTGGCAGTCTGTATATCTTCTTTGGAGAAATGTCTATTTAGGTCTTCTGCCCATTTTTGGATTGGGTTGTTTGTTTTTTTGTTATTGAGCTGCATGAGCTGCTTATAAATTTTGGAGATTAATCCTTTGTCAGTTGCTTCATTTGCAAATATTTTCTCCCATTCTGAGGGTTGTCTTTTGGTTTTGTTTATGGTTTCCTTTGCTGTGCAAAAGCTTTTAAGTTTCATTAGGTCCCATTTGTTTATTTTTGTTTTTATTTCCATTTCTCTAGGAGGTGGGTCAAAAAGGATCTTACTGTGATTTATGTCATAGAGTGTTCTGCCTATGTTTTCCTCTAAGAGTTTGATAGTTTCTGGCCTTACATTTAGGTCTTTAATCCATTTTGAGCTTATTTTTGTGTATGGTGTTAGGGAGTGATCTAATCTCATACTTTTACATGTACCTGTCCAGTTTTCCCAGCACCACTTATTGAAGAGGCTGTCCTTGACTGTTAAAGGGCTTGTTCTGACATCTTATTCAGTGATGCTATATTATTCATGATATGTGTAGAATTAATTTTCTTTGCCCTGGGGGATTGTAAAGAATCATGCATCATGACTGAAGAGAAATTGAACAGTTAAATCCTTAAATACATGTGACAAGAAGTAAGACTACTCCTCTACATTATCCAGACTATTTGGCTGGCTGCCAGTGATGTTCAAACTAGAGGGAGACCTCTGACAAGATGCACTGTCTCTGAATTAGAATGTCTATATTATAGCTGATGATGAAAACACAAATGTCAGTTGAAATGACCCAAGTCTTCGAAACTGCTGACATTACTTTTCCTTTATAATTCAAATAAAATTAATATCTCTTCATCCACTCAGTTGGACATCCAAGACCCTTCTTTTATCTTCAGGATGCCTGGCTGCCTGCTGCAGACTGAGGAGAGGAACTGTTTTTCTTCTCATCACTTCTGGCCCCAGTTGTCTCTCCTTTTAGGCCAAATTGGGTGCATCAAAGTATTTTGCTTAAATACAAGTACATTTAATTTAAAAGGAAAGAACACTTTGCATTTGTCCTGAAAACTGCTTACGTCAGTTGTAGTTTTAAAATGCCATTTTTCTTTTTTGCTTCCTTTCTCCATTTCATTGCTTTTTTATAATCCTTTATATTAAACAAAAATCTATAATATAATTTAAATTTTGCCATAAATGTATTTATTACTTTCTTTTAAGGTTTGTTTAAGACCTATCTTCCAACCCCAGGATCGATTAACTCCTGTGGGGATTTAGTTCTGTGCAAACTTCAAAGATCTAAGAACTCCTAGAATTGTTTCCAAAATACTGTAGTAAATGTATTATTTTTTAAATTTTTTATTTGAGTATAGTTGATTTACAGTGTTGTGTTAGTTTCTGCTGTACAGCAAAATGTATCAGTTATACAAATACATATATCCACTCTTTTTTAGATTCTTTTCCTATTATAGGTCATTACAGAGCATTGAGAAGAGTTCCCCATGATATATAGTAGATCCTTATTAGTTATCTATTTTATATATAGTAGCGTGTATATGCCAATCCCAATCTCCCAGTTCATCCCTTACCCCCTTCATTCCCCCCTGGTAACCATAAGTTTGTTTTCTACATCTGTGACTCTATTTCTGTTTTGTAAATAAGTTCCTTTGTACGACTTTTTTTAGATTCCACATATAAGTGATATCATATGATATTTGTCTTTGTCTGACTTACTTCATTCCGTATGACCATCTCTAGGTCCAACCATGTTGCTGCAAATGGCATTATTATGTTGTAGTAAATGTATTATTAAAGAGGTCCATGATCCTGACATAACATACTTGGATTGAATGTCAGTTTTGCTCTTTATTAGCTGATGACCTTTGACAGATTATTTAAACTTTCTTCCTTACATAAGAAATGGAAATAATAATAGGATCTATTTGATAGGGCTGTTGTGAGTTGATTTATATAAGTTACTTAGTGCTTGGCACATAATAAACACCGGTGTGTATTGATTATTATATTAATATTATAATTATTATTAAATGGTCCTGAAATTCCATGTAAAAATATTAGCTGTGAAATTCCAAAGTAAAAGAAAATCAGAGTAATGTGGTCTTGGAACCAGGAAGGTTCTGAATCCTACCTCCTTTACACCTGTGAGACTTTAGGCTATAATATAAGCCTTTTGGGCTTCAATTTCCTAATTTGTAAAATGGGCACATTATTCGCACCTTAAAGTGTTGTTTCAGGGATCCAATGATGTAATTAGAGGCATGTTCCAGCACGTACATACAAAACTCCCAATAAGTATGCTTCCTTTACTCATTCTGTTTGCTTTGATACCTGAGTGGGGCTTGTTTTTTATAGCCTACAGTCACTTGACAAGGGTAGAACAACCAACATTCAAGGAGTTGGTAGATTACAGGTAGAGAGACAAAATGAATCATCCCACCCTCACATGTCACATTTTATTTCATATTCCTGCTCAACAAAGCAACAGAAAAGCACAACAGCATGAGATCTTTAAAAGAATGAAATCTATTGCACAAATAAAACATGACATATTATATTCCTGACAGTTTCTCTACCACAGCAAGATTTATTTTTACATTTAACCAAAAAGATAGATGTAACTCAGGTTAAGATTTACAAGCACTGTGAGACTGGATTAAAATAAAATTTAAGCAATGACTTGTAATCACAAGGATTAAACTTATTTCATATTAGAAAAAGATAGTTGAAAATGTCATTTGATCTTCCAATTATTTTCTTTACTGATAGTTACAGTTGTTGTAAAAGATATGATTGGAGAGAGCCAAAGAATGGTAAGAATTCAAAGCATAGTATTTACTTGTTCTACAATAATATTTTTTCAACTAAAGAAAAATACATTTCTAGATATTTCAAAACTTTTATATATCTAATCATTTGTTGGTTACTTACACTAATGGCAAAGAGGGAGAATTATACCAAATTTCATCTAAAACCTCATTTAAATATTCATTTTTTGCAAGAGAAATAAGAGGATAACCAAATATTCACAAATACACATTTTTGATATATAACAGACAGATACAACTGAAAATCAGGCTCTGTTGTTTTTAAAAATTCAAATAAGTGAATGAATAAATGAATGAATAAATATAAGCTAAGAACCACAACACTACTTATCCCTTTAAATTTCTAAAACTATAGCTAGTGTCATTTCTAAATGAGAGAAACAAAAGCAAGAATTAGCTTTGGGGCTCTGAAGTTTCTGAAGATTTTGAATAATGAGAAATCTTTACATATATGTAACATCCATACAATACATCATTTTTCCTTGAAGTATTTACCACCGAATGTAATTGTCATTCAGATATCTTCAGATTGAAACTCATTTGAGCTTAAAATACAGAAATTTGACTGCCTTGATTCTCATGTATCAGGGCACCAAACCAATTTGTAATTTCAAACTAATGGGACTCTTGTGTTCTAAAATTGTCCTAGATCTAGGTTCTTTGGAGTTGAATCCAACATATAAATTCCATTTTCTGTCTGTCTTCCTGAGACTAGCAAAATTAACATGTTTGAGTAGTATAATTCTAGAACCAATCCATCCACCTAGGGGGAAATGTCAACTCAAGAATGTTGGGGAAGTGGAATAACTTTACTATCTTAAGATTTTTCTATCAACAATACATTTGTAAAAGACTTAGTGACCACTCTCAGTCTGGTTTTTGTTGTTGTTGTTATTAGGAGGCATCTATATTTATGTCCCTTTTGTAAATAACAGTGTTCCCCCATGTTAGAACTTGAGAATTCACTTCTGTCTCTGACATATCTTCTGATGTCATCCACATCTACTGCTTCAGGGAACATCCATTTTCTGATTATTTCCAAACCTCTATCTCTAACTAAGATCCTTCAGACCCTCACAGACCTCAAACTCAATAAGACCAAACTCATCATTATCTTTCCCTTCCAACCTACGCCCTACTCCAATGTCCTTGCCTCTAGGAGCCCTTTCCTGAATATTGTTCTCCATCATCCACACCAAAGTCAGTGGTACGAGAGCAGAGTGGGAAAGTTCAGTACACAATTTGCCTTAGAGGGCTATTGCAAAGTGATTAAAATGACTGCCTAAATTTACTGTAAATTGAATATAGCTAAAGAACAGAAAAATCTTTCTGCAACTTGAATTCAGTTTTATCATAAAGTACGATTTTGCTAAAGAGGAGTCACCATTTTTTTCAACATACCAGGTAATAGAACACTTATATGATTATTTAAAGTGAATCAAATATCATTAAGGCTGAATTACTTGAGGAAATATATATATATATATATATATATATATATATATATATATATATATATGTATATATATATAAAGGCAGAGATGTTAAGTTCTAGCTATTATTTGCCAGATTGGTTTAAATTCCAACTTCAATATTTACTAGTGCCATGAATGTGGGAAGTAACTTTTTTTTTTTTTTTCTTGCGGTACACGGGTCTCTCACTGCTGTGGCCCCTCCCGTTGCGGAGCGCAGGCTCCGGACGCGCAGGCTCAGCGGCCATGGCTCACGGGCCCAGCCGCTCCGCAGCATGTGGGATCTTCCCGGACCGGGGCACAAACCCGTGTCCCCTGCATCAGCAGGCGGACTCTCAACCACTGCGCCACCAGGAAAGCCCAAAAAAGGGATAAAAATTTTAAAACAGAATAAACCAGGAAGAAATATTTAGAACACAAGTAGCAGGCAAAAGGTCAATTTTTAAATCATAAATGTGTCATTCAGATTAGTAAGAACAATATAGTTATGTAAAGAATGAATAATGCATCAGAAATATATTTAATATGTAAAATAGCCAGCAAAAATTGAAATTTTTGGCATATGCTATGTTGGAGTACTGTGCATTATGCTTTACAAACATTACTTCATTTAATTCTTCCAATAATCCCATGAGGATAGATATCATTA
This sequence comes from Aethalodelphis obliquidens, assembly GCF_003676395.1. Taxonomy (NCBI): domain Eukaryota; kingdom Metazoa; phylum Chordata; class Mammalia; order Artiodactyla; family Delphinidae; genus Aethalodelphis; species Aethalodelphis obliquidens. The sequence goes on along the minus strand of NW_020837950.1, from coordinate 6,848,533 downwards.
TTAACCCTATTTTGTAGAGGAGGAATCTGAGGAACAGAGAGGTTAATGAATTTGTTCAACATTAGACGACTTTAGCAGTAAGCGTAGATTCAAACCAAGAACTGTCTGAATAAAAGATCTAAATTACTATGGTAGATTGACAATTCCAAATTAGGGAAGTTTATAAAGGAAAAAAATACAGTTTTAAAGAATGTCCCTCTTTTCTGTCGTTACTTTGACACACTTACTTGGGAATCCACAGCTTAGTTAAATCCAACCCTCCACCTGCTCTACTCCTTAACTTGTGCAGCTGAACACATTCCTATCAACATATAAAATGATGAAATTTCTCCCATCATTTCCGATTAGTTGATGCCTCATTTATTGGTACTTTTTTTGAAACCAAACTCTGAAGATACTCTTTGTATCCAATTTCTTCTTTAATGTTTCTCTCTTAAATTTATTTATCCAGCTCTGACTTTTCCACTCTTCAGAAACTACTCTTATTCAGGTTGACCATGACCTTTACTTGGCTAAATTCAGTGGTAAAGTTCCAGTCGTCGCCATATTAGACCAATCTGTAGCATTTAAAAGAGAAAGGTACTCCTTTTCTACATGAATTTTCTATACAGACTTGGCTTTCAGGATACATCACACTCTTGATTTTTCTACTGCCCCCAACATTATTTCTTCTAATTCTCTTTTGTTGTTCGTTCTCCTTCTTATCACTCACTTAATGGTTGAATGCCCCAGGGCTTAGTTTGGGAGCATTGTCTTTTCTATCTAAATTCAGTCCCTTGGATATCCCATCTACCCTCATCATTTATATGCTGACAACACCCAACTTAATATTTCCAGTCTAGACCTCTCCCCTGGATGCCAGATCATATAAAACTTCATTATCTTTACTGAGATATCTCATGGCTTTTCAAACTCAACATACCTACAACTCAAAAACAGTGATACCGGGCTTCCCTGGTGGCGCAGTGGTTGGGAGTCCGCCTGCCGATGCAGGGGACACGGGTTCGTGCCCCGGTCCGGGAAGATCCCACATGCCGCGGAGCGGCTGGGCCCGTGAGCCATGGCCGCTGAGCCTGCGCATCCGGAGCCTGTGCTCCGCAACGGGAGAGGCCACAACAGTGAGAGGCTCGCATACAGCAAAAAAAAAAAAAAAAAAAAACAGTGATACCTTCCTTAATTTCCATATCAGGTTAGAGGAATTATATCCTTCAGTTGCTCAGATAAAAAAATCTCAGGGTTAGATGAAGTATCAAAAATAGTTAAATTTATAGAATCAAAGAGTAGAATGAAGGTTTCTAGGGGCTGAGAGAAGAGGGAAATTGGAAATTACTAATAAATAGGCATAAAGTTTCAGTTAAGCATAATGAGCTCCAGACATTTGCTGCACAACATTGTAAGTAGAGTTAACAATAAATACACTGATAAAATACACTCAGAGTAAATCTTATGTTGTGTTCTTAACATAATAAAACAAATACCAAAAAAATTTTTAAAGAATGGAATTAATCTGACCCTGAGATTTTTTTTTTTTTTCCTAATCTCAGGTTAGATTTTTCATCTAAAAAATCTCAGGAATAATGCCAGTATTTATTCCTGTGACTAGCTTATTTCAATTAGCAAAACATCCTCAAAATTCATCCAGATTGTCAGTAATTGCAGAATCTCCTTTTTAAGGATGAATGTATACATTCCATTGTATGTAAATATCACATTTTCTTCATTCAGCTGTCGATGGACATTTAGGTTTTTTCCACATCTTGGATATTGTGAATAGTGCTGCAATGGCCATGGAAAAGTTAATATTTCTTTGAAATCTTGATTTTGATTCTTTTGTATAAAAACCCAGAAAGAAGTGGAATTGCTGGATCATATGGTCCTTAACTCCATTTCTCTCAAATCCCACAACCAACCTATCAGGAAATCTACTTTAGCTGTACCTTCAAAATATATCCTGAGATTTGGGACCTGTGAATTTACAATTTTCATCAAATTTGGAAAGTTTTCAGTCATTGTGTCTTCAGTTTTTTTTTCAGACCCTCTCTGTTTGAAGTTATCCCACAGCTCTTCTCTTTTAATTTTTAAATTCTTTTTTCTCTGTATGTTTTATTTTGCATAGTTTCTACTGCTATGTCTTTAATTTTGCTAAGCTTTTCTTCTGCCATGCCTAATTAATCCCTGTTATCCATTAATGCCCTTAATCCCATTCAGTGTATCTTTCATCTCAGTCATTGGAGTTTTTATATCTAGAAGTTTGATTTGGATTTTATTTATACCTTCTGTGTCCCTGTTTAACAATTTGACAGTATGTAACATAGTTATAATGTCCCTTTCTGCTGATCTAAAATTCATTTCAGTTTTTATTGGTTGATTATTCTCCTCATTGTAGGCTGTGTTTTATTGCCTTGAGTAATATTTGATTGAATGCCAGACTTTATGAAGTTGTTAATCAAAATTTCAGAATCAAAGACCTGATCAAAATAAAGAAGCATTTATTTGGGGTTTGTAAGGACTACAGCCTGGGAGACACGGATTCAAGAAACACTTGAATTATGTTCTGCTGGACTACAAAATGGAGAAAACTTATAAAGGCAAAAACCCTAAGGTCACACTTAGTTACTTGAGTTGTTTATAAAGAATTGTAATTGGAACTAGCAAGAAGTAAGAGTGCTTGTTAAGCAAGGATTGGTTGGGGCTTAAATGGTTGCATAGTTATAAGAAGCAACAACCTTGAGGCCACAAGGTCGAAGCTAGCAGATGTTCTTTTAAAAACGGTTGGTAGTGTCCTTGAGTTTGGTACAGTTCACAGAAAGTTGGAGTTCTCAGTGGTGCAGGGACATGTCTGAGACCAGATGCTCAACGGCCATCCAACTCCATTTTGTATGCCCGAACTATGATTACTCCATTATGATTTCAATCTGTCTAAATTTTACCTTGTAGAGTGCCGGATTTTTTTATATTCCTATAAATCTTAAACTTTGTTCTGGGTTGTAGTTAATTTATTTGGAAACAGTTTAATCATTTCAGGTTTCGCTTCTATGATTTGTTAGGTAGGTCCTGAGCAGAGATCAGCCTATGGCTAATTATCCCCAAGTACTGAGCCAAGACCTTCCTGAGTTCTCTATTCAATGTTCTCTGAATTATGAGTTTCTCTAGTCCAGCTCCTGAGAATAGACATTGAGATCATCCCTGTGTGAAAGCTGGGAAGTGTTCCCTCTGTCTATTTGAATGGTTCTGTCCCTAGACTTGAGTAGATTCCTCATACATTTACTCTGATGAGTAATTCTCAGAATACACCAGACTACCCTCTGCAGATTTCCAGAATCCTCTCCCTCTGTGCAGCTCTCTCATTTCTGGTAGTCTATCCGATGAACTATAGTTAGCTTAGTTTCTCTGGAAGCTCAGCTCTTTCTCCTCAATTCACAGAATCCTCCAGGCTCAGCTTTAGTGGTGCCTCCTGTACTATGGCCTGTAAACTCTCTCAAAGCTATAGAGGTCACCTCATTTGCTTCCCGTTTCTCAGGGATTACCGTCCTCCATTGCCTAATGTCTAATGTGTTTAAAAAAATGTTGCTTTATGTATTTTTGTCTGATTTTTTTTGGACCTTTCAGATATGGGAGCAAATCACATCCCTGCTACTCCAGTTTCAACAGAAGCAGAAGTTACCTTGTGACTTTTGTAAAAATAGAAAATAAAAAGAGGGATATAATATTTTCAAATATAGCCAAATAGCACATATATGTGTTTCTTCATACAATACTGACTTCTTATACATTTTTAAACTATTTCATATAGCTTCATTTTCAAATTTATTCTTGCAATGTTTATATTATTTAAATTTTGCTGAAATATATCAAAAAATTTACATTCTTTGAATAAGTTATAGTAAGTTAGAAATAAAAACAATTACATTTTCTTACCTTTATTGGATAGACCAATTACATTTGCTCCTTAAGGATAGAAAGGAAATATGATATCACTTGCAATCTGAGATATTTAGATAGAAATAGTTTTTGAGATAATTAAAATTAACCTTCATCAAGAAATGACTCTTGTCATCTAATCTAGCTATCTAAGATTGCATGGCATTTGGGCAATTTACCAAAATCATGCCCAATTTAAATTATTTCATCAAATCCCGGTTGATACTGATATGGACAAATATGAAAAAGGATTATTAATTTTAAATCAGCAACAATACTCCAATGTCTTCCTTCATTTGGCATGTTATTGACTCAGAAAAAAATTAAAAATGACTTCAGATAATTTCCTCATTCTTATGTAAGACTGTCTGAAAAATTATAAAAGAACTAAACAATACAGGCAATACAAACAATACAAGAAAATGAAAGTTAATTACCTACTTTGATTGGTGTTGTTCAAACAAATTAATATTTTATGAACTAAAAATGAAGTGCTTTCTGGAGATTCAGTGGGAAGTCCACTTAACTTGGAAGAGAAATATAAATTTGGGCACAGCATGTGTTTGAGCTTTGGCAGATTACTTAAATATTCTGAACATAAGTATCCTTATCTATAAAATCACATTAACTGTTTATACAAATTTGCTGTGAAGATTAAATGAGGTAATACATTTTGCAGAGCTTTACACATGCACATTGATATAATCATTTGTATTATTAAATATTTCAATATTTATATTATAAAACATTAATTAATCATACTATGAGTCATAGCAGCCTGAAAGTTTATCTTCTCAGTGAAAGATTCACTTTAAATTCAATTTCCCTAGTTAAAAACAATTCTTTATGATATGAAGATTCAAATGTCATTCTCACTGTCAATAAGTATTAAAGTACACGTTGTTCCAGTATTAAACTGTCATTCATAATTTAATAAGCAACCAATGTTCAATATTCTGCACTGTACACAGGAAGTTATTTATGTATATATACGATTTATACCACTATAGACTGTAATATATTTTAAGTTATTGTTGAATGTTTCTATATGCTAAAACTACAAACTTTGCTCAAATAGGAATAAGGACTTTAAAAAAGAAATCATTCACAAAAGACAACTAATTCAATATGGGACAAAGTTGCCTGGGAATATGATAGGCTAGGAAATCTGAAGGGAATCTTAATATAACTAGATCTTACATAAAATATTTTTTTAATGTGTGCCTGGGCTCCCAAGAGGGAAGAAAATCCCTATGTGACATCTTCCCTACTTGAAAAGCAAACACAAATAAACAAAAACCAGTAAGCTAAAAGGTGAGGTAGCCTAGAAGAAATACAAACTCAGAGATTCAACTTGAAGCTTAGTTAAAGTGATGACATTGAACCTATGTATCCTCTATTTAGCCTCTTTAATAGGACCAAGGTTATCGCAAGAAAGTAGTACACTTGGAGGCCTGCAGGACCAAATACAAATTTTCTCTGGAAAAAAGGATACCCAACATGGGTTCTCTGGATTTCCACAGATTAAAATGAAAATTGTTGAACTCATAAACAAGATCACCAAACATATAAGAGAACATGGAACTATCAGGGTCAGAGAAACAAATTGAAGGAATATTCCTAATTAATTTACATCTTCTATAACACTTCAGATAACAGAATATAAAATAGGTAATAAAAATAATTATATAGAAAATATTTTAAAAATAAAAGATAAAAATCACACAAAAAGTAGGAAACTAGTAAGTATAAAAAATTCCCAGAGATATAAAAATGAAATGAGAATTTGAAAAACATAACCCATAAATATTGATATAAAAATATTAATAGGTGAGTTAAACTGATACAGTTGAAGAAGGATTTAGTGAACTGAAAGATCTGAGGAAATTACCCAGAATGCAATGCACAGAGGTTAAGAGAGGAAATTATGAAGGGAAAATAAAAGAATCAATATAAAGAATAGAGTGTTGTATTCTAATGTATATCTAATCAGCCTATTAGAAAGGAGAGTAGAGAAAATGGGAAAAATCTGATATTTAAAGAGAAAATAACTGAGTAAACTCTACTGATGGTGAAGGATAAGAACCCACAGACATAGTGCAAGATATTCTAAACAGGGTGAAAAAAAAAAACATAAAAAACCTGTATAAACTATAGAACATTAAGTACAAAGAGTTGATCCTGGAGAAATAAGTAATACTGAAGTCAGACTTCTTACCAGAAAGAGTGTAAGCCAGAGAACATAGGAAAGATTATAAAGGGTTTGAGAAACTTCTTTTAAGGAAAAAAAATATGCTATTAGAGTAAAGGTGATATATGTATACTTTTGGGAAAGTTACTACCAACAGAAATATATGAAAAGACATTCTACAAAATGTAGAAAAAGAGGAAATAAATTTGGAGGAGAAGATGGGAGATACATAGATAGAAAGGATAGATATCCACTAAAAGAATAAAAATAGAATGTGTAAGAAAATAAAAGGTATAACCTCTAAACATATAAAAAAGAAAAAATATATGAAAAAAGAAAACATCAGGTATTGCCCCCAAAAAAGAAAAGGGCAGAAAAGAAAAAAAAAAGCATAAAAAGGGAAGGACGAATAGGAATCAAAAGAATTCACATAGAAATAACTCCAAATATATTTTTAAAACTCTCAATAAACAAAAATGAATTAAGTTTAATATTTAAGAACGAATTGTCAAAACAGATTTAAAATATCCAGATACCTGCTGTTTAAAAGCAACTTATTTAAAACATAAGGATAGTTTAAAGTATAAAGTAAAAAGAAGAAAAAAGTTAAATCAGGAAAACTATTTACACAAAATTATATTAAATTCAGGTAACATATTTAAAAATAACCTTTATTAGGGATAAATAGGATCATTACAAAGTTATGTTTATTTTACCAAGAAGATACAATAATTCTAAATCCATGTGCCTCTAATAAAATAATCTCAATTACAGAGAGAAAAAATGATAAAACTAAAGGGAAAAATTGTAAATGCACAGTGATAATTTTCTCACTTATTCTTAGATCAGGCAGAGAAAATTTTTATAAATATTTATAAATTTTGAATAATACAAGTAACAGTTTTGTTTGAAAAGGTTGAACTCCCCACCCAGTATTTAAATAACAAACATTCTGCTTACACACTAAGTCATAAAGCAAGTATCAACAAATTTAAAAGAAATCTGTATTAAACATAATATATCTTTCCTTAACTTGTTAGAAACCATTCCCCATTATTTTGTAAATTTTTAAAAAGTATCCTTCTTAGTAATTATGAGTAAAGAAAGAAATCATCCTAAAGGAAATTTAAAATTAATTATAATGGAATAATAAAATTATTATACAGAAAATTTGTGGACTTCAGTAAAAGCGATATTTTTAAGATAATATATGACCATCAATGTTTATATTAAAAGAGTGGAAAACCTTAAAATTAAAAAGTCCAGTGTTTAAATGAAGAAGGTAGCAAAAGAACAAAAGAATAAAACCTGAGAATCACTGGAAAAAATAATGAAGTTAATACAGAAATTAACAACAAAAAAAGAAATATTGTAGACCCTCCAGTTTCAGCAGATGTGGAACCCCAGATATGGAGGGACAACTGTAGGTATATGCATATAAAGAGATATCTTCTCCAAAACCAAAAGCTATTTGTTCTTATAAAATATTAATAAAATTAGAAAACTCCCAGTTAGATTTCTATCATATTAGAATCCTCATTACTGGCTCGGGACTTGGTTGCCTAGAATAACTGCTACATTTTTCAAAGTCTCTGGCAGCTAGTTTTGCCCATGTGATTAAGTTCTGAGCAATTAGACGAAAGCGGAATCTTCCTTATAAGGCACGAGCCACATCCTTTTTCTTTCTCCTTTTTGCCTTCCTTGGGCTGGATGGAAACTTGATGGCTGGGGATGAAGGAGACTTCTTAGTCCGTGAAGTGCTTTTGGGAGTGGAGACAGAGGAGTGAATAATGAGCTAGAAGGGGATAATGCCTATAGACTTGGGGAGCAAAGCCCTTATATCTGTGCTGATCTACCTGCCTTCAGACCTAAACAGAAGTAAATTAATATATTTCTATCTCACTTGAGCCACCTTTATTTCTAGTCATTGCTAATTTGCTGAAAAAGATAGAATTTTGCAGGAGGAAAAGACTCTCACATGAGATACCTTCTATTTCTTTTTCAATTAAAATAAGGTGAATCATTAATTGATAATTAATTGGGTTGGGAGGATGAAGTTGAAGTTGTGATCAGAGAGGATAAATAATCATTTCAGAAAGTAAACATATCAGGAAACAAGTTAGTATTGCCACCCTGGTAGTGGTGACAGTGATTTAGAATTGTACCAATTTGCCAAGTAGTATAACTTTTCTCCAAGATGTTTCAAATGTTTGGGTTGAAGTACAGAGAAGGGTGATAGTTGGAAAGAACCAGTATGGGTGTTGCCAGGAAAGTATTAAGGCAAAAGGTTGAAGGTGTTTGACAGATATTTATTATAATAAATGGGGCACAGGACCTAGATCAGTCAAAAGGAAAAATAAGTGAAAAGTGAGGAAATGATGGATCTTAATGCATTTTAAGAATTTTGTAGATAACTCAGGAAGAGATATGGAAGTTTTGAAGCTCATTGTCTGAGAGTGAAATTATTTCACTCAAAATGTTCTAACTTCTCTCCAAATGTTCAGTTCAAAGACCTTTTTTCTCCACTGTAACTGGTAAAAACAGGACTGGATGAAAGTTGGGAAAAATTGCCTTATGCAGTTACAGGTAAAGGCAATGTTGTTTAATGAGAAAATTTTAAACATTAAAAAAAAAAAAAAGAAAATGATCTTCAGAGAACCCCATTTCCAATGGCTATATATAAGTTCTTCATGAGGTATAGAACCACTCGTGCCCTAAGAATTATCCTAGAAATTAGTATGAACATACAAAATGCTAATAAAAATATAGGCATTCTCATTATCCAAACTCTCATTAGGTGAACTAGATTTCAATGTACTTTTTCAGATTCTTGTGGAGAAAACCATATCCCTTACCATCTAAATTCTTACTACTTGAACTCTCCTTGATATTTGAAATGGGAAGCCAAATATATCCTCGTAGTAAGGGAATCCACTTAGGTATATATGTTACATTTGTCTTTCAATCTTCAATCTAAAGTTTTTATTCCAAATATTTTGTACTGTATTATTAATAAACTTTATAAAAGATTTTAACATTGTTCTCCACAGTTTTTTGTCACCACTCCATTTCTTATACCTGATTAATTCAGTGATATCCTGCTGGCTTCAGTCTTAAAATTTTTCTACCTCCTCAAAAATTTTTAAGCCATTTCACTTATATCCTTCATTAGGGTTTTTTTAAAAAGGCAATCTTGAAAAAAAAACATTAAAAATACATAGAAAATCAGTTTCTGAAATTTTTTCATGCAAAACAGCTCATCAGATTTCAAATACCCACATATGTCAGAAGTCATATTCAAAGAGTGGTGTTCAACGTGCAGAGGTGGTCAGGCTTGGCTGAGTTGCTACTATTAATGGGTTTCTTTTGTATTTCCCAGGTGGGGTCCACTAGCATTACCAGTGATTTAAATTGGAAAGGTTATAATGAGCATAATTTCAGAGGGTTGAAAGTTGGCAAAGGAAGATCATAAATTGTAATATATGACTGTGGGAGTTAATTTCATTCCAAGTGGAATCAAGATTCTTGAAACAGACATAAGCTTTAACCTTGTGTTATTTCCATTAAAAAGAGAAGTTTAAAAAAAGCCATATCAGTATAATGTATAGATCATGAAGAATTATGGATTTTAAGAATTTATTAAAGGCATGATTTAAAATGAGCTACAGAAATCACAGGCATCCATAGGCTCTTAGCCTCAGACACATTAGACAGAGCCTAAAATATAAACCACAGGCCATTATCACTGATGAACATAGATGCAAAAATCCTCAACAAAATACTAGCAAACAGAATCCAACAGCACATTAAAAGGATCATAACGCCATGATCAAGTGGAGTTTATCCCAGGAATGCAAAAGAATTCTTCAATATATGCAAATCAATCACTGTGGTATACCATATTAACAAACTGAAGGAGAAAAACCATATGATCATTTCAATAGATGCAGAAAAAGCTTTTGACAAAATTCAACACCCATTTATGATAAAAACCCTCCAGAAAGTAGGCATAGAGGGAACTTACCTCAACATAATAAAGGCCATATATAACAAACCCACAGCCAACATTGTTCTCCATGGTGAAAAACTGAAACAATTTCCATTAAGATCAGGAACAAGACAAGGTTGCCCACTCTCACCACCATTATTCAACATAGTTTTGGAAGTTTTAGCCACAACAGTCAGAGAAGAAAAAGAAATAAAAGGAATCCAAATCAGGAAAGAAGAAGTAAAGCTGTCACTGTTTGCAGATGACATGATACTATACATAGAGAATCCTAAAGACTCTACCAGAAAACTACTAGAGCTAATCAATGAATTTGGTAAAGTAGCAGGATACAAAATGAATGCACAGAAATCTCTTGCATTCCTATACAGTAATGATGAAAAATCTGAAAGAGAAATTAAGGAAACACTCCCATTTACCACTGCAACAAAAAGAATAAAATACCTAGGAATAAACCTACCCTAGGAGACAAAAGACCTGTATGCAGAAAACTATAAGACACTGATGAAAGAAAATAAAGATGATACAAGCAGACGGAGAGATATACCATGTTCTTGGATTGGAAGATTCAACATTGTGAAAATGACTATACTACCCAAAGAAATCTACAGATTCAATGCAACTCCTATCAAACTACCAATGGCATTTTTCACAGAACTAGACCAAAACATTTCACAATTTGTATGGAAACACAAAAGACCCTGAATAGCCAAGGTAATCTTGAGAAAGAAAAGTGGAGCTGGAGGAATCAGCCTCCCTGTCTTCAGACTATACTGCAAAGCTAAAGTAATCAAGACAGTATGGTACTGGCACAAAAACAGAAATATAAATTAGTGGAACAGGATAGAAAGCCCAGAGATAAATCCATGCACATATGGTCACCTTATTTTTGATAAAGGAGGCAAGAATACACAATGCAGAAAGACAGCCTCTTAAATAAGTAGTGCTGGGAAAACTGGACAGCTACATGTAAAAGAATGAAATTAGAACACACCATAACACCATACACAAAAATAAACTCAAAATGGATTAAAGACCTAAATGTAAGGCCAGACACTATAAAACTTAGAAGAAAACATACACAGAACACTCTATGACATAAATCACAGCAAGATCCTTTTCGACCCACCCCCTAGAGAAATGGAAATAAAAACAAAAATAAACAAATGGGACCTAATGAAACTTAAAAGCTTTTGCACAGCAAAGGAAACCACAAACAAGACGAGAAGACAACCCTCAGAATGGGAGAAAATATTTGCAAATGAAGCAACTGACAAAGGATTAATCTCCAAAATCTACAAGCAGTTCATGCAGCTCAATACCAAAAAAAGAAACAACCCAATCCAAAAATGGGCAGAAGACTTAAATAGACATTTCTCCAAAGAAGATATATAGATAGCCAACAAACACATGAAGGAATGCCCAACATCACTAATCATTAGAGAAATGCAAATCAAAACTACAATGAGGTATCACCTCACAGTGCTCAATAAGAATGGCCATCATCAAAACATCTACAAACAATAAATGCTGGAGACGGTGTGGAGAAAAGGGAACCCTCTTGCACTGTTGGTGGGAATGTAAACTGATACAACCACTATGGAGAACAGTTTGGAGATTCCTTAAAAAACTAAAAATAGAGCTACCATATGACCCAGCAATCCCATTACTGGGCATATACCCTGAGAAAACCAGAATTCAAAAAGAGTCATGTACCACAATGTTCATTGCAGCTCTATTTACAATAGCCAGGACATGGAAGCAACCTAAGTGTCCACCAACAGATGAATGGATAAAGAAGATATGGCACATATATACAACGGAATATTACTTAGCCATAAAAGGAAACGAAATTGAGTTATTTGTAGTTAGGTGGATGGACTTACAGTCTGTCATACAGAGTGAAGTAAGTCAGAAACAGGAAAACAAATACCATATGCTATCACATATATGTGGAATCTAAAAAAACAAAAACAAATGGTTCTGGAGAACCTAGGGGCAGGACTTGAATAAAGATGCAGACATAGAGAATGGACTTGAGGATATGGGGAGGGGGCAGGGTAAGCTGTGACAAAGTGAGAGAGTGGCATGGACATATATACGTTACCAAACGTAAAATAGATCGCTAGTGGGCAGCAGCCACATAGCACAGGGAGATCAGCTCAGCGCTTTGTGACCACCTAGAGTGGTGGGATAGGGAGGGTGAAAGGGAGACGCAAGAGGGAGGCTATATGGGGATATATGTATATGTATAGCTGATTCACTTTGTTATAAAGAAGAAACTAACATACCATTGTAAAGCAATTTTACTCCAATAAAGATGTTTAAAAAAAAAAGGTAAACTGTATTCAGACACAAAATGAATATACTTCACATCAGTAGGCATAGTTCTATGCTTTTTAAACATAATGACATTTAATTTAAAGTTCTAATGAGACTCAAAGACAAAAGTAACTCTGGGAAAATGTAAAAATAATTCACAGAAGAGGCTACAGGCAAAACTGTGTCTTGAAGTCTGAAAAGGGTTTCAATAGGCATAGATGGATGGAAGATAGGGCGCGTGGCAGGGGAAAAGGAATCACATACAAAGTCGCAAAGAAGGAGTACATACAACCCATTTGGGGGTCAGGAAATACTCCACTACAGACAGAGGATAAAGTGCTTAAAGGAAAGAGCAAAGAAAAATAGTAAAAAAAATAGGGTCTGTAATTTAGGATATGGTCATATTATGAAGGACCTTCTATGCTTTGAATTTTTCCTTGAAATGGTTAGCTACTGAACAGTACGCTGATGTGATTAGATTTGGATTTTGGAAAGAAACCTCTGCTGAGGAGATGGAGTGTGAATAGGAATGGAGAGAGACAAGGCATGAAATTTGTTCAAGAGACAAAGGAAGGCGAGGCCTAAGGGAAGGCAGCAGCATTAAGGGTGAAGAAAGGGGAAGGTCCAAGGGGCACTTCAGCAAAGAAGCAACAATTTCTTTCAACTGGACCCAGGGTATTTTTTGTTGACAAGAACTGATGAAGGTTTGAACATGAGGGTGGGGAAATAAAACAGAAACAACAGTGACTATAAGCATTCCCTTTTGACCAGTAGTGTGGGTGCGGCCTCCCAGACTGTCAGTAGATCAGTACCTCAGATACCTTTCTGAGTGGATGGGTGGTACCACACAGGTATTTGTATGGTGGTGAGTATAAGAATTTTCCTGGACGTGAAGGTGTTAATGCATATGTTTCCACAGAGGCTTTCAGATGCCATTCTCTTTGAAATGGCTTCTTAACAGATAACAAAATGAGACAAAACAGAACAATAAAACTAATTGGGGAGAAATAGAGTGAATACAAAAATCACTTTACGTTCACTGGCAAACCCTGGCAGTCAATCATATGTTGTTCAGGCAAATCTATTTTGTTAAATGGAGACATTGGCTATAAATATAGAGAACTTTAATATATATGATTTTCCCTCTAAACTCTACCACTATTACTTTATTAACAAAATTATTTCTAAAACACTCACCTGGATATAAAATATTGGGGATTGATCACATAAGTTATACAGACTACATCGTCCAGAGACTACTAAGGTGCATATACTTATGAAAGAACCAACAGCCTTCTGAAATGTTTCTCCTCAGTGAGTTTGGCACTATTCACCTGGCATTTATTAGTGACCACGCTGGAGGTGGACATTTTTGGGTTGATTTGTAAATAAGGTACCTCATGTAATCCATATCAAAGTTCACTAATCCAAAATCAAGATGTCAGATCAATTATTGCCACCATCTTCACAAAACCACAAATCAGCTCATTATTTTATGATCTTCACCCATTACGTGAACTCTGGAAATTACCAAAATGATAGTGCTACAGAGTAATGCAAATATCCCTTGAGAAGGAGATGTCTAATGGGTGAATCATACACCTCAAGGGAACCACAAATACCCTTAGCTTATTAGTCATTGCTTTATAAGCAATTGTGTCTCTGTAACTTAAAAATGATTTTTATTGTGTACTGGAAATTTTTCTCTCTTTATACTGTAAGATGATATTCATGAATATAAAACACAAAATTAGATCATCATATTTGCATTTGTTCCCAGGTTTCCTTAACCTCCATAAATGTGTGCAAATAAATCTTGAGAGTCTACTAAAATGCTTTTTCTAAGAGGAAAAGCATTTTAATAACATCACTACTTTTTTTTTTTTTTTTTTTTTTTTTTTTTTTGCGGTACATGGGCCTCTCACTGTTGTGGCCTCTCCCGTTGCGGAGCACAGGCTCCAGATCACTACATTTTTAAAACAACTTCCAGTGTACAGCTAAATGAGTTAGTCCCATCAAACAGGAGCACTTTGTTAAATATTTATTAAAAAGGAAGACACAACAAAGATTATACATTAATCAGGAACTGAGGCAAATCAGTAAAAATCAGAATATTTTATATATTAAAATTATTCAATAAAGAATTTAGTACAATATGTGGTTGTAAGAATCTAGTATATTAAGTTATGATTGAGTTTTAACTTGAAGTATTTACCCTGGTCTTTTCTGTACATCCTTCCTCTCAGGCATTTTCCCTTGTACCCTTTATATATTAGTAGAGTTTATGTATTCACTTCATATGCAGTCACAAAGATTGAAATCCATGTGTACAGAAATCTGTGTACAGAAAATCCAAGATTTTCCACCCTCAGAAAATAATCAGTCAGTGCTGCACGATGGTAGAGCTGGTGCTGAGGTCCCTTTACCTCTTCCTGGTCGTGTGACACTGGGAAGCTATTTAACTTCACTGTGCCTCAGGCTTCCTACTAGTAAAGTGGGCATAATATTACTACTTTCCTCATATTTTCTGTGATAATCAAATGAGTACATTCATGGAAAATTCTTTATGTAAGTGACTGCCAGAGTGAATCTAGCTCAATAAATGTTAGCTACTGTTGATAAGTATTGAACTACAGAGAAAGGAAGAGAAAATGAGATAGCCTAAAAAGCAAATAATGGAATGGATAGCTTCCTATTAGACCAGGAAGACCTCTGCATCAATACTACCTGAGAGCAGAATAGGAAGTCTACTCAGGGCCAGTTGCTTGAGGAACTCATTACCAAACCAGAGCCTGGAAATCAGATCCTGTGGATAGCCAACCATGTGATGATGGAAAATACCCCCAAACACTTCTGATCAGTGCATGATCCTGGTAGAGGATCATGGTACATTGGATCAACTTCATCCTGTGATCGAAGTAGGACTAGAGATGAGCAGATAGAGATTTCCCTATGAGCATGAGCCAGGTCAGCAGTAGACACCTCACTTCTGTTACACATGGTTGTGATTTGCATGGTCTGACACAGTTCTTCACTTTTCAATTTGAATATCAACACATTTACACACAGTACAAAATAAATAAATAAGTAAATTTTATCACAATAGAAAAGAGTCTAACAATTAACCTGTTGCTAGTCTTTAAAAGGCATTTTTGCTAATTGCAAGGATGATAGAACTTTATTTTAAAATAGAACATGGACCCTTTGTACAAGTCTGCCTGCCACCTGAAAGCAAGACCATATTTTCCTCTACCACTGATATCTCCTCTGACTTAGAGATAGAAAGTCTATACCAATATTATCTGTCTGTAGAGGAACTCCCCAGAAAGTTGGTTGGAAACTGGGAAATGGAAATGACACTTGTACATTGCACCTTGAAAAACTTAATTCCCAAAACTTAACTGTTGTGGATGAAGAGAAAAAGACCTGTTGTAACTGTCCCTTCTGGTGATTGGATTTAAAATAATAACAATAACCATAACAATGCCAGTGATTTCTAACATTTATTGAGCAGTCAATATGTACTGGGCACTGTATGTTACCTAATTCAGGGAGTATATGGTAATGAATATAAACTGGATTAAATGTACTGAGGAAGTACAAGGAAGAAGTAATGGTATTGTGGTTAATCTCAACCTGGGAGAAAATAAATGTGTGACTGTTCTCTTCCTGATACAGTGATATAGAGGTGGGAGAAGTCCAGTGGGCTTTCCTCCAGAAAGGACTCAGAATTTCCACATACAAACTTTGTAATTTACCTATATCCAATGTCTGATTCAGAAATAAGACATTTCAGCAAATCATTGAAAGTTCTTCTCTTGGTGACAGACTCATAGTAATCTAAATGTGAAAGTGATTTATAAAATCAGAACAGCCATGATGCTAATCTGTAACAACAGAAACTATTTATAGAGACAAGAACATTCCTAGTCTATACACCCAGCACATTGTCTCACTGTAGGCAGACCTAAATGAGAAGCCAAATACTGATGAAGAGTTAGCTCAGTGTGTAAGTGTGATATTGTGATGTATAAGAAAAATATATGTTTGGTCTTCAGATGACCAAAATATATTTCTCACATATATTTGGTCTTTTCCTATGGTTCCTGACTCACAACCCAAAACCCTTAGAATTTCCTTAGTGCTGTGCGCGACAAATGTGTCTTTTGTTATGTTAATGAGGTGACCTAAGGATGGGGGCTGATTGCCAGGGGAGCCAACCCTGTGATTAGAGGGTTGGAACTTTCAGTCTTATCTCCCTGAGCTCCTGGAGGGGAAAGTGGGCCAGAGAGTGAATTGATTGCCAATGGCCAAAGCTGTAATCAGTAATGCCTGTATAATGAAGCCTCCAAAAAAACCCCAAAGGAGAAGGTTCAGAGAGCTTCAGGCTTGGTGAACACATGGAGATTTGGGGAGAGTGATGCCCTAGGAGAGAGCATGGAAGGTCCCTGCCCTTTCCTCATAACTTGCCTTGTGCATCTCTTATATCTGGATGTTCCTGAGTTATATTCCTTTATAATAAAACTGATAATCTAGTAAGTAAAATGTTTCTTTGAGTTCTTTGAGCTGTTCTAGCAAATTAATGGACTATGTGGAGGAGGTCATGGGAACCTCTGGTTTATAGTCAGTTGATCAGAAGTGCAGATAAAAAATGGACTTAGAACTGGCCTCTGAAGTCCAAGGAGGGGGTCATTGGAAACTCCAATCTATAGCTGGTCTGCCAGAAGTACAAGAGATAACCAGAGCTTGTGATTGGCATCTGAAATATGGGGACTGGGTGAGGGGGTAGTCTTGTAGGACTGAGCACTTAATCTGGGGAATCTGAAACTATCTCTGGGTAAATAGTGTCAGAATTGAGTTGAATTATAGGACACCGGCTGGTGTACCAAGCATTGCTTGAGGGTGTGTGGTGAAACCATGCCACCGCTAACACACAATTTGGAACTGGTACCAAAACACCCAATTTAGTAAATAATCAGAACAAAGAGATATGATAAATTGAATATTAACCTAAATTAGGCTTACTTTGCCCGATGCAACGATCTGACAGTAGGGATGATTTTGTCCATACTCAAGGACCAGGGTATTCTGATGTATTTGCTAAGTCTCTCTGTTCTGGGGCAGAACTAGGATGGACACTGTAGGTGCTTGCTTTAAGGATCTACTTTTGTTAGGCTTCTGTGGCCAGCCAACAGCACTCTGATTGACATTTGTTATTTTGAAATGTTAAAACTTGTAATCAAGTTATAATCTTGTCCATATGATCTGGAAGATATTTTGTCTGCTAAATATGAACTTGAAACTTCCTTTTTGACTTTAGGGTTTAATTCTCAGAGAGAAAATTTAATTCTTTGATTTCTAGTATCTAAGAAGTTGGCATACATACCTAATTGAGTTTTTAAATTTTTGATGCAAAAAAATCTGGACCTAAAATAGAATATTAAGTCAATCATCTAACTAGTAATATGCCTTTCAACTGAGAAGTTTATTGTGCCATATGTGAGTTTACTATGCAATTCTTAGAATAGCCTAAGAATAATAATTGCAATCACATAAAAAGTGAAAACACATGCAGCTGTGATCTGCTTCCTTAGAAGCTTAGCAAGACAAATCCCATTTATCTTGACTTTCAGTCTACAATTGTCATACCATAAATAACTTCTCTTTCTTTGTACATTAGCTTTAAATATGCATATCCATTCATCCCATTATTCTTAACCTGCATGAACAGCTGGATTCATTACCAGAACAGAACTTTCTCTTTCTTCCACCCAGAATGAGATGAGAGAATAATTTTAAACATTTACAACAAGATTTGAATGAAATGGCAAATAGGCAGGATGTGGATGCCTTTCCGGGCTTTCTGTTCCAGTAGCTTCTTGTTTTCCAGTCAGCAGAGTGCTGTGCTCTTCTTAATGAAACCCAAGTGTTCTGTATTGCTTGCCCTATAATTTTCTGGACTGAGTGAGCTGTTGTCTGTGCCAAGAGAGAACTACACACTTCATTATTTTTTCAATAGACCTGAAAATTATTTGTTTAAAAATATTTCCCACTGTCATTTTTAGAGGTGTTTGCAAGAGTGATTGTTATAGAGGTCCCAATAATTATAATTTAAGAGTTGCTTCATATTTATTCTCTCCTGTATTTCAATAAGAAACAACGTGAGATTTAAAAATCACCTGTCTTCCATGGCTTTGTTTCTTTTCCCAAGAGTTGTCCATTCTTTATTCATCAATATTTTGATTCACAAACTACTCCCTTCTCGTGAATTCATTATTCCCTTTTCATTCTCATGAGAGCACTTCACAGTGCATCTTCTAAGGGACAGATTGTACCATGCCCTTGATTTCTCTCTTCACTACCCACAAAATCATCACATAACAGTGCTGGAAATTTATCTTGTATGTACAGCATTTCATTGCTGATGTTTTTTGAGCTTTTCTCCCCACATTTTCCCAGTGTACTTTTCTAAAGTACTTCATAACTCAATTCTACAAACATGTCTACAATTTCAAGAGTTTTATAGAAATTCAACCATGGTCTGTGTATAGACAATTTATATTTTTTAAGAAAACTAGCCCAGAGCTCCCAATTCCCTCTTTATTCTAGATCTACATAACTGCTAATGACAAAGCCAATTTGAAATACTATTGATTCCTGACATTGTCATATTTTAATATCCAGTACATTACTTTTTTTTCACCAGATAGATTCCACTTCCTGCTATTATCCTTTCTTTCCTAGTCCTTCCACACAGTGGCAGATAAAAGTTCTTGTCCCTGCCTTAAAGAATTGGCATACATCATCTCAAATCACTTTCTTTTTTATACCAGTTTGCATTAAAGAGCTCAAAAGGCGATACCAAACTCACCCATCCACATTAGGAGTAGCAGGAAGGCATCAGGAAATGAGTAGAGAGGTAAGTGAAATCCTTTTTCTGCTGCTTAACAGCTTTTAATTTAAAAAAAAGACCTATTTGCATGTAATTGTGATTTTTTTTTTTTGGTCTGCTTTGCGGTACGCGGGCCTCTCACTGTTGTGGCCTCTCCCGTTGTGGAGCACAGGCTCTGGACACGCAGGCTCAGCGGCCATGGCTCACGGGCCCAGCCGCTCCGCGGCATGTGGGATCCTCCCGGACCGGGGCACGAACCCACATCCCCTGCATCGGCAGGCAGACTCTCAACCGCTGCGCCACCAGGGAAGCCCCTGTGATTTTTTTAATGTCGTGTTTTATTTGGAGCAGACTTTATACTATATTAAAAATTAACGCTTTATCAAGAATTCGGTGGAATGGTTCTCAACAGCTACTCTACTATCTTCTGAGCATCTTCAATTGCAGACTCACCTGCAGCTAGAGTTCTAGATTTGATTTAGATTCAGACAAACAGATAAACTCACACAAGAATTGAAAAGTGAAAAACAAAAGAATGAAAGGCATCTTCTGGCTCTGCTCTTTATTCCAGTGAAGCACAGTCTAGGAGATGTGGAGTTTTCTACAGTAATATTAGCAGTAGTCCCACTCTTCCATCTCCACAGGACTTGAAAGCAGGGCACAGGTATTTTCCTGATAATGATAATGATAGTGATAATTAATGATAATGGCAGTTACTTGGTTATGATGGTTGATTGTGGCAGTGGTGTTAGTTCTGGCACCGGTAACTCTCTGATTATACAAGAGGTAACAACTCCCTTGACAGCTGTTCTGCAGCACATCTTTGAGAGAATTTCCTAACCTAGAACTTCTTTCTGCAGTCTTCCAATGAGTCTCTATACAATTCATATGCTATAAGAAATCCATTCTTGTTTTCTTTGGTCTGCATCTAAACGATAATTTTTAAAATAACTGATGGCAAGATTGTTTGAAAGTAATAGATTCTTAAGAGAATGAAAAATTGGAGTTGATTAGGTGACCTGGTTTAGTTTTAAGTTGGCAATGTTTCTACTAACATGAGATGGGCTATGGGTAGTCTATGACATGCAATGTTAAATGGGTTACTTGAATTATGAGAGATAGTATATGAGATTGGTTGAGGTCATAGACTTTAGAGATTTATGGCTTACGATTGAATTCAGGTTCTACCATACAATTAGCCGTGTGGTTTTTCGCAAGTTATTTAATTTATCTGCATCAATTTCCTCATCTGTATGATAGTACTAACTTAAAACTTTGTATGAAGATTATATATATATATCTGAAGTGCCTAGAAAGATGTCTGGAAGGGAGTGCTTTTTTTGTTATTTGTAAGTATTATCATTACTATCATTTTTGGTAGTTGTTATTTGTCAAGAACTGTGAAGTCTAAGATTATACCCTACATGTAAGCTAACAAGTTAGCCAGCCAGGTTTTCTGAATACTGGCAGGAGACATGAGATTCCTGGGTCAGAGACAGCTTTTTTACTCAAAGCCATAGCAATAGCCAGCATATCATGATGTTTGCCTATATTTCTTGAGCCCCAATTCCTACAGAACAACAAAAAGAGTTTCAAAGAACACCTGCTTGATGGGTTACATTATAAGAGAGGAACTTCAAGCTTAGAGAACCTGAATTTTTTATAATGGGCAATAAAACTCCCTGAGTTATGCCTCAGTGAAAGACATTATCATTATCATACTGGATTGTAAACAACTAGACTTTGCTACTGTCTTTATCTTCCAAGGCTGTTTGTTATACAAATGTATTTGAAAAGAGTCTGGGACAAAGGCAGCCAGTGCCTCTGCTGATGAGATGTACAGAAATTTGAGCAACTCATGGAGAATTGTTTCAAAAAGATCTACCTCTTATTTCTACACCATCTTGGCTTCTGGTGAATTTTTCCATGAGTATATGCCACTTTATTGATTCTTCTAATAAATCTGACTGATCGAGGCTTGGATTATATCTGTTCAGCTTGTCTCGTACATCATTTAACTAGGGCTATCATCAATTCCTACTCCAAGACGGAGGATGAAACAAACTGCACTATTGACCATAACCATGGTCTCCGAGGTCCTCACACATATCCAGCTGAACAAATCCCATAAAACACCAAGGCCTAACTTAAGAAGCCAGGAATTTTTCTCTGTAAATCTTTGTACTAACGTTTCCCCTTGTCCTGAGCCATTAATCTATGTAAAACAGAGTGTATTAACAATCACAGACAATGGCCTAGCCCTCAAGGAGGAAATCTAGGATGGTTCTATCATTCCTAACATCTCTGGCCAGTGAGTTAAAGATTATCTGAATGTCTTCATGGGTCAAGGCAGTGTCATTTACCATTTCAGATAAAGTCAGGAAAAAAATTTCCTACCACCCTTTCTAATTGGACTCCCATTATAGGGATAAACTGTCCTCAGGATATCTATAAATAATGAGTCAGTTATCCCTCCAGGAAGTCCCCCTGAATAATCAAGGATAACCTTATTTTGGAAAGAGCTCTATAATCTGAGGGCTAAATGATCTACTGGCAATGGTTCCTTAAATACTTGAAAGTCTCTAAAGTGCAATTCACCATGTTTCAAGCAGGAAAGGAAGTTAGTGTCTGGTTTCCATGCAATAATTATAGTCCTGAAGCACATTTGTTCCCTTTGAAAAGAAAGTGTTATTTGCAATTATCAGGGCCCTCCAACTGGGACCTACATAAATTGAGGGGCACAGGTTGCAATGCTTCCACTGTGGCTGAGAAGAGGAAAAACATGAAATTGTTAGAGGAGGAGAAAAGATATAATTATGAAACATAGCTTCATCATCAGTTGGAAAACAAAGGACAGAAGTATTTACTCATAATTTCTCCCTTGCCCTATTATATATGGACTTTTTTGCTTTTTTTCTCTTCCTTTTGTCCATACTTCACATAGCCTATGGTTGTAGGCATAGGCTTTATGTCATCATAGAATGTCAACACAGAATTGTGATTATACTAATGAATATTGAGACTGAACACCTCCCAGAGAAAGATTCTATGACTGCTAGAATTTGTTTTTGTTTTTTTTCCTTTTGGAGAGTTGCTGAAAATATTTTTACTGTTCAGTGATGGTTTAATTATGTTTAATATTAGCTTATTGTTATTTCTGTTGTGGGATTTTTTTTTTTTTTTGTAAATTTAAGTATGGAAAGAAGGGTACTTGTGGAAATAGAGTAGTGAAATGGGTAAACTGACAGTAGGGTGACTTCCTATATTTTGGAAGTTTGAAAGATAAATATTATATAATTCAATTTCTGGCTGATTTATGTTTGACCAATCAGATGCCATTCTGTGAGATTTGAAGACTGATGCAATCTGAAGACTGTGCTTCTGTTGCTTCAGCTGTTTCTGCTGGTAAGGGTGGTAATGGCAGTTGATTTTACTTTGGCAGCGTTAGCAGATATTCCAGTCACTAACCTCATAGATATTAAGAAGAAGGACACAGCATGAATCTTCCATTAAAGACTGTATGTGGCACAATGTGGTTCGGGACCGAGGAACATCAAACTAGCTTCCTGATTGGGGGTCTTCTTTTTTTTTTTTTTTAACATCTTTATTGGAGTATAATTGCTTTAAAATGGTGTGTTAGTTTCTTCTTTATAACAAAGTGAATCAACTATACATATATCCTCATATCTCCTCCCTCTTGCGTCTCCCTCCCACCCTCCCTATCCCACCCCTCTAGGTGGTCACAAAGCACTGGGCTGATCTCCATGTGGTTGTGGTGTTACAGATCTTGGACCAGTCATTCCTTAATTATAGAAGAGAACAGCCTTGCTGGCCTGGTCCACAGTGAAGATATTTTCCTGTAAATTCATCCCATATTCTATTTTATTAACCTTCCTAACAATTCTGTAGGCTCTTTTTAAAACTCTGTAATAAATTATTTCCTGCTTAACATGGGTATAGTGGGCTGTTTTCTGCAACTGAAATCTGATTGATATAGTACCATAGGTTTACTCTATAAAAATAATTATTTTTAATGAAGTAGACAGCTTTAATGCCCTATAAATTGTGAGCACAACTCATATAAGATAAATTCCTTCAAGTTCCTATATATTTTCTTTTAAAGTAATCTGTAGTCATTCTAATTCCTTCGGACCTAAAATCAAAATCAATCCATTTACATTTGACTGCTTTGAGTTACTGTATTATGCAGGCACTGGATTTTTTTTTAATAGTTTCTTATTTCAGAAGTGTGCACAATGTTTACAGAGACACTTGCAGTTTTTCCATAAGTAGTTAATTACAAATAATTTTTTTAATAGCAAATACTAATACGATGGCCACAGCTGCATCTTGATGTATGCAATCTTAAGATGTTTTCTAGGCACTTATCTCTTTAATAAGGTGATTCTGTTTTATTATTCAGTTGAATAATAGAAGATACAATTATCACGGACAATGATGGAAGATTGAATATTGTCACCACATTATCAAGATGAAGTCATTCCCCTTTGAGCTTTCAAGTAAAATTTGGCTGAAGTCAATTGCCAGATTTTCTTTTTAGAAACTCATTCAGTCAGGAAATCTGTTATACATGTATTGAACATTTAGTGTATACAGAGAACTGAAGTCTGCAATAGAGCACAGGAAAAGCAATTACCAGAACATTATTTTGAAATGGTGACACTCACTTGCCCATGCTGTTTTATATGACTGAGACCACATGCAGAAAATTAATCAAACAAAACCTCAGGGGTAGGATCTGAAGGCATCTACTCGACTCAGATTCCTGGGGTTCCTTCCCTACTGCTCTGCCACAGAGCATGGAGTTTCATCCTGGAACTTCCCAGTGGATTAACACGTGATTTTTGTAAAGTTTTACTAAATATCTAAGTAACTTATACTCATATTAATTCCTTTCAAGGCAAGATAATTATAGAATTTAATGAAAAGACTATGGAATTTGAAATTCAAAATATTATAAATACGGTTTTAGGAAAGTTATTTAGCCTTAGCCCAAAAGAAATTATCCAGAATGCAGCACAGAGAGTTAAAGGCATGGAAAACATAAAAGGGAGGCTAAAGAACATGGAGGATAAAGTGGGAAACTCTAACATATGTCTAATGGACGCTCCAGACCAAGAGGGGAAAGAGAATAGAAGAGAAAGAATGTTATTTAAAGAGAGAATGATTGAAAAGTTTTCAGCACTGATAAAAGAAACAATCCACAGATTTGACAAATCTCACTGAATTTCAGTCAAAGCTGTGAAAAAGACGGGCATAATCCCCATAAGTAAGAATATTATAGACTAAAGGGGAAAACAAATATTGAGTAATCCTGGGTCACATAGGAGCCCAGTGATGAGCACAGCACATGCAATCAGGTACAGGTTTTCCACAAAGGTGACTCGGATTTTCATTCAGAGTCTAGGTCGGTGGGAAGGATGTGGAAATAGTACTAGCTTCACTAGATAAAGAGTTGGGTATGAAACAGGACTTCTCTCCTCCAGTGCAATGCCTATTAGTGGGATAGCTGAGAAAGGCAAACAAGAAATGATGTGGAGGCTAATTTTGCTCAATATATGTTTACAAAGTGTTATCAAAGTTTGTCTATGCTTTGCTCAAATCAAATAATAAATTATTATCTAGTGTTCAGTTCTATTGTTATTACAAAATTAGCTATAACTCCATCAAATTTAAAGTACTGAAGTTCAATATTATAGAAATTATAATAATGTATGTTCAATAACAAGTCATTAATAGTGACATCCTGTATAAATAGAACTTCATTCTTCTGTGCAGAAAGTGAAATTATAAAATCATTCTTTCAGAAATTAGTACTGTACTACCTTGAAATACGCTAATCAGATAAATTAAGCTTATATTAAACATGTAGGATGTGATCACTATTCCTGTATCAAAATTTCTTATATGGTATAAAAAGCACCCTAATTATAATCTTTGAATAAAGAAGCAGTAATATACCAAATACACATTTAGCTGTAAAATTTATATTAAGGGTAAATGGCAAGTCCTAGTTTGTGGAAACAGGGAAGACCAAGTCTTCAAATCTTGATTGCTACTTATCTTTTCTCAAATTCCAACTTTATTTCATTTTTGTCTATTATACCTATCACTACTGTTACCCAGCATGCATTATGAGCATAACGGGTAATGAAGATAGGAAGATATTCTAGTTCCATTCTTGGTCATCAACAGGGACTTGATTTCCATCATTTATAACACATGTTCCAATTCCACATCAGTTCTGCTCATCTCTTCACCCTTTTGTTTTGATCTTGTTCCTACAATTTTGAATCTGTTGATTGTTTGTAATTGTCCTGGAATATTATTTGCCAGAATGATTTCTGTTTGACATTAATCCTCAGTCTCCTTCCAGTCCTGGATCATTTAAGATAGGAAACAGAGAAAGTAAAGTTTCTAACTCCATAGAACATCCTTTGAAACCTCAGTTCCTCCATTTCTGAATCTGTTAGAGCAAAGGTGATGTAAAAATTGTCTTATATTTGGAATCTAAAAAAAATAAAATAAAAATGTAAAAGCTGAACTTATGGTAATAGAGAATAGAATAGGGGTTACCAGAGGCTGGGACATGGTGGAAAAGGGGAGGTAAGACAAATAAGAGTGATGGTTGCCAGGGGTGAGGGGCAAGGGGTCATGGGGAGTTATTGTTTAATGGATCCAGAGTTTCAGTTTTGCAAGATGAAAGGAGTTCTGGAGATGGATGGTGGTGACGACTGCACAACAGTGTGAATATACTTAATACCACTCAACTGTACACTTAAAAGTGGTTAAGATAGTAAATTTTATGTTATGTATATTTTACGACAAAAAACGAGGAAAAAACGGACACTTATGGAATATTCCTCTCCTACATCTTGTGATAAAGACATACTTTGTTTTCACTTTTCTAATAAGAAGCACTTTTTCTATCAGAATATAAATTCTAATAAATTCCTTTGGTGATAAAAAAAACATTTTGTCCTCTAGGAGGACCCAACTTGTCAGTCATGACGCATTTACCTGAGCCACCAATCAAATTACCTCCATACTTATTGAGACACTGTGCTGATGAGGCAATTGCGAATGTAGTAAAGAAGATGGCCTGTCAGCTCAGTGTAAACTAGACATGAGTAACGTTGATGATAAAGATGTATATAGCAAAATATATGAAATACATGTGCTCTTTGGGCTTCTACATGTTAGTTTGTATTTTTATGTAATATACACTATGCAGACCTATAAATACTAACAGTTCAATTATAAATTATATCATCCTTTAGTAGTTGAATTCTATCAAGTGGAAAATACAGTCACTTACATGAGTATTGAGTGTGATAGTCTTTTTTCCTCTCTTTTTTATATATTTTTAAATTTTATTTTCATTTTTGGAGATTTTCAAAGTAAAAAAAAAAAATTGCTTAAATGTAATAGCCAATGTTTTGAGGTATATGCTGAAGCTTTGCCTCTCTTCAATGGGCACAGCCTCTCTTCCTGCAGAGAGGTGGGCCCAGCAAATGTGCTTATTATCTTTTTTACTCTAGATCATATAACTGATTGAATGAAACTGATCCTATCAAATTATTTTACTCAAGAATTTGAATTAAACTACATAGGCAGTGAGTCTTGTTACTCCAGCACATTGGTAAAATCCAAAAGCCAGTCCTAACTTCCCTGAGTTCAGGGGCTTTATTGCTCACTATGGGACATCTTATATCCTTTCCCTGAGTTCCTTTTGTGCTCAGACTAGTTGGAAGTTGCTCGTGTTCTTAGTCAAAGAAATTGTGGCTAAGATACTGACTGTCAGTAAGCAAGATACGATTTTCAGTAAAATACTCTATCTGAACTTTGAAACTACCTAAACTTACCTAAAAAAAGTTCAATATAATTACGGGATAGGATACCAGAAAATGAAAAAGAGGAATGCAATGATCAGTATGAGGTAAAGTTTTTAAAAATTAGAGAGTTATAAACATTTTTCTCCTCTGGTACAGACTCAGTTGTCTGGAATGGATTGGACTTTGAGAGAAGCCTTAGGGTGACGCTATACACACTCGTTGTGAAATCTTCCTGTAAGCTGGTTTAGGGGACAGGCATAATGACTTTAAAATATTGATAAACTCTTTCATTTTTCTATTTATCTGGCATTCCATGTGTATTTTAGTTAGAAAGTAAAACTAGCGTTCAAACAGTAAGTTCAAGAGCTATTCAAAACTGATATGCTTCAATTATTAGTTTACATTTTTTCATTATTCTACATCTTAAGACATGATTTAGAAATTCTCCATAAGATTATTTTTATTGATTCATGGAAGAAATGTTATAATATTTCAAGCCACTTATGGAATAAGCTGTTCCACAGGAGTGAATTTTCCAGGTAAATGAACCCTAAGTAATTAAGCTCCAATTTTTAATTAAATTTTAAAAATACCTATTTCCCTGATTTCTTAAACCAGAACACTGGATATAATTCAACATTTTCTCAAGAGGCAATTGAGGGATATAGTGCTATTTTTACTACTTGCATCTGGCTTCCCATTTTTCTAGTTTTCTATCTGTATCTGAGAACTTCCAAGAGTTAATATTGGCCCAAGAATATAAAACCTTTTCCATTTGGCAGTGCAACAGTCTTCAAGAATTACCATTTTTGAGTCTTACTGCTTTCTCAGCAGTTTCCTTGGTTTTACAATTTAAAGATGAGGCAAAACTTCTAATGCCGTAGAAAACCATTTGAAACCTCCATTCCTCCCTTTCTGAATTCTTCACAGCAAAGATGACATAAATGCTTCCATTTATAGAATGCTTTTATTTACATGAATTTGACAATGCCTGGACTATAAATTGATATTGGGGAAACTAGCTGAATGATGTTGAAGAATGTGGCTTTGTGGCTATAATTTAACTGAGATGTGAATTTGAAGTGATAAATATTCACCTCATTATTTAAGTGGAATATACTTCCCTCCAGGCAAATAGTTTAAAAAATGTTAGAATACATAATTTTTTAAATATTTGATTAGAAAGTGTAGGCTGAAAATGACAATTAGAGTGTACCTTTTTAATACATATACTCACATTGTTCATAATTAACTGCAGGTCTATGGGGTAAAAATTAAGAGTAAGAGTAATTTTAATTAATTGATTAAATAGTAAAATTTCAAGAATGCATACTTCATTACATAAATTTGATAGCTTCACTTAAATTCACTATATTTTGTAAAAAACTAATTTGTTACATTCATTTAACTTTATGTTTGTTTCTTTTTTTCTTTACTAAGACTAAACTATAGACTAAACTAAGAGCTATAGGAAAAGCAAGCAGAAGTCTCCAAGAAAGAAACAGATTAGATAGAGTCCATGATAGGCTTATAAAATGAAAACATGTTGACACATGGCTGTAGAGTAGAATTATTGGGGGAGTTTAAAAAATTTCTCATAACCCCTCCTCTCTCAAGATTCTGACTAGGGTAGGACGAATGTTTTTTTTCTTTTTTTTTTGGACGAATGTTTTTGAAAAGTCCATAGGTAATTATAGACTGTGGCTAGGGTTGAAAAATACTGTATGAGAACTTACCATGTTGATAAAAAATTGCCTTGTTATTATACCTTCTTGACATCCAAAAGCATTTAATTTCAGTGATATTAGCAATAATAGCAAAGGAACTCATGTCAACTATATTGCGTTAAATTAAGAGAATAGATCCAACAAGAAAACTGCAAGATTTCTGCTTAATAAATAGAATGATGAACTTGAGTCTATCTAAGAAAAAGAAAATCTTATTTATTTTATTTAGAAGTTCCATGTAAATGTGACACTTTTTATGATAGAAGGGAGCTAATTTTCTGGGTGAACTTTTATATTTTCCATAGCACCACTCTCTTAAAGTGTTAAAGAGATCAACATTAACAATTTGTGATACCCCCCTAAAATTTCAGAGTAGGTTTGGACTTTTCCTCTCACCCTATAACCTTTTTATTTTAAAAAGAAATTTAAGAAACCAATAAAATTTAAAATCACTATTACAAAATATTAGTGTTATATCCCAATATAAAAAAAGTCACATTTACAATAAATTCAATTCTTGTAAGCAAACATGTAATGAATGATTAGAGTATAAAAAACACAATTTTCAGAGCAAATATATTTAAATTAATTTTAATAAGTACAAAAAGATAATGTTTAGCATTAATCTGCATGTGATTAATTAAGAATGTTTAAACAGCAAGCATACTGACACATTCAATAAGGGTCAAGTTATCTTACATACATAAAAAATGACTTTTCCCAATTACAGCAAGGTCACAAATTACAAATATAATTAGTTTCAGAATGATTTTTTCAAACAAGAAAACTTACCTTACAAGCGTGCTGTCACCCTGAAAATTTAAAATTAATGAATACTCAAAGTTTAGTTTTGGAGCTTTATCATGCATTATCTATGCATGTGATTGTATTATTAATGTGTAGCAAGAGGAAAACATTCCTTCCCTTTTTGTTTTTTACTTTTCTAATTTAGCAACAAGTATGAAGCTTTCTTAAGTTTCCATGCATGTGACCTCTAAAGGGAATATTTCATGAAAGGTCACATTCCTCTGTTTGGAGCACCCTAAAACCTGAATTTGTATCTGCTCAAGAGAATCTTGAAAAAAATGAGATACCAATAAACCTGAAATCCATTATGGAGCCGGCACCCAAGATCAACAATCAAGGACTTATCCATGGATGGTAATGTTTAATTCATGAAAACTGTAACTCAAAGTTCAGTTTCATTTAGGCCTTTCCAGTCATACATTAAACTTGTTCACATATTATGCTGGGTTTAAAACACAGCCAACTGCTTCAACTACTGTGTTGAATATTTAAAAATAAATAATTGGGAACAAATCTTTAAGCCATTATCCCTAATGTAATTCTGTGTCTAACACTTTTGTTTTGCTTTCCTAATACCATTTGTTTTCATAAATCGATTTTGTTGGAGTTACACTTATCTATCCAATAATACAGGCTTGCATTTGGCAACTTGTTGTGGTAAAATAAGTCTTCTAAAACAAAGCATGAAAAACAAATTTTTATACCAACTAAGCTAATTTTTATACCAACTAAGCTAATTTTTATACCAACTAAGCTAATTTAACACTTACAGTGCCAATAATGGTATTTATATGGTGTCAGATTAGACTTCTTTCTATAAACAGTAATTTGCAACAAACTAATGAAATCAATACATAATCCTTGAAGTTCATGTTTTAAAAGTTATAAAACCAACAATATGGCAAATAAAAACAAAATCTCTCCAACCCCTAACACAAAACTGTCAAAAAATTTTTTTAAAAGAAGAAGAAAAATAAAATAAAGAAGGAAGTGCTTATTATTTTGTGTGCTTAATCAACTGTAATCATTTTTTATACATTATTATACCTATGGACCAAAGAAGAAAAATGTAATATATTCCCAGAAACTAAATTGTAAACAATATTAGTGAATAGCTAGTTTTACAAAAAGGGATTCTTTGTTGCTGTACAGTTCAAAAAGATATAAAATTAACCAGAGACAAATACAGTAGATGACTTGGTATTTGCAAGTGATCAACAGGATATTAAATTTAATGGAGGCTTTAACAAACCTCCACTGAGAAACTTGGAATTCAAAGATTTTTCTATCTTACCTTATCAGCACAATTGTGATATCATTTTGAATTTAATGGCTCAAAAGAGCCAACCAGAAATACATCAGAAAAATGTTTACACCCTTGTAGGAAGGATATTTTTTAAGAATATATAGGGCTCAAGACTAAATTCCAACGAATGAACTGGTTGGATCTATTGAAAAAAAACTATTCTATTGACTAAATTAATCACTAGTTTAATAAGAGCTATGTTTGGAATTAGATCCATTATAAAATAAATTGTTTAGATTTCATAAATTTCTCAAAATATTCTTTTATACCTGGAAAATACACACAGATACACACACACACACACACACACACACACACACACACACACACCCCTACTTCTAATCAAAGCTAAGACCTTATTAAAGGTTCTTTGAAAGTATTACTTTAAACTGACACACAAACCTGTTCTTTGTTCTTCCCTACTGGCAATATTAACTGATGTTATATATTAACTTCAACGTAAAGTGGTTTGAAGTGGGGTATATAATTACATGTATTAAAAAAAGTTCATCATAAAAACAGGCAAAAATACAATATTTTACCTAAATAAGGTTGAAAACTGTGGTCTAAATATGTTGGATAATTAAGAATTTTTGAGAAAAACGATATAAAATTCTTATAAGAAATAGATTTTCATTACCTTTCCCAAATGCCTTTCACATGAACTTAATCTATCTTAGTATTTTAATCATGATGCTTACCTTGATAGAATCATGACTGTTAAATATCTCTGTATATACTTATGTATGTATAATTTCTCACCTTTCTTAGAAATTAAAAAGGGGAAATGCCTCATTAGGTTTAACTAGCAACAGACATTATTCAAGTGGGTTTTTCTCTTTGATTTTTTCCCCTGTTTTTGAAGTCTTGAATTTGTTTTTGAGTTTGATGAAAATATGAGTGCATAAATATTAATGGAAAAGATTAGTATCTTTCATATAAATGTTGATAACACAAGATTATGGATATTAAGAATTTTATTAAATGCTGAATTTCATTTCTTAAAGCATGAATTCAATAGAGAAAAATATCATAATTTGTCTTGTCCACACTGTTATGATTTTGATTCAGTGTCTCTGGTTCCTAAGCATGCAAGTGTTAAAAATAACCACATCCCACCCCAGTTTTAATTTTATGCTTCTGGATACTTTGGATTAAGAAACGGTAAGCCCAAGGTTCCCATAAGACCTCAATTAAAAAGAAAATAAGTGCACTACAGGGTAGCAATCAGTCAACTCATAACTCTCTTGAAATTCTGAATCTTTTTATAGGAAAAAAATCTGAGAATTACTTCAAACATATGCAGATGGATATAGGAATGCCAGAAGACTAATAACAAGAACACCAGTATAATAAAGCTATTAATATGGTCCCAAAGTTCAAAATAAGTCATAAAAATGTTGATGTTTCACAGGCATTGTCTGAGGGTAACAAGTATGAAGCATTTGAAAAAAAATTCTTAATAGATAATGAAGAGCCATGACTTTGCAGAAGGTGGACCTGAGCTACTTCCCTTATCCTCCCATTGGAATGATGACAGGCTGTGTCAAAGTACAACATCCATAGGCTCCATAGAGCTTCTCTGCCCTTTTAGAACCTATGATATTATGGCAGAGTTGAGTTCCTTCAACCAGCAATATGAAAAGAGCCACATCATAAAAACTTTATTTATATATATATATACACACACACATATATATGTGTATATATATATACACACATATATATATGTATATATACCAAAAACTGTGAGTGAAGTAATAGCTTTTGTGCTCTTTTTAAACAAACTATGAACTATTCAAAAAAACTGGAAATGTGGCTCAGGGGGATCATTTATCCAAACCTGAGATAAATTCGAAATAGAGAGATCCCTGAAAAGACTACTAAACATGAAGATTGGCACTTTAAAAATCACTGAAGTTTAAAAAAAATTATTAGATGGTTCTATATTAGTTCCATTTTATATTCAAACAAATAGAAACATAAATAGAAGAAAAGAGCAAAACAGTCACCCTCTTAGCACACTCACGATCTCATAGCTCAATAGACAACTCTCAGTGCTAAATTAAGTTATAAATTACATTTGGTCTTTTATTTAAAGTCTTTATAAGAATGAGATGCACTTTGATTTTCAACTGAATTCTGTGGATGTGATGTGAGTGGTAGTGACACCATCCAGATGGCATGGCTAATAGTAGGAGGTAAAAAATTTTTGTTGAACAAATATTACCTTAATCAGAGCAGTAACTATACAATAATGAGATTATATCTCTATATATGTACATGTATTTATCTACATTTTGTACATACCATAACTCTTTATGTCAATATACAGCTGCATAAAATAGTCATAATATTATGGGCCAAAGAGACAATTGTTAGTTTATTAAAAATGTTTCCCAAAAAATTAATCTTATTTTAATAAATCCATGTAACTTTTTTGTGTTTTTAAAATGATTTATGGAAGGGAGAATAATTGTAAAGACTCTGCTTCTATAATTTAAAATCCTTTTCCATGGAGCATCCTCCCTCTCTCCAGCAAGACTAAAAGCCCCTTTCAATTTATATAAACTCTAAAAGATTAAGAAGTGTGTAAGAAAAAATTCCACGAAAGTAAGAGAAATAATAGAAAATCCTGATCCACATTATTGGAATATCTCAACCGTCAGGATATCATTAGGCTCAAATTAGATTTTAACAGTTGAAAGTAAAAATAAAGATAACAATAATGATAACTTTTCTGGTCAATCTACCATAAATTTTAATAAAACAGGTACCATCAATGCAGGTGCAGCCTTTTGCCAAAGGTATAGATGAGTCTTTTCTGTTGTCCTACAGAAACTGCTATTCACAAATACTTTTACATATGTACATATTTATAAATTTATAATGTATAGTCACACATTAAGGGGGAAATGCAGAACTTATAAGAACAATATTTAAAGTGTCTAACAACACATACCATACAAAGCATTTTTTATTGCTTGTCTTCAGGCATTGTGTACTGTCTTAGACTACCACACCCTTCCGCAAACAGCCCAGAAGAGCTATGATATATTTAAATGTGTAAGAAAATAGGTTAGCTTCCATTCCAGTGTATGAATAAAGTGCACTTTTAAAAACAATTTAGATGACAAAGAAGTTACTTTTGGAAGGGAATTAAAGAAATACATTAATTGGCTCATGTAACAAATTTATTTTATTAAGGATTATGGATTACTTTTCGTGAGGGAATTTTTAATGTCAAGGCTGTCTTCACCGCAAATTCTGTTAATAATATGCATTTGTGACCTTGGTATTAATACAATCATGCAAAGCACATAACAGAATCACACTGAAACAAAAGAAAATGAAAAAAAATAAAATTTAAACGAGGCAAAGAAATAGCAGTTTTTGTTGTGATTTTGCTTATTTCCATAAGATACTCCTTTTATTGATTTTATGAACATACCTATTTATGCACTATACTGAAATACTGTACAAAACTGCAAGAAATGCCACTATTTGACTACTTACGTTTCTACAAAAACACCATCATATAGGTGTATCTATTAGTAAAAGTCAACTAATAACTGCTAATGTATATGTGAGTCAAAAGGATTTTAAGTTTGCCCAAAATGTTGAATCTAGGCATGAGACACAACTATTAATTTCTATTAACATATTTCAGGGACATAAAGAGTATTTTTTAAATACTGAAAGGAAAATGAATTTTACTCATTAATAATTAGTAATTATATAAAATTGAAAATTGTGGTTTCTAATTTAGCTACATGTTTGTGTGTGTATCCTAATTGAGCTAATTGTGTGTGTGCGTGTGTGTGTGTGTGTGTGTGTGTGTGATGTCTGTGCATGTGAACTAATCCTCAATCTGTTGGTGATGCTTTAAAGTTTCAGTTTAAAAATGTTCAACTCTTACCAAAACCTCTTCAGGTATACAAAGCTGCAAATTTGAGTCAGAGAAATTTAAAGTTGCAATTTACAAAAGCAGATTTACATTAATTCTTATCTGAAAGAGCTGCTTTCAAGACAGAAAAATGTGCCAATTAACTGCCCTTTCCTTTGTAATTAGTGGCTTCTGAGTCCTGATGAAAAGAAGCCTTAAGGCAGAATTTGCAGTAAACAGGAAAGGAGAGAATCATAGAAGTGCTTATATATATTCTGTGACACCTATGAATTCTCATTGATGGGAGTTTTTGGCACAATTTTCTAATCCAGTATGAATGTTGTTCCACAGCAGCCAAACTGGATGTTTTTTCCAGTCTCCAGCACCAAGAAAATTTAGCTGATCAATTTCAATACAACACATACTGGAAAGAGTAAGACCTAGTTATTGTCTTTTTTTTTTTTTAATTTAAGGTAGTTTCCAATGATTAAAATAATCTGTAGGATTTCAATTATTACTTTCAAATAAACTCTAATGCTAAAAATGTCATGTCCACGACATTCCAATAGTTATTAAATTCTAGGCATAATGAACATCCTGTCAGGGTGACTCATAATTATTTGAATTTGTCATGCTGTAATATGTACATGGCTATGGACACTCTACAGGGTAATTAAAAGCTGATTTCAAATCTCTGGTTTTTCTTCTGATGTGTACTAAGCTTCCAATTATACTAGCAGGGATTCTGAGCACTTGGGAAGGGAACTGATGTTGCAGATATGAGGTTCTGTTATTTAGAGGAATTCATCTTGGAACGACAATGTTACCTTACGTTACAGTTAGGCAACAGTAGAAAATACTCCTATGTAAGACCTAAATCAAAAGGGTCCATAAAATGTGGTGTAGGATCTCCATTTTCATCGCTGTTAGGAAAAGAGAAAATAAATCAGGTCATCTGAAATCCACTTTAAACCAGCTCCTAGGGTAAATCTTTTAAAAAGGCAATGGCTTTTTGGGCATGGGGTGCTTTCTGCCTGCAGTACCACAAGTTAGCAAATGCGTGTCTCTATTAGAGGTCTATAAGCTATGTTGCTATATACATACTGTACATGTTGGTTCACAAATTAGCAGTTATTAGTCAGACTGTACATGGCAAAACAAACCAGGTTTAATGTTGCTATACATCCCAAAGACAACCTGTGTCTAGATTCAAGGACTGACCCCTAATACAGGTTCTCTGTTTAAGTATGTAGCCCAGTAAACTAAATTAAATGTACCAAACAAAACTGGGAAAACTATTCTAGACATTCTGTCAATTTTGCTAACACTGTTGAAGGTTTTCTTGGCTTCGGCTGGCTTGTTTTCCGGCTTCTTGTTGGGTTCTGGCGTGGTTGCACTCTTGGAGATGGTGGAGAGAACTGGGTCTTTTGAAAGATTCGGGGCATAATTGGCAACTGCCACTGCATAAGCATTGTTCTGTATCATGACAGAGGCTTTTTCTTTTTTCTATTGAAAAATACAAGAATTAACAGAATGTGGGTTGAGACTGCTTCTTAATATTTTCCAAACTCCAGTTCAAATTCTGAAGAAAAGTATCTTGATAAGCATCATTATCCATTAGAAAGAAGGAATTTAGGGAAATAAATATAGTTTATTAAGTCCTAAAACCATGAGGGAGAGGAAACCCCCAGAGTAAATCAATGATATCATTTTCCTGGAGAACCATTTTCTTGTTGTTTACATGGAACACTGACAATCAAAAATACAACTTTAACAAATGACACATTTTTGACTCTTACAAGTCACTCAAATATTTGTTGAATGAATGTGTGAATGAATAAATGAAATGTAGACATAATTTAACATGAGGAATGATCATCTACAGTGAATGATCTCAAATTTTGAATTAATAATTTAATTTCTTTAACTTGATAACAAGATTTCTCCCCTTCATGTCAAAATCA
This sequence comes from Aethalodelphis obliquidens, assembly GCF_003676395.1. NCBI lineage: Eukaryota > Metazoa > Chordata > Mammalia > Artiodactyla > Delphinidae > Aethalodelphis > Aethalodelphis obliquidens. The sequence continues at coordinate 6,811,655 of NW_020837950.1, read as the reverse complement.
TACAGTAATGTTTTACTCAGATGGTAGGAAATTGTATCCATATACAGATGTTAGTGTAATAAATACTAAGAACATAGAAGGAAGATGAAATACAAACTTTTGGATTTCTGCCTAGCTCATCCACATGTTTCTCCTTATACTTCCCAGTTCAGTTCTCACCCACTTTAGTCTGGGTCACCGTTTTCTCCTGCCTGGACCAAGCAGCATTCCTTTGTACTCTTCCACTTGGCTTGACCTCATCCAATCATTAGTCAAACTACAACCCCCATGGGGACTTTTTAAAGACATAAATTGGATGGGGTCACCTGTCTGCTTAAATCTCTTAAATACCATCTCATGGAACTTAGAATAAAATCAACACTTCCTGCCATGGTGTCTTTTTTTGTTCGTTATATACCAGTCTCACTGAAATAACTTGCATTTGGAGGACTTCTTTGTTTGATGCCTTTGGCTATGCTACTTCTGATAGGGCCAGAGTAAAGGGACAAATTAGGTAATTAAATAGTTAATCCCACTAGGGGACTGTAAGTAAAGAAAAAATTATGGGAGACTCCTGTAAGTTAATGAACACTCTAGAAAGTAGGTTTGCTTAGCCACAAAACCAAGCAGGCTTGCTTAGCAACAAAACCATGAAACAGAAGCGCGAGACATGCCCCAAAACAATAAAACGATGGTGGCATGAGACCCACATCCTGCCCAGTGAGCTCAGTAAATTAATGTTTCCTAGGACACGTTCCTATATGCACACTAAAAACAAAAATATAAGGAAAGGTGACATACTAAAACCTGAGATGATTTCACATTTTTAGCATAAGTTACTGCCTTTTCGCTCATTTCCATTGAGGCATGACAGTCCCAGCTTGACCATGTAGGGACAAGAAAACTCCCCTGCCTGACATGGAGGAGGAATTGATGATAGAAGCATGACATCTACTCAAGAATGAGGAAGAAGGGGTTTTTTCCCCCTCCCACTGTTCCTTTGATTATAAAACAGTAGCCTGCTAAGTTCTTGGGGCACAGCACCCTCTGGCCTGCCTGCTTGTAATCCTCACAAGCATCCTATTCTAATACATCACGTCTTATCTATCTCTTTGTCTCTCACTTAATTCTTTCTGCACTGAGACATAAAGAACCGGAGCACGGAGTCCCCTGAAATGCCACCTAGTGTTTTCACTTCCTCATCCTGGAATGGCTTCCCTGCATCCCATTTTCCACATGATCAATACCCTCTCATATTGTGGTCTTGGTTGAAGTGTCATTTCCTCAGAAAGTACTTCCTAACCACTCTATCTAATGTCCTCCTGGCTCCCCATCTATACTCTTTAGGAGCACCCAGTTTACTTCCATCATGTCATTTTTCAAAATGAGTAAATTCTTTCTTTAGTTGTGTGATTATTTGACTGACATCTTCCTTTCCTACTAGAATCTAAGTTCATTGAAGGCTGGTGCTATTTCTGTCTTGTTCACCATTATAACCTTAGCATGATTCCTTCCATGAAGTAGGCAGGTAATATGTAACCAAATTAATGAAACCTGAAAATATTTACTCAACATTAAATAATAATATTTAATGAAACCTGGAAAACTATTTAACTGCACTTCTGTATTAATACAAACTCATTGCTAGTTATCTAAATGCAAACAAATTTGAGCCAGCAATGAATTATCCAAAATAGTGAATAGTGTAAATCAACAGATTTATAGGACCAACTGACCTAGAACAGAATTTCAAGTATCAGTATCTCACAATGTCCAAGTAAAATAAGATAACAAAGGGCCTCTGAAAGCCCAGGAGGATCTGTAAACAGGCCCAAGTTTCCTGTCCTTCACTGACACTGGGTTTCTCCCTCACCTCTTTCCCTTGCTGATAAGGCATTCTTCCAGAACTGGCTGGAGCAAAAAAGGAAAAGGGGTAAGGGATTACCATTTGTAGCTTTATGAAAGCTATAAAACAGCTTTTCTCATGTTACACATGGAGGGTAATCCTCAAGCATCTAACTGGTAGCAATGATAACTAACACCCTGTGAGCCCTAGGACGTGTCAGGTTGAGTGTTAAGCCTAAGGGTGTCATTGCTGACAAAATTCACTACTGGATAAGAAGTAAGTTCTATGTTGTAACCCCAGGTTACAAAATCAGAAACAGAAGCTAAAGAGGTTTTGTGACATGACCAGGTCTCCTGTCTACTAAGTGGCTAAAAAAGCACACAAACTCAAATGTGTGTGGCTTCCAAACCTCTGCTTGGAGCGTGCCTCATGACTACCTCTGAGGAAGCCTGTGAGTATCTTTTTCTCAAGATTTTCCAATTGAAGTTTATATTACTAGGTCAACCTTCTAAAAGGACTTTTTAACCCATAAAGTTCTGACATATAGTGTTTATACTGTTATTATTTCAGTTATACCTAAACATCACTTAAACTGATATCGAATTGCAGAGATTGGTCAATGCAGAATTCCTAGCAAAGTTCCTGGCACGGGGCAGGCTCAAAAAATGTTTGCTTCATGATAAATGAATGACATCTACTAGAATGATTACTGTGATTATATATATATATATATATATATATAAAGTATATAAGCATATAATGTATTTTATAGAATACAATAACCATTTATTAGATTAATAGAAATAGATTCTAATAGTGTGTTCTGCAATTCTATTATGTAATTATCCCAAAAGTCCTCAATTTCAACATCTATAGATGTAGGAGACTGAGAAATAATAAAATAAGCTCAACTGAAAAACAATGCTGTGGAATTTCCACGTTTGTGGAAACTGTTTCACTTGTGATTGAGACATATAAGAGGGAAGTGGGAAAATATGACTATACACTAAAACAACAAATGATTTATTTTTATACATTATCTGGGGAAAAAAAGTAAATTATGCTGCTTTAGAATCAGTGGATGCTGTTACTTAAGTGGAATGAAAAGGGAAGATAACCCATCCTAATTAAACTTTCTTTTTTTTTTTTTTTGTGGTACGTGGGCCTCTCACTGTTGTGGCCTCTCTCGTTGCGGAGCACAGGCTCCGGATGCGCAGGCTCAGCGGCCATGGCTCACGGGCCCAGCCGCTCCGCGGCATGTGGGTTCCTCCCGGACTGGGGCACGAACCCGTGTCCCCTGCATTGCCAGGCGGACTCTCAACCACTGCGCCACCAGGGAAGCCCTAAACTTTCTATTTTTTAAATGACGTTTTTTAAGAATCAGAATATTCTGAGGTTATTACTTTATTAGAGTGTCCAAATATATAATTAAAATGTTAAGTCTGGAAAATTCCTGATTACAGAAATCAAAACATCTTACATCATCGTGGCAAACCAGTTTTGGCTTTCTTGGAGTATTAGATAAAATGAAGTGTTAGTAAACTGAGCAAATGCTCTAGCTAAAATACAGACACCTAGTAGTGAAGTGACCTAGGATATAAATGAAAATAACAATCACATAGTTTCAGAGCTGGAAAGAATCTCAGAGACTGAATAAGGAAATGGAGCTTAGAATAAGGAAGTGGAGCTCTCATAAATACAACACTAAATACAACAGTCTTTGGAGAAAACCCCAGGTTTACAAAGTGGCAAATTTATGCTCTTTCTACATACCATGTTGCTTTTTTACAGTCATTGTGGCTACTAGAAAGCCCATTACTTGTAAAACAACAATATGCTCCCTTGTCAGATGCTATTGTTAACTGTCTGCTAACCATCCTGACTGAGAAAAGTGATACTTACAGAAGATTGTTTGAAGGTTATACAGTCCATCCACTTCTCTAAGTACTCTAAAGTCTTTCCTTGGATTAAACTGGGCCATGAGAAAGCTATATACTTGGACCATATTAGCTTAGCTCCTTGAAGAATTGCCTTCACTGAGTTGTATATTAATGTAATGCCTTCAGCTTTTATTGAAGGGGACTACACGAAACATCAATATAAAATTCATTACTGCTTTTACTGGGAAAATGTTGACATTACTTGCAATAGCATCCAACTTTCCCTAATATAAAACCCATATGATATTGTTTAAAAAAGAGATTTTTAGTATAGGACAATCGTTCTTTCTGAGGAAATTTATACATCCATTTTTTGGTTTAAGAAAGATAAGTTTCCCCCATGGTTTACTCTCATAGCCAAGAAGCTCAAGATTTGAATCTCAGCATAATCTACCTATGAACTACAGTTAATGTTCTGGCCCAAATGGTGGACATATTTGCAGTCTATTTTCCTTCATCCTGATTTTCTACTTCTATTTATATCTTATTATAATAATTTAAGTAATGCATTCTTTTGGTAAACTGCCTGAAATGCTTTTGGAACAAGGCATGATGTTTAAAAATGCATATAAATGAATAAAAGCACCTGAAATACAATGTTTTCTATGAATTGCATGGAGTGAATCACAAAACAATGGCACATTTCATGTTAGTTTGGATATTATGGTGCTATGCCTATATTTCAAGTAATTTAATATATAGTGTATTTCCAGAGAATATGCTTTTCTTGGCCAGTGTAGAACAACTGACTCAGATTTAGAAATAAAAACAATCTCGAGACAAAAGGTATTTTTAAAAATTTAATTCAAATAAACTATGTGCTAAATGCTATGTCAGGTATTGGCAGAGAAATAATGAATAAGACAAAACTATTATCCTCTTAGATCAGGTAACCTACTGTTAGAAACAGATTTGTTTATAATAAAAGTATAATTTAATGAGGTTACATAAAAGAAATTCATGCCAGGTACTGTAGAAGGATAATGGGAGGATGGCAATTAGATACAATTGGATAGATTTGAAGGAATAAGTAGTTCATCAGTTAGAAAAGAAAGGAGAGGGCATTTTAGCAAGAGGGCTGAACACATCTAATGCCATGGAGATGTGTAGGGGCATGGAATTGGGAGATGTTTTTAATGGCTAGAGGAAGCATATGAGCATGGACTTTAGATTTGTGTTCAATCTTGGATTCACCACTTATTAGATGTGTGATCCTGAGCAAGTAACTTTACTTGACCAATCTTATATTTCTTCATTTCTAACATGGAGATATTCCCAGGCACATAGTAGTAAGTGCACAATAAATAACACACACACAAAATTTCTTATTATTCATCATGTAAACAAATATATGAGAAGGCTATATATTTGGACCATATTAGCTGAGCTGCTTGAAGAATTGCTTTTAAAAATTCATTAAAGAGCTGAAAAATTAAATGAACAGATTTCTGTTTTAGAAAGATAACTCTGGCGCTACTATAGAGGATGGATTAAAGGGAGACATGATTTAGAGATAATGAGGAATAAAGAGTCTCAAAATAATGAGAGATGGCAAGGGCATGGTCTATGACATATAGGTAGGAGAATGGACACAATTCAATGACTGATTAGGTCTTAAGGGTAACTTCCAAGTTGTTGGTTTCTGAGATTAGGTTTTGCCATGAACTAAGGTATATATGAAAAAAAAATGTAGGCATTTAGGAGATTTTTTGTTTGTTCTTTCTTTCACCTTTTAAAAGAGATATGTAAAGACTGAAATGTCATATTCATGTAGAAATGCCTAAGGAAGAGGTTGGATATATGAGCTTGGAAGTTAAAAGAAAGGTATGGAGTATAGCTGTAGATAATAACTGTGGAAGGTAAGATAAAGGTGTTGGCTGTAGTTGTGATTTGGTTACACTTCATTAATTCACACCATATTTATTGAGCAACTAATATATACTAGGCCCTGTGCGAAGGGACAAGGATAAATGATTTATTAAAATAAACATGGTCATTGTTATCATGATCAGTGAAGGAGGTGGTATATAAGCGTGCAGTTACAAACTGTGGTAAAGAATTAAATGCAAAAGAGCAGGATACTATACACACTTATAAAGTGATCTAATTATTCAGGGGTGTGGGGAGCAAGTGTTCAGAAATTTCCTGAGCATTGGTATATGTGCTGAAGATGAGTGGGTTTTACCTATTTGGATATAATAAATAATGAACAGTGTTGCTGACATTCCTACAAGTATTGTCAGTAAAATCCTTAAAGTGAGAATCACATATGAATAGTAAAAACAAAAACATAAAATAAATGTAAATGACTATCTTTGGGGATAAACAACAGCAGATGCTAAGGAGATTGGATCTACTCTGAACTCAGGCAAAGAACCTCAAAGAACAGAATGAATAGTGGTAGCTGCCAAGATTTGAGGAAGGAAGTTGATATTCTAAGGCCTGTTTTAAAGGCCTAACAGAAGAGAAAAAGTTGCTGACTTGGGCCTGAAATGGAATCTTGGAGTATAACAGTATTCAATGGATTCAATGGGGATCCCTTAAGAATGGAAAATTATCTTATCTGAAAATGTAGAGGTCGTTGCTGTCCTTCAGTTATAGGACAATGAATGGAAAGAATTACAGTGAGCTGAGAATTAAACTAGAAGTGAGAACATACACATTATAAGCAATGTTTTCAAAAAGCTTGAATGGAGAAAAAGAGGGTGGAATCTGATAATGGGGGAATGGGTGACATACAATCTGGAGAGAGTTTTGGTTTTGCCTTTATGGTAAATTAAACATATTAAGCATCTTCAGAAACTTAAAGCAAGGAGACAGTTGAAAAGGAGAAGATAGCTTTGAAGAAGTAAGAGAAGAAAATAATAACTGATGCTTCAAGATTGAAAAAGGGACAAGAAGAAAAGAATCAAGAGATGGGGTGGAAGTCTTGAGGAAGTGGAAGAACACTGGGTGTAAGAGAAGGTTCCAGAATTACTTGGGAGGTTGCATAAGTAGATATTTTCTTATATGGAAGGGCATAAATATTTGCCCTTCCATATAAGTTGGATTATTTGATCCACCACTACATTTTTAGAATGATAAAATTTTGTTGACTAATTTCACACCTGAGGCTAAAGGTGTAGTGTACACACTTGTGCAAGTTCACAGAGCAAGGTAGGCTTTGTCTTCTAATAGAGGGCTCAAATGTGTCTTGAATAGGAAGTGAGTGGATTTATTTGCAAAAACTAACTAAAGATCAACAGAGCACAACCTACATGAAAACTGTATGTTAAATACATATCTCTTTCTTTCAAACATATAATATTAATATGAATCTCTGAGTGATTATTCTTATGAGACAAATTAATACTTGCCAGTTAACAAACCTTTAATAACTTTTTATATACTCTTTGGATTGACAGATAATTTAAGTGCATTTACTCATGTTTACTAACTTCAAAAAAGAGGACTTCCTCCAGTCTGGTTAAACTGAAAGGATGCCAATTTGGCTGATGGATAAAAACTTTGTATTTCAGGAAAATTATTGTTCTCCACTTAATTAAATCTAAGGATAACTAAAGCAGAGGTAAATTGCACTGAAATATTTTTTTTAGGCATACGTGCTAGTTTGGGGCACTATACTAGATTTCCTTTTAGTTCTAAGGACCTGGTTACTTCCAAGGTAGGTTTAGGAAATACCTCCCCAGATTCATTTCAATCATGAAAATGGATTGAGTACCCATTGATAAATTCACCACTGTAAAGTTTTAAAAGTCCTTCCATGAAAGCAAAGAAGTCTTCTCATTGGTATTACATTGCCAGATTTAACATCAGAAACTTATTTATTCTTTTATTCAACAAAACTTTCTGAAGTGCCTACTAAGTGACAGGCACTGTGCTTGGCACTCTAGCTGTGGAAAAGTGATTAAGAACAAGCAAGGTGACTGATTCCCTTTAACTTATCCACTGAACTTGAACCACTTATTACTGAAATAATACAAATTTTTTAGTTGTATTCCTGCAAATTAGGTTGGATCATTAATGATTTCAACCTAGATTTAGCTTCACTATGTGTGATCTGCTATGTGGGTGGAGTTAAATCCAGTATTCATCAGTAGTAGGTTATTGCTTTTAGAATGCATTATCAAGAATGTGTTTTTCGCATTTATAGGTACTTCTCTTTTCCAAGTTCAGGGGGTGAGAAGGCATATTATTTGATATGCCAAATCACAATATCAATTTGATTGACACCCTCATCGCAATAAAAATAATATATCAGTATATTTCTACACAGGGCATTTACACTACAAACCACTATTTATCTTTTGTGACATATTTACAAAGCATTTTATCTTCAAAAAAAGTTAGTATGAAAGTGCATGTGTAACTAATATAAAAAGAAGTAATTGCATAGGTAGCAATAGAAAAGCAGTATATTTTATGGGGAATGAAAACATCAATCAACAGTAAAATGCAATGGAAATGGTAAAATAACCTAGAAGTTAAGCGTGGAAAATTAATCAGATTCCCTTTAATATTTACTCATTGGCTATTAGTATACAAAACATAGCTTATAAAATGAAATAAACCAGCAGTCTTATGAGAACTTTTACAGTTTACAAAATTAGGGAAAAAGAGCAAGACTTTTAAACTATAACATCAACTGTTTGTACGCTTTAACTGCAACATTGTCATAGAAATTTGAAAAAAAAATTTGTATTCAAATAACTGAAAAGGAAAATCAGCAAGTATGTTATTCCAAATTTAATGGAAGCGTATTCAGGTAGACATTTTATTAAAAAGGAGCCCTCCAAGTAGAACTTTTTACTATTATTAAGACTACATTATATCTCATTGTGACATATACAAAACCTCCTCTTAAGACAGATGAATAATAATCTATAGACTAAGAAAGGAAATGGCTATTTATCAATGCACAAAACTCCCACTTCCTTCAGTACTTGAAACCTAAAAATAGACACCTGAAATAATTACCAAAGAAGTTAATCTTCAAAACAAATACTTTTTCTCCTATAGACTTCAGGAGCAACTTAAAATGTCTAGGCATTTCTACCTAGTTACTTATTCCATACAACATGGGAGAGATTACGATGCTGCCAGTCTTTTACATCCAAGCAACAGAGATGGGGGTAGGTGAAGAGTAACTCAGCCCACTTGATAGGGCCTAAAATTCTATAACTGAGAAAGTTAATGCCCACTTTTCTTTTCCAAATCTTTTCCCTATAAACCAGCGTGGTTAAGAGCATGAATTTAACGGTCAGGCAGATCTGGGTTTAAGTATACTTATTAACTTGTGTGAGCTTGAGCACGTAAATAACCTCACTAAGCCATCCATAGCTTCTTCATCAGAAAAAAATGAGAATTAAAAAGAAACCCTAGTTATAAAGTTGTAAAGATTACATGAGAGAACATATCTAAAAAACTTAGCACGGTGCCTGACACACAGAGCTCAAAAGATGCTAGGAAGTGGTTTTAACAGAAGTAATACTACCAGCACTCCTAAAGGATTTCAGGCAAGAGCGTACTTTGAAAGAAATCTTTTATGTTTGAATGTTCTTAATATCAGTTTTGAGGAACAGTATCTGTTGCAAGCTAAATCTGTTGGAGGATTCTCTTAATCACGGTGAGAAGGAAGTTCTCACTTACCTTGTCATTTACTACACTCTTTCCATCCCAAGCCCATCCTCTTTTGGTGAAGTAATTAACAGTTGCAAATTCAATTAGGGCAGAGAACACAAATGCATAACAAACAGCAATAAACCAGTCCATGGCAGTTGCATAAGCCACTTTGGGGAGAGAATTCCGAGCACTGATGCTTAGAGTTGTCATTGTTAGAACAGTTGTTACTCCTGCAGAAAGATAGGAAGCAAAAACATCAACAAATACCAGCAGGATAGCATTGGAAATACTTTTTTTTTCCTTTCCCAAAGGTACTTTCAGTGCCACCTCTAGCCATTAAAAAAGCAAACAAAAATCTTCAGAAAGAAAACAGTGCAAAGTTAATTATTGTAAATGGTTATTATACTTTTTGAAGTGATGACTCTGAAATGCTTTCATTTTCCATTTTTGTTTGTATGAATCTCCTTTTTCTCTTAAATACCGTTGAGGTTAGAAAGACTGGTGAAACTGAAATAGAATTTCCTACGAGGAAAGAAGGACTTGAAATTGACCAATTGTCCATTAACATTAATTAAAAAAAAATCTTTCACAAAGCCTCACATTAATTTGTTCATCATTTATTTGAATCATTCTAAGCAGACGACCAATCATCCACACTAGTAGTCACAATAGAACTATGATTAAGAAGTTCTTCATTCTAAGTATAGCTACCTAAGGATGAAATTAATTCTGGATTGCCTAGCATTGTGAGGACATAATTTCTTTCATAATGCAGCTTAGAATCTTCAGAAAATAAAACAAGCAACTAAATCCCAAACCTTATAAAATTTAAATCACTAAAAAGGTATATTATATACCTTTGTTGGTTTAATAAGTAATTTCGTTCCTTGCATTATAAAGCTTTTCTGCCTATAGTCTGGGAAGTCACAGTGGTTAAGTAAAAAGAAAGCAATAACTCAGAAGCCAGTCACAGTATCAGCAGGTCAAAATGTCTACAATTACCTGGTTTATCAGAGATTCAAGAGAGGATTAATTATGTACATAGGGGATACATTAAATTAAAAGACAACTGAAATGTTAAAGAAATGTTCATTCATATACTGAAATTTTTTATATTTAATTTTTACTTTCCCTTAGGATAAATAAAACAGCCTTTTTTCTCACTTACCATAGAGTTAGAAGTTCAAAATAGCAATAATTCTATTTAATCATGAGTGAATGCATCTGGGAATATGATGGTAGTAGTAGGGATAAAAAGTAGAAAAATAAATTTATCTCACCTGCTGCTGAGTCAATATTAAAAAACACATTTACAGAAATACATTGTGTTTGCATGCATCAAACTGTGAAAGGTTTTAGATGGTGTCTTCTTTTGAGAATTTGGTAGAGGAGAATAATTAAATAGAACACATGCCAGATACACCTACACATACCCACAAACACAACCATATCCACCTGTACACACACACACACACACACACACACACACACACACACACATGTACATGGCAATGAAAATGATGAATCAATATATGAAACTATATTTAACTTCACCAGCAGTCAGGGAAAAAAAAAGCAATAATGAGATACCTTTTCAAAACAATATTATCAGCAAAATGTTAGCAAAACTTTAAAAGATTGATACTATCCTGGCATTGAAGAGGATGTGGGGCAATTGACATTCTCTTTAACAGGGGTTACAAATATCTAAGAGACTGTTGCCTAATCTGAGGTCATAAAGATTTAGGCCTATATTTTCTTTTGAGTTTTATAGTTTTAGTTCTTACATTTAGGTCTTTGGTCCTTTTTGAGGTGATTTTTGTGTATGGTAGATGTCCAAATTCATTCTTTCTCATGTGGATAGCCAGTGGACCCAGCAACATTTGCTGAAAAGACTTTTCTTTCCCCATTAAATGATCTTAGCACTGTTGATGAAATCAATTGATCATAGATATATGGGTTTACTCTGGACTTTCAATTCTATTTCATTAATCTACATGTCTGTCCTTATGCAAACTTCACAGTTTTGATAACTTACAGCTTTAGAGTAAGTGCTGAAATTGGGAAGCAGGAGTTCTCCAAATTTCTTATTCTTTTTTTTTTTTTTTTTTTCAAATTTCTTATTCTTTTTAAAGATTGTTTTAGCTTTTCAGGGTCCCTTACACTTTCCTATGATTTTATGGTCAGTTGCTCATTTTTTCAAAAATGGTCACTGGAGTTTTGGTAGGTATTGCATTGAATCCCTTGTTTGGGGAAGTATTACCATCTTAACTACATTAAGTCTTCCAAGTCCCAAACATGGGATACATATCTATCCATTTTAATCACATATACATATATCATCTCCATTTATTTAGAACTTTAATTTCTTTCGGCAACATTTTTTTTTTTTTTTTTTTTTTTTTGCGGTACACGGGCCTCTCACTGCGTGGCCTCTCCCGTTGCAGAGCACAGGCTCCGGACGCGCAGGCTCAGCGGCCATGGCTCACGGGCCCAGCCGCTCCGCGGCATGTGGGATCCTCCCAGACCGGGGCACGAACCCGTGTCCCCTGTATCGGCAGGCGGACTCTAAATCACTGCGCCACCAGGGAAGCCCTCGCAACATTTTATAGTTCTCAGTATACAAGTTTTTCATCTTTAAACTTAAATTTATTTATAGGCATTTTATTCATTTGGCTGTTACATAACTAAAAATAGCTTCTTCTTAATTTCCTTTTCAGATTGTTCATTGCTACTATATACAAACAAAACTGATTTTTTTAATGTTGAGCTTGTACCCCGAAACTTTGCTGAATGTATTAGCTCTAATAGTTTTTATGTGGCTTAATAAAAGTTTTCTATGTATAAGAACATGTGATCATGTGATCTGCAAATACAGTTTTACTTCTTCCTTTCCAAATTGGATGCCTTTTATTTGTTTTTCTTGCCTAACTGCCCTAACTAAAGCCTGAAGTATGATGTTGAATAGAATTAGTGAAAGCAGACATCCTTGTCTTGTTCCTGATGTTAGAGCAAAAACTTTTAATCTTTCACCTCTAAGTGTGATGTTAGCTTTTCTTTGATCCTCTTTGTTGGGTTAAAAAGTCCTTTTCTAGTGCCAGTTTGTTGACTGTTTTTATCATGAAATGTGTTTCATTTTGTTTTTCAGAATCTACTGAGATGATTTTGTGTTTTTTCATATTTCATAAATATGTTTGGTATTACATTGATTGCTTTTTGTATGTTGAACCAACCTTACATTCCTGAGGTAAACTCTACTTGGTCACAGTGCGCAATCCTTTGTATATGTGGCTGGTTTCAGTTTGTTAGTTTCTTGTTGAGGACATTAACATCTATATTCATAAGGGATGTTGATCTGCAGGGTTTTTTATTTCCCTTGTGATTTCTTTGTCTGGTTTTGATATCTTGGCAAAATGGCTCTATAGAATGAGTCAAGAAGTTCCCTCATCTATTTTTTCAAAGAGTTTGAGAAAGAATGGTGTTAGTTCTTTCAATATTTGGTAGAATTAACCAGGAAAGCCATCGACCTTAGGCTTTTATAGATTTTTTTGATTACCCACTTCATGGCTTTACTTGTTATAGATTTATTCAGACTCTTCAGTCAACTTTGGTAACTTTCTGATTTGAGGAATTCGTCCAGGTTATATAATTTTTTGGCATACAGTTGTTCACAGGTTCCCTTATAATTCTTTTTATTTCTACAAGGTCAGTTGTAATGTGCCCTCTTATTTTCTGATTTTAAAATTTTGAGTCTTCTCTCTTTTTTATCTTGATCAGTCTAGCTAAAGTAAAGACTTGACAATTTTGTTGACATTTTCAAAAACCAACTTATGGTTCTATGTTGATTTTCTCTATTGTTATTTCCTTTCTCTATTCCATTTATCTCTGTTCTAATTTTTATTAATTCCCTCCTTCTTACTTTGGGTTGCGTATGCACTTTTTTTTTTTTTAGTTTTTAAGGTGGAAAGTCAGAATATTAATTTGAGATCTAAAAAAAATAATGTAGATGTTTACAACCATAAAATTCTCTTTGAGAAATGCCTTTGTTGTATCCCACAAGTTACAGTATGTTGTATTTTTATTTCCATCCATTCTAAAGTATTTTCTACCATCTCTTGTGATTTCTTCTTTGACCCAATGGTTATTTAGAAGTTTCTTATTTAATTTCTACATATTTGTAAATTTTCAAATTTTTATCTATTATTGATTTCTAATTTCATTCCATTGTGGTCAGAGAACATGCATTGTATGATTTCAATCTTTAAATTTATTGAGAATTGTTTGTGGACTAATGCATTGTCTTCCTGAAGAATGTTCCATGTACACTTAAGAAGAATGTACATTCTGCTTTTTTTGGATGGAGTATTCTATAGATGTCTGCTAGATATGGCTGGCTTATACTGACATTCAAGTCTTCTACCTTCTAGTTCTAGCCACTATTGAAAGTGGGGCATTGAACTCTTCAACTATCATTTTTGGACTGTTAATTTCTCCCTTCAATTTTGTCGTTATAGTCATGTATTTTTAGGCTTTTTTGTTGGGTGCATATACATTTATAATTGTTATAACTTCTTGATTGACTCTTTTATCATTATTTTATATTCTTATTTGCCTCTGGGAAAGTTTATTGTTTCAAAATCCATTTTGTCTGTTACCAGTGTGGACAGTCAAGCTCTTTTTTTGGTTATATACTATTTCCATCCTTTTATTTTACCCTTATTTGTATCTTTGAATTTAAAGTTAGTCTCTTGTAGACAACATATAGTAGGATCATGTTTTATTTTTTGTTTTTTATCCATTCAGCCAATTTCTGCATTTTAACTGATGGATTTAATCTATTCACATATAGCATAATTTCTGGTAAGAGAAAAGTTACTTCTGCCATTTTCTATTTATTTTCTATAGGTATTTTATATTTTTATTTCTTAGTTCCTTCATTACTTCCTTATCTTGTGTTAGATATTTTTTAATGTACCATTTTAATTCCCTTGCTATTTCTTTTACTATATGTGTTTGAGTTACTCTCTTAGTGTTTGCCCTTGGGGATTAAAATGTCTAATTTGAATTAATACCAGCTAAATATCAAGAGTATACTAAAAATTGCTCCTTTATAGCTCCATACCCCTCTTTATGCTGTTATTATCACAAATTACATTTTTACATTGTGTGCCCATCAATATAGACGTACAATTCTTGCTTTGTGCAGTTGTCTTTCAAATCAGAAATAAGGACTTACAAACAAAAAAATACATATTTATACTGTCTTTTATATTCACCTGTTATTATCTATTTCTTTCTGTGGATTTGAGTTACTATCCTTTCATTTCAGCCTTAATGGTTTTCTTTAGCATTTCTTGTGTGACAGTTCTGCCATTGACAAAACTCACTCATTTTTTGTTTATCTGGGAATATCTTAATTCTTGAAGTGTAGTTTTGATGGATATAGAGTTCTTGTTTGAGAAACTTTTTCTTTTGACACTTTGAATATGATATCTTATTGTCTCCCAGCCTCCATGCTTTCTGATGATTCGTTAGCTGTTAATCATATTGAGAGTTCTCTTTACATGAGGCATCACTTTTCTCTAAGTGGTTTCAAGATTCTCTTTTTTTGCAGTTTGATTCTGATGTATCTATTCATGGGTCTCTTTAAATTTATTCTATTGCTGATTTACTGAGCTTCTTGAATGTGTTGATTTGTGTTTTTCATTAAATTTGAAAGTTTTTAGTCACTATTTCTTCAAATATTTTTAAAACCTTTATCTCTCTCCTTTCCTTCTGTGACTACCATTATACATATACTGACATGCTTGATAATATGCCTGAGGTGTCTTGGGCACTGATTATTTTTCCTCATTTTTTTCCTTTCTGTTCCTCATACTTAAGAATCTTAATTGACCTATCTCTGAATTCAGTGATTCCTTCTTCTGACTGCTTAAATCTAATGTTAAGTTCTTCTAGTAAATTTTTCTTTTCAGTTATGGTACTTTTGAATTACAGAATTTCTACCTGTTTACTTTTTATAATTTCTATCTATTGATGTGATATTCTCTGGTGAGACATCATTATTATACTCTTCTTTCATTCTTCAGACATGGTTTCCTTTAGCTCTTCTATTTTAACTAATGTAGCTTATTTAAAGTCTTTGTCTACTTAGCCCAACACCTGGGCTTCCTTAGGTACAGTTTCTAATGAATCTTTTTTTTTGGTAAATGGGCTATACTTTTTTTTTTAATTTGCAGAACTTATATTTTTGTTGTAAACTGGACTTCTTTTGTTTTTGTTTTTGTTTTTGTTTTTGTTTCCAGTACGTGGGCCTCTCACTGTTGTGGCCTCTCCCGTTGTGGAGCACAGGCTCCGGACGTGTAGGCTCAGTGGCCATGGCTCACGGGCCCAGCCACTCCGCGGCATGTGGGATCTTCCCGGACCGGGGCACGAACCCGTGTCCCCTGCATCGGCAGGTGGACTCTCAACCACTGAGCCACCAGGGAAGCCCATAAACTGGACTTTGAATACTGTAATGTGGCAATTCTGGAAATCATATTCTTGCCCTCTCCAGGGTCTTTTGTCAATTGCTCCTTGTATTTATTGTCTCTCTTTCTTTAGTGACTTTTCTTAACTAATTCTGTAAAGTCTGTATTCTTTTCATTTGGGATCACTTAAGTCTCTGTTTTCTTAGCTTAGTAGTCATCTAATGATTGCATAGATTTTTGCTGAACACTTGAAACCAAAAAAACTCTCAGTCTTTGTCAGGTGATTCTGTGTGCAGGTTGGGATATGTCTTCATCATTCAACCAGGCAGTTTACA
The DNA here is from genome assembly GCF_003676395.1 of Aethalodelphis obliquidens. NCBI lineage: Eukaryota > Metazoa > Chordata > Mammalia > Artiodactyla > Delphinidae > Aethalodelphis > Aethalodelphis obliquidens. The sequence goes on along the minus strand of NW_020837950.1, from coordinate 6,795,463 downwards.
ACTCTGCCTTCACATCCACTTCCTGCTTGTATAGAGGCTCAAGGTCAACAAGAGGGGAGAGCTTTGGGCTTCCTCAGTCTTTTTTTGTTTATTCACATAGCTCTATGTATGCATGTGGCCTTCTAGATTCCAGGAAATATGTCAGTGCTTTTCAAATCACTTATGTACAATTCATTCACCAGCTTTTCCTCTCAAACCTTTTGGTCAGCCCATTGTTTGCCCCAGATGTTATCCACTGCCTCAGGCAGAAGCAGCTAAAATATTTGCCTGGAAATGCTTTCAGTATGCATCCTTCAGGTGGTAGCTTTGGCACTGGGGGAATTCTGAGTCAAATGAAATAAAAACAAGCTTTTTGAGAAGATCTTCCAGGGAGGCATAATACAGATGAAGTAATGACAATTCTTTTTGGATGAGCTCCATTTTCCTCCTTCTGGTACCAGGAATTCAGGCTTTATTTTCAAGACTACCACTTAGGTAGGGAGTGGGTATGGGACTAGTGTAAGTTGCAACACCATAAAGATTACTATTCTTTACCAAGATTCTACCATTTTTCTTGAATACATGTACTCAGGGTTGCAAGCTGTTGGCTAGTTTCCAAAGTTCTGAAAAAGCTGATTTTAACAGTTTTACCAGTTTCTTATTGCTTTTATGAAGATGTGGGATTTTAGTATTTCTTATTCCACAGTTTTTGGTGATGTCACTTCTAACGTTTTGAGGGTCTACCCTGAGACCTAGGAGTTATCTTTCTAGATAAGCCAGGGCAGTATAAAATACTGGATAACAGTATAGATATTTCCTCAGAAGGCCTTATCATCAGATGGCTTGGGTTTGAATTCTGGCTCCATTACTTGCTGCCTGTGTGATTTTGAGCAAGTTTCTCAACTATTCTCATTATGTTCATCTTCAAAATAGAATTTTAGACTATATCTACTTCAGAAGAACGTTGTGAAGGTTAAGTATGCATTTACCACAAAGCCTGGAACATTGTAGGAATTTATTAAATGTTACTTATTTTACTTCTCTCTTTCGTTGTTATTACTATTATGTCTATCAGAAATCTACTTTACTTAAATGATAGCAGAAAAATATTTAAAGGTAAATGATACACAAGGCCCTTTACATGAATACTGCTTATAAAAGTAAGAAAGTGGCAAAAGTGGCATAGTCAGTGTTTGGTAAATAGTTTAATAAATTGTTGAATACCTACATTAGTAATACCAATACAATATTGAAAAGAATAAAGTTGGGCTATACATTGATGGCAAAAAATCTACAATACATTTTGCTTAAAAATGTTTCATGATTCAAGATTCATGAAAATATACACAAATGGATTTGTGCATCAATATAGATATACTGCATGAACTTAGTAAAAAAAAATCAGAAAAGACACTCATCTTAAGTTACCACTTTGGTAACTTTAGGAGAGAAGATAGCACATGGTTTGGAATGATGAAACAGAACTGGACTTGTGACTGATTTTTCATTCTTTTACTTTTTTTGGTATTTTATCAGGTAAATGTAAAAGGACAAAATCTCTAAGGATACAATCTAAGACAATAATATTAGTTACTTTGGGGAATTAACATTGAAGGAAATTAACATCATTCTTAAAAATTTTTCCTGGAGTGAACCTGCTTTTCTTCTGTGATAAGAAAAAATATAAAATTTTTTATTTAAATAAGAGATACTTAATGACTTTTAATCTTTTCTAATTCAAGTGTGAATTCCTGGGAACGACTGATATATACATTAGTGTTGACTAACTTAAAGAAAATCTACAAAAAATGCATGTTCAAATTATGGCCAACTATAAATTTAACTATGATTCTAAGTCTATACTGCTAGCTTAAAATTAGATTTGAGTCTAGTCATTCAAGTCAATAAAATGTTATAGCAATTTCAATATGAATCTGCTATGAGGCTCTTTTTCACCATATTCAAATCTTCCCTATATCTAAATTTTATTTTCTTTCGTCTGATTGTGGAAACTTGACATTAAAATTGTTAACATGGACAATAAGCTCCTTCCTCCTTCCCTCCCTTCCTTCCCTTTTTTCCTTTTACTGGAGGGGTAAGATTCTCATATGTCAGCTTTTCTGTCTGCTAGTTGAGTCTAGCCTGGTCCCATTACACTGTAGATAGAAGAGCTAAGAATTAAAGAGCTGCACTTAGCTAGAAACCTCACAAACCTTCCACAAGCCCATCTCCCAACAATGGGCATTCTTCTATACCTAGTAGGGCCTCCATAAATGAATGTTCCCACAACATTACTTTAACAGACTTGTGTCTTCCCTTATCACCTCTGTGTGACCACCAAATCCCAATGCTTCTTTGGGAACCCTAAGTTGCTTTTTCAGTAAAATAAAAGGTAGGTATTTTAAAGTGCTTTCAGCCCTAAAATTCTATGCATATATGTGAAAACTATGTGACCATTTCCCATACACAGACAATATCTAATGTATAGCTATTTTATATTCTGATTTTATTCTGTGTAATATTTATTTCAAGGTGTAGGTGCCAAAAACCTCAACTCATAGTAGCTGAGAAAATGGTGTCAAAGTAAAGAAATGCTAAGTATTGAGTGAAAATATACACTGAAAGGAGAAAATCAAATCAGGGGAAATGATTTCAGCACAGAGACTGAGACTGTGGGCTCCAAGGCCAGATGCCTGAATTCTAATTACGTGACCTTAGGGAAATTTCTTAGCCTCTTCGTTCCACAATTTCCTCATTTGTAAAGTGGGGATTAGGTATAGTGTTTTCCCATCCTGTTGTTATAGCAACCAAAGGAGTTACTGCATGTAAAGCAATGCCTCTGTTATAAAAAAGACACCTCAGTGTGTGTGAGAAAAAAAACATCACTCTGAAAGCAAAGTCAGGACCTATTTAAATCAGAAAAATAAAATAAAATACTCCTTGAGACCTTTATCCCCATCAAATGCTTGTTTGTGGTTAGGGTGTGGGAAGTTAGGAAGTTAGGAAGAAGTGTCAGAAACCAAACAGGCACAAAAACTGCAATAGAACAGAAATGTAAGATTGTTTGATACCACCTGCTGGCTACTGCTAGAAATGGCAGAAACAACAGACATCCTGGAAACAAAATGGTGGATTCCCCACCCCACCCCCGCCTGCCCCTTCAGCCCAATGGACAAAGCAATAATCACCCCATCCCCCGAAAAATGATAATAATAACATTTACAAATACAGTATAAGTGCAGTATGAAAGGTTGTAATTTTAGTTTATTTCTAAGGTTGAAATTTTAATGCATAACTGTACTACATCTGAATAACAAAAAAGTTGAAACTTCTATGTGTTAGAGACAGAAATTAGAACTTGGATAGCATATCATTGCCCTAAAACCTAATTATCTCAAATTCCACTAATTTAAAATTTGTGAACTATTGATTATAATCTAGAAGAACATGATCGAAAGGTTAATTATAATGTAGACAACACTGTGAGGGATTACAAAGTTTTCTTTATGATTACCTGAATACATCATGGATTTAATAAATCAAAACTCATATCCCTTTCCCCAAACCCTTTGTATCTTGATGTCCCTTTCTCAATGAAAGGCCTCTGCGATCAGAATGAAGTCATTTTCATATTCTGTCAGTTTGGGCAACACATGGTTTCCTCTCCCTAGAATCTTTTCCTTGTCACACATCCTTCTTTTTTACCTAGTTAAATCCTATTTCTTCTCTTAAATTATTGAGTACCTACTTACTGCAGGTACTTTTTGTAGGCACTGGGAACATACCAATGAACAAAATAGCAGAGATTCCTGCACCTAAAGAATGCACATTGGACTAATGCTGCAGTACACACAGCTCAACTTGTTCTTTCTGCAGGATTTCATCCATAAAGGAAAAAAAATAGGCACCTATGACCTGGTCCTATGCATACCTCCATAGGTCGTGTCCTTTTAAAATTTTCTGTTGGTTTACATGACTGTATATCCCCAATAAACTATATGGATTACAGTTTGTTTGTCTTCTTCTCCCCGAAATGTAAAAGTGTGCATAACAGAGGGTAGGAGATCATTAAGTAGTTTTTAAATAAATAGTGCATAGCAGAGTGCAGGAGGTCGTTAAATCGTTTTTTAATTGAAACTACTCCCCCAATGATCTGTAATTGATAAGCCTTTACTTATTAGGATAATGGCAAGAAATCTCTCCCTTCTTTTATAAAGCAAGTAGGCACTGAGTTCCCGTTCTGTGCTGGGCTCTGTGGAGCTGTGAATGGAATGCGAGCCAAACCAAATCAGCTCTCTACAAGACATTTTCTCAAAAGAGCACAAAGTAACATAACATCACAAGTGGGCAGGGTCTATGATGAACTGTAACGGGGTGACCTACCTAGACGGGAATTTGGGTTAGACTTCCCCAAGGAAATGAAGGGATAAATTAAAATGGCCACCAGACAACGGAAGATAATACTAGACTGAGGAAAGAATATGCACAGGACCCAGCCCAGAGAATGGGGAAACATGACATTGTGAGGCATGGAGAGAATCCTGCAAGGTGGGAAGGCAGAAGAGAAGGGTTTCGTGAAGAAGAGGAGAGAGGGGGAGGCAAGAGCCAGACTATCCAGGGCCTGTTTGATGGTGTTCAGGTGATATAAATTCTTTTCAAGAGCAATGGGAAAGCTTTACAGAGTCCATTTTGAACTGGTTAGTGACATGGTCAGTATTTCTTGTTTAAAAGATTACTCTGGCTATTGTTCCTCTATAGTTAAGGTGGTTGCTATTTTCTTTATTTTTCTCCAGCATTTTCTGTTTGCCTTTTGTTTACTGTAGTTTGAATACGATATGACTAGGTATGTTTATTGTTTGTTTTGATTTGTTTTGTATTTATCCTTCTTGGTGTTCTCTGAGCTTTTGGACCTATGGTTGGGTCATTAATATTTGGCAAGTTTCAGCCTGTTAATGTCAAATATTTCTTCTGTTCTTACTGTCTTCTTCTGATATTCCAATTATGACTATGTTATACCTGTTAAAATGGTAGCACAGTTCCTGAATGCTTTGTTGTTTTGTTTTTGTTGTTGTTTATTCAATTTTCTTTTCCTGTTTGAATTTCAGTCTGTGAGGTTTCTAATGATCTACAGACAAGCTCAGCCTTATTGAGTTGATTGATGAGCCCAGTAAAGGCACTTCTGTTATTGTGTTGTTTTTTTAAAAAATTTCTATCATTCCTTTTGATTCTTAGAGTTTCCATCTCTCTAATTATATAACTGATTTCTTCTTGGATGTTGTTTCCTTTTTCCATTAGAGACATTAACATATCAATCACAGTTATTTTAAATTCCTTGCCTAATAATTCCAACATCCCCGGCATGTCTGAGTCTGGCTCTGTTGTTTGCTTTTTCTTTTCCACCTGTGTTTTTTTTTTGTGTGTGTGTGTGTGTTTTGTTTTTTATTTTTCCTTTTGGCATGCCTTCAAAAAATTTCCCCAAGTTTTATTAAGATATAATTGGCATGCATCACTGATAAATTTTTGTTGAAAGCTGATCATGTTGATTTGGGTAATAGGAACGGAGATAAATAGACCTTAAGGGTAGGATTTATGTTAACTTGGCTAGAGGTTGGCTGTGTTTAATGTTTGCTGTCATTATAGGTGCCGCAGGATTCAAGGGTTTTTTTGTGTTCTTGCTTTGGCTTCCCCTTTTGACTTTGGACTTCCCTAGCTACTCCTCCTACCAGGGAGTCTGTGTCTTCAGCTCTTTCTGCTGTAAGCTGCTGCTCTTCTACGGGCGTCACCTTGGCGTGGCCGGTAAGGTGTACGGAAGGGAGACTGGTCTACAATCTTCTGATTAGATCTCAGGCTTTTAGGCAGCCCGCGTCTCAGACTGTAGCTTCGCGAGTGTTTCTCCACTTGTACAGCTTTCTTCCCCATTCTGCTTACTCCTTGCAGTGGCTGTAGCATGCCCAATCTATTTCCTTGATGCTCTGATCTCTGTTGATAGTATTTCATTTCCTCAAACCTCCTTAGGTGAGAGAGTAAGACTGGCCTTCTGTCAGCTGGGATGAGGCTCTGGCCAAGTCCCTTCCCCTGGACACGGGCTTTGGCTATGGAGAAGGCTCTGGGTATATTTCAAAAAGCTTCTTCTCCCTTACCCTTTCCTCTGCCATTGTCAAGAATGGATATTTCTCAGATCTTTCCCTTGAGAATCTAGTGGGGTTCCGGGGAGGTAAAACCCACGAATATGTGGGAATCCCCCATAAGATTGTGGCCTTAGGAGTTTCTTACTTTCACATGAGTACACGCTCAGTTTCTAACAATTCATGACAATGACCATTCAAGTGCCTCTACCAGATGCTTAAGCAGCATCTCTTTCAGGTAAAAAGAAAATCTTAGCTGTGTCTCTCAGTGTGTCTGCCTCTTCACAATTTGGGATGGCAGTTTGCCTGTCACCTTGATTCTTGTACGAATGCAGTAAAAGCCCTTAATTTTCATTTGTTTAGCTTTTTCGTATTGTAAGGATGGGAGTGACAGCTTGCAAGCTCTTCACATGTCAGTGCTGAAACCTGAAGCTCAGCGCCTTGATTTTAATACATGATTTTTTATAACTTCCCATGTTATTAGTCATACGTATATTTTTTCTCTTCTGGGTTTCTGGTTGTGTCTGGGTGGTTGAGTTTGACAGTTAATCAGAAAAGCTAGGTAATATTTAGCAAGGTAATGAATCAATATAATATAGACAACCTTCTGGAAGTAAAGAATGAACTGGTATCAGCAGATGACTGATAGTCAACAAGGCAAATTCATAAATCTCTGCATTTGGCCAGCACAATTAAATTTGAAACAGATGCTCTAACAGTTCCCTGTGTTCCTGCTAACTGCATCTTAAAAGAAGAAATTTGAAGACATATAAAAATGAATTAAAATGAATTATAAGGTCAGAGTATTTTTATATCACTATATTGACATCATTTAAAAATAACTTGTTGGGCTTCCCTGGTGGCGCAGTTGTTGAGAGTCCGCCTGCCGATACAGGGGACGTGGGTTCGTGCCCTGGTCCGGGAAGATCCCACATGCCGCGGAGCGGCTGGGCCCGTGAGCCATGGCCGCTGAGCCTGCGCGTCCGGAGCCTGTGCTCCGCAACGGGAGAGACCACAACAGTGAGAGGCCCGCGTACCGTAAAAAAAAAAAAAAAAAAAAATAATAATAACTTGTTAAAAACAGGAAAATTCAAGAAATCAACCAAATTTTTAATCATATGTACCTGATTTATTCAATCAGCTTGCCTAATATTTGTTCCCCCACCAACTGGCTTGACTATATTTTTGGCAAAAATATTACTTGTAAAATCTGGCCAAATTATTTAATGCTTCACTACAAACATAAGCAAAATCATATTTTAAGATTGAAAGTAAGAAGAAAATTCAAACAATAATGTTACTGACCCTAATTTAACATCTATGCACAATAGTTGTTAAATTAATAAGATATTAAGAACCTTCATGGGTACAGACTGCAGTTTATTTGCAATCAGTGTATGTGAAAGTATATATACATACATGCATATGAATATTCAGGAACTCTGGGGCCTCAGTGGTGGAGCCTCAAGCTATGAGGATCAATTAATATACCAAGTCTGTGTTGAGTGCCCCTTCCAGGTTATCAGAGAGTACGCTGAATATTCCCAGAACATAACATATCATAATATAAACCATTGTTTACCTTCCCTTCTCCTCAAACAGACTGTAACCTCTTTGAGTGTAGGAATAACATCTTTTTTGTTTACCTTGTGTTGCTAAGGTCTAGCAAAGTGTCTGGCACATCTTTTCTAACTGAAAGGATTAATAAATATAGTTTTGAAGCAAATACACCTATTTGTGTGGATATAGACATATATTATAAATGAGTGGGTATGTTTGTGTGTGTTTGGGGTTAAATACATAAATACACAGAAACAGTCTGATACTAGCTATTTTTTTCCCAGAATTCAATGACTAGGGAAGTGGATGCCTTGGAAGATTTGGGATTAAGAGATGTCCGATCATTTAAACAGTTTTAAGTAAATATTTTATATGCTCCATAAGTCTAATCAAAATATTATATATGTAACATTATATATGTATATACACACACACAAAATAGTGTGTACATAGTATATGGTGTACTATATACTAATATATAATGTATATATATATAACATATATAGTTATACATGTAATATATACATATGTAAAATTACATAAATATACTAATGTTATGGTTAGTTCTTAGAAAAGTTATTAAGCTAAGCACCAACTAAAGACTGTTCTCTGGAGTGAGCAAGTAGGAAAGCAGACAAGATAAAATGAAAGTACCGCCTCATCCTCTCTCTCATTTAACAATTGTGGTGGAAGACATCCAAGGGTATGATTGTTGTGGTATCAGAGACCTAGGCTTCCTCTTTCTTGTTTCTCTGCCATTTTTAAGGTAGTGCCCATGTCCTTGAGGTTGAAGAGGGCTTGCCAGCACTTGGCCTGCATTCCAGCAAACAAGAGGGGAGGGAGAAGGAGGGGCACATAAAATATTTAGGTTCTTAATATCTTATTAATTTAACAATTAGTGTGCATAGATGTTAAATTAGGGTCAGTAACATTATTGTATGAATTTTCTTCTTACTTTCAATCTTAAAATATGATTTTGCTTATACTTGTAGTGAAGCATTAAATAATTTGGCCAGATTTTACAAGTAATATTTTTGCCAAAAATATAGTCAAGCCAGTTAGTGGGGGAACAAATATTAGGCAAGCTGATTGAATAAATCAGGTACACATGTCTTTGAGAACTTAGTCGTATGGCCACATCTAGCAGTAAAGGAGGCAGGGAAATGAGTGGGTGTGTACATCAAGTCAGTGTAGTGTTCACTTGATGTACACAGCTAGAATTGAGACTTCTAATGTTCTGTAAGTTATTAGGGAATAACTAATCATCTCTGACAGATGGAGGCCTGTGATGCTTTAGGCACAGACTATATAAATTATCTGAAAAATTGGGAAAGGAAGAAAGGAGTGTTTTATATTAACCCTCTAACGTATCAAACTACCTACTAAAGCAAAACTCTACATACCTATGTACACTGGCCTCCTGCAAGTTATTCCAATGGGCTTGCTTTGCAAATGCAGCTTTGAGACAGTCCCAAGGCCCACTTCCCAATAGTTTGGTCCTATCAAAATAGAGATTCTAGACCTACTATTTCCATGCACATTCTGTCTCTTCTTTAGTTCTCTCTGTAGGCCGTTCGTTACCACTCGTAGCTCGATTGTTCAGATTCCACAAGGTAACATAATTGCTCTTCTACTCCTCTAACTTTACTGTTCTCTCTGGGCAATATAATTTACTCTCATTTCCTAGCCTGTTCCTACATGACAAATATCTTTAAGAATGTATCTTATGAACTCCAGTGCCAAATATCTCACTCTGGCCATCTTCTGCATATCTCTAATGAGCTCAATAAAAGTTTATTGAGCTTCCTATATGACATTAATTTTTTTTTTTTAGATTTAAAATAATTAATTAATTTATTTATTTTTATCTTTGGCTGCGATGGGTCTTCATTGCTGTGCGTGGGCTTTCTCTAGTTGCGGCAAGCAGGGGCTACTGTTTGCTGCGGTACTCAGGCTTCTCATTGCGGTGGCTTCTCTTGTTGCAGATCACGGGCTCTAGGCACACGGGCTTCAGTAGTTGTGGCATGCAGGCTCAATAGTTGTGGCTCACGGGCTCTAGAGTGCAGGCTCAGTAGTTGTGGCGCATGGGCTTAGTTGCTCCACGGCATGTGGGATCTTCCTGGACCAGGGCTCCAACCTGTGTCCCCTGCATTAGCAGGCGGATTCTTAATCACTGCGCCACCAGGGAAGCCCGATATTAGTTTGTTTTTTTTTTTTGCGGTACGCAGGCCTCTCACTGTTGTGGCGTCTCCCGTTGCGGAGCACAGGCTCCGGACGCATGGGCCCAGCCACTCCGTGGTATGCAGGATCTTCCCAGATCGGGGCATGAACCTGTGTCCCCTGCATCAGCAGGCGGATTCTCAACCACTGCGCCACCAGGCAAGCCCTAGTTTTTTAATTAAAAATCTATCCAGTCTATTACATGTCTGCACTTTGTTATACATGAGTATACAAAAATATGAATTATATGCTCAGGGAGAATATAATCTACTGGAAGAAGCAGACAATCAATAGGCAAATTTTGCAGATGGTGTAATAAATAACAGAGAAAATATGGGGTGCTCTGAAACTGCCTAAAAAGTACCTGTCCAAGATTTTGGGATCAGAGAAGGCTTCCTACAGGAAGTGATATATAAAAGGAAATTTGAAGAGTCTGAGGAATACGTTCAATGAAGAAAAAACATGTTCCTGGGTCTAATGTAAGTCCATGTAGCAAAAGGTACCCTCACAACAGGTTAGGTTGGGGAGGCCCATGAAGGCCACATAAACATGGTGTTTCAGTCAATGGCTGTAACGTACAGTCATGGAAAAGTTTCATGCAGGAGAGGGTTATGTGACTAGATTTGAGTTTTAGAAAGATCACTCTTGCCACACTGTGTAGAACGGAATGAAGAATAGTGAGACTAAGGACAGAGAGATCAGAGAAACCTTTTATAATAATCCCACACTGTTAAGTCCCATAGAAATCTCAAGTTTTAAGCCTTCACAACTGAACCTATAGTCTAAGCCAAAACCTACCACATCTCCCATAATTCTCTATTGTAGGGAATGACGTTACATTTATCTAGTCACTCAAGTAGAAATCTAGGAGTATTCTGCAATGCCTAATTTCTCTCCCCTTCAGATTCACCATGTCCTGCATATTCTTCCTCCCTAGCTTCTCTCAGATCTATAACTCTTTCTCCACCAATATTCATTGTCCTATTCAGGCCTTCATTATTTCTCACCCAGATAATATCAATTGTCTCTTAACTAGTCACCCTCCATCACTAATACCATTTCAATCTATGTATACAATATTCCCCATAATAGTCTTCCCCTACACTCAAATGCCTCCAGTTTACTCCCTCACTAAAATACCCTTCAAGCAGTTTCCATGGCTTTAGCGTGGAATGTAAGGCTGTACACGAACTGGCCTCTGTCTAACCATCCTTACAAACAAATGAATCCCATGCCTGAGATACACCGAGCAGTAATCTGCTGTTCTTCATATGCTCCATGTTGCTTTTGATAACTGCGCACCCTCTGCTTAGAATATGGCCTTTTCCATTATGCTAATTTGCAAGGCTTGAATCGATTCTTCTTCTCTTGGGGTTTCTCTGACTTCCTCAGATTTAACTGTTTCCTTCTTTTTGCTCTTACCTTATTTTGGAATATTTCTCTCCCAGCCCCTATGATCCTCTATACCACTTATTTATTTACATGTCTCTCTCACTCCTCCATACTCTGAGCAGCCTATAGGCACGTGGAAATGCTACCACCTCATTCAGATTCTGGCAAGAGTAAATCCTTATTTTTTGTTGATTCATCAAATGAAATAATTAATTCAAAAATCTGTGAACAGTAACACTGGGAGACCATATTCACAAATTCTATAAGAAGGAACATACAGGTTAAGAAGCTAATAAGCTTTAGAATGAAACAGAGGTTTAATCACAACACTGTAATATAAATGGAATATAAAGATAGTGTAAATTGATGCCTTTTCCACTTAAATCGCATATTCTTACATTACTCCAGATAGGATAAAAAAGTATCATTTAGGAGCACCTACTATATGCCACATCTTATTATAAGAACTTTTCGTGTATTAATTTGTTTAATTCTCATAACAACCCTGTGAGTTCGGTATTATTATTATCCTCATTTACAGTTAAGGAAACTGAGGCTAAGTGAGGCTGACTACCTTACTAAAGATCACACTGTTAGCAAGTAGTAGAGGTGGAATACAAACCCAGGCAGTCTGCCTCAGAAGTCCACACTCTTCACTAAATTGTGCTGCCTAGGGCTTCCCTGGTGGTGCAGTGGTTGAGAGTCTGCCTGCCGATGCAGGGGACATGGGTTCGTGCCCCGGTCCGGGAAGATCCCACATGCCACAGAGTGGCTAGGCCCGTGAGCCATGGCCGCTGAGCCTGTGCGTCCGGAGCCTGTGCTCCACAACGGGAGAGGCCACAGCAGTGAGAAGCCCGCATACCGCAAAAAAAAAAAAAAAAAAAAAAATTGTACTGCCTAGTCTATAAATGGTCTTCTTTTTCAAAGCCAATTATATGTCCATAGAGTGTCTTTTTCAAAATCATGAATCTAACAATTCAGCCTCTAAGCTCTTTATACATTTTAAAGTTATATCGTGTATTAAAATGTTTCGATTGCTTGAGAAATGGCTTATACATAGAGACAATGTGCAGTAAAATCAGGCACAGATTTGGATTCTGCTTCTGCCACAGCAGCTCTGTGACCTTGCTAAGCTTCATTTCCATCTGTAAAATGTAAATGATTTTTTTTTTGGTGGGAGGGGGATTGTTGAGAGGATAGAGTATGAGCATGTATGCCTGGTACATAGAATTGTCCAACAAATGTTAAATTATCCTCCTTTCTCTCTCCCTCTCCCTGCCACCTTCTCTCTCTCAGCCTCAGTGACTTTATCTCTAAAATGGGAATTATGATATATTATAAAATAGTATTTTATATACTTGAACATTAAATGATACATGCAAATGTCCCATTTGGAACCTGTCAAATAAAAAGTGCTATAGCTTCCCTGTTATTTCTGAGTTGTTTAGGCCCCCAATATGTAGATAAAGCAGCTAAGAATCCAAACCAAGGATGCAAGAGTCCCATCTAGTGGTGGTTTAAGAAAAAAATCAAGACACCTAAGGATTACACTGCTTAAATGGTTGCCTAGAAAGCCTTGGGCTATTTTGTTTTATTCATTTCCCACCTTAAGAAATAATCTAATGTGGCTCACAGGGAAAGAGAAAGGAAAGCCTTGAACTGGATTCTTCTCTGTTCTTCCATTGTTCCAAGAATGTCCAAAATCTTTTCAGAATGGATCCACAGATTTCTGGTCTTGTTAAACTCATTATCTTCACTGCTGAACTACTCTATTCCTAGATTTCTAAAAGGATGTGATTCAGCTCCTCAGTTAGGCATGATTTGATAGCCTAATGCTATCATATGGATTCAGCAGTGTCGTTATGACTTAAGACCAATCTCTCTCAAGAACATCAGTCAAAATCTATTACATTTGAGAGGTGACTTCCAAGAAGTCTAGCATATGGTTTACATCTAATCTCAAATGATATCAGGAATGAGGTGGAAGTTCTGGTTAAGGTAAGGCTAGATCTAAAAATGGTTGAAAACAGCCTTTCTGGGATCCCTGCACCTCTGCTCCATTACCCAGGGAAGTTCAATCCAGCGTAACTGCTAAATACCACAGTGATTGTTATGAACTAACTGCATGTTAGTTTCATATGTTGAAATCTAATCCTTGATGTGATGGAGGTGGGGACTTTGATAGGTAATGTGGTCATGAAGTTGGGGCCCTCATTAATGAGATTAATGTCCTTATAAGAAGAGGCCAGAGAGTTAGCTCACTCTCTTTCTGCCACGTGAGGACACAAAGTCAGCAACCTATAATGAAGGAGAGGCCTCTCACCAGAACCCCACCATACAGGTGTCCTGATATCCAACTTTCAGCCTCCAAAACTGTGAGAAAGAAATTTCTGTTGTCTATTAACCACTGAATCTATGATACTGTGTTAAAGTAGCTTAAACTAAAACAGTAATATTCTGATTTCATAAGTTTAAAAGAAAATAATATATTCAGTATGATGACAATAAGGCAATAAAAGAACAGACCACAGAAAACACTATCTTGTATAAACTCCCCACTGTTATCAAATCTTTTTATTATTTCAATCTTGTAATTGTATTGTCATAAAATGCAAGGTGACTGTTCAAATATTAATAGTTTTGGTGGTATGGTGGTATCTTATAGCTCCCTGAGGTGATCTAACTAGGGAGATATTACGTTGTTTGTGATAAATAATGCATTATTAAATAATTTTTATCAGAAAAAAGTCACCCAAGTAGAAATCATTTCCTTGAAAGACTAGTAGGTATTTGAAAATAAACAATAGTTTTAATTTTTTTGAGAGTTTAAAAACTAAGAATAAGGCTTCCCTGGTGGCGCAGTGGTTGATAGTCTGCCTGCCGATGCAGGGGACGCGAGTTTGTGCCCCGGTCCGGGAAGATCCCACATGCCGCGGAGCGGCTGGGCCCGTGAGACATGGCTGCTGAGCCTGTGCGTCCAGAGCCTGTGCTCCGCAACGGGAGAGGCCGCAGCAGTGAGGGGCCCGCGTACCGCAAAAACAAAAAACAAACAAACAAAAAACTAAGAATAAATATGCACTCAAAATTTTGCTATAGTGAAAATAAATATTTAATGATCTAAACCCGTTTAAATAGTAAAATAATCAGAGTAGAAAAATCTATTATTTTCCACTTTGTTATTTCAAGGCGTAAGTGAAGAAAAAAGAAAACAACTAAAAAAAAAAACCTAAAAAAAAAAATCAAAACGAAACAACGACAGTAACAAAAAATCCTTCTCTTGAAACACCTAAAATCTCCCTTATATATTCTATAAGGTTATCAAGCTTTCACAGATGAGTTCCAAGACAAAGTACATTATAAGAAATGGTTTTACAGAATGCAGTCAAAAGCAGTCATAGAATTCTCCACCTCAGATTAAAATTAAACAGAAGTTTCTAATGACTAAGGTGAACCTATTATAAGTACCTATACTTTTAAAGACCTGGATTAACTAGGTTAATTTTGCTTAAAAATGCAGAATATGACACCAGGACAGAAGAGAACTTTGAAAAGTCATTTAATGCATTAGTTACTATACCATGATGTGACAGTATCAACTTCTGGGCAGGAAATAGGGCAAGCAATCTGAAATACTTCAATAAGCAGCTGCTAATGCCAAAAGTTAACTATTGTTCAAGTCTGAACATTCACCTCTAGTTCTGATCTATGTTTAGTAAGCCTGACTCTCAAACAGAAATTACCTATGTTTGAAGCAATCACCCAGGAGATTTCTGATTTCAAGCTCTAAAAGAAAAGAAAACAAAACCAAAAAGAAAGGGAAAAAGTAGTTTGATGGCATAATGGTGCCGTAGAAAAAGTGAAAAGATTAGAGTCAGAGAGTGTGAGGTCAAATTCTTTCTTTGTTACTGACCTGCTGTCTGATAATGGAGTAGTCTCTTGATACTTTTGGACTTCAAAATTCTTGTCTGAAAAGGGGGAATAATTACTTTCCTAACTGGGGATATATTTTTTTCAGAATTAAATAGTGATTAAATTTGAAGTTTCTAACACAGTATATAACCCATAGAGGTGCTCCGAAACACGCTTTACATTTTTTTTCTCATCACTATGACCACATAGATTTCAGTGTAGGAAATGGGATTGGATAATCTGCCCTCATAACTTGAATGGTTATAACTGTATTGAAGTGACATTGGCATGTCCTGAAAAGAATCTAAAAAAAAACAAAAATTCACTTACAAAGTAACAGCATACACTTTTAATTCTCTTCCTGTGCCCTTACTAATAATCCATTCTCCTCAATCAAGCTTAAGCACCTATATTCCTGAAACAACTTCTAAACCTGCCCCTAGACTTGGACCAGCAAAGCTTTCTAATCTTCCTTGCCATGGCTTATTAACGTATCTTGCTTCAGTCACTTTCCTAATTGGCAGTGGCTGACTGGGATGAGTCTACCAGCAGGGAGGAGTGTGGCTGGTGGGCTGGCAGCTTGCTGATTAGCGTGTGCTGCCTTGTGCCAAAGTCAATTCTGGGATGCCAGGTGTGCAGCCTGTTAGCGCTCTGCAGCCCATGCCTTGTGGAAGACAGGGATTTGGAACGAGGTTTGCAGAGACTTTTTTTTGCCCTGCACAGGCTTTCTGTTCATTGCTTTCATATCCTGCTACCACCCAGACATTCTACTCCTGCTGGCACTTTCTCCATACTTTCCAATTAAAACCGTCCATGTCTCCTTCTAAGGCTGCCCCGATTCTTTCGCCTAGATAGGCTGAAGCTGTATCCAGGTGATTTTCTGATTTTCTCTCTCTTTTTAAAGTTCTTTTCAGCTTGATTGTGGTATAATTGGCAAATAAAATTGTAATATATTTAAAGTGTACAGTGTGATGAATTGATATACATTATGAAAGGATCCCCACCATAGAGTTACTTAACCTCATCTCACATATTTACCTTTTTTCTTTCTTTTTGGTGAAGACACAAGTTCTATTCCCTTAGCAAATTTCAATTACACAGTACAGCATTATCAACTATAGTTACCATGTTATACATTAGATCCTCAGACCTTATCCATCTTATAACTGAAAATTTGAACCCTTTTATCAGCCTCTCCCTAATGCCTCACACCCAGCCCCTGGCAACCGAGATTCTATTCTCTGTTTCTATGAGTTCAACTTTCTCTTTGCTTGGAGTTTTTGCTCAATTCTTATGCAGTGCTCTTTCCTATCTCTTCATGCCTTCGGGCATAGACCACTTGGATTCACAGAACATTCTACAGTATCCTTGGTTCTCAGAAAATACTCAGGCTTGCTATTTGTTGAATATATAAGACAGTAAAAATGTATGTTTACTTTAAGATTTAATAAAACCTGTACACATATTGTTTCAGGGATCCTCTTAGCATCCCAATGAGGTAGACAGCATAAGTTTTACATCTATTCATAGTGGAGAAAATCTAGACTTTACAGAGGTTACATGCTTGCTTAATCTAGAGGTGGAATCAGAACCTAACAGAAGCTCTCTTCATTTTTGGTGCAATATTCTTTCAAACATGTAGTTAAGTGCTCAACATTATTTGCTGTTTTATTTAATAATTTTATTTATTATTATTAGTTGTTTTATTATTATTATATTTGTTACTTCAGATCTTGATTATCTCTTTATTAAACTACAATAACCTCATTATTAAGGGACTTTCTGCCCAGTAGGTGACTGGTTTCTCAAAAGTTGAAGTGGAATGTTCTTCTTATCTGCCATTTTTATGATCACCTATAGTATGTGTTTCATGTAACGGGTACACAGAGCCCACTTATTATATAGCTTTCCTGAACTAAATGAAGAAGCATGTTTTTCACTCACCAATTCCACTGTAAAAAAGATATTTCTAATATTAAATAACTTGTCAGACATGCTGGTGGAGGGGAGAAATGCTCCAGAGTAGGACAAATGTTGAGACCTATAGGGAACTAGACAATGATGAGGGCAACAGGATAAAGGGAAGGTAAGCATGAGGGAAGGGAGGAAGACTAGTGGCAATATTGAGAAAGGTATGAAGAAAGCGGATATATTGGTAACTCAAAATGATAGTCTAATAATTAGATATTTAATATTTGGTTTTATAATGTATACAGTTTACATAATATAGAATTTTAACCACACCCAAAGAGAGGTCAGGCCTTTGCTCTCAGCTTCTGGGATGTGATTTCTAGGCCTGGAATGTCACACTTGATAAGAGTGGCTTTGCCTGGGGGCTTCGGTGCAGCTCAATAGTGACAGTTGAATTTAGGGTGGGAGTTTGGGAACATGCCATATCAGCTCTACCTCCTGAGCAGCTGGAAACTGAGATCAGCCACAAGACCAATCAACCATGCCCATGTGACAGAGCCCCAGTAAAGCCTCTGGACACCAAGGTGCAGGTTAGTTTCCTGCTTGGCAATATGTGCTGTCACATATCAGTGCCAGGAAAGTACTGCTGTCCCTGACTCCATGGGGAGAGGCCAATGAAAGCTCTGCATTTGGTACTTTGCCTGGACTCGACTCTATGTGCTTCTTCCCGTGGCTGGCTTTAATCTGTATCCTTTCCCTGTAATAAACCATACCTGTGAGTGTAACAGCTTTCACTGTGTTCTGTGAGTTCTTTTAGTGAATTAACAACTCTGAAAGTGGTTTCGTGAACTCCCTGAACTTACAGTTAGTGTCAGAGTGACTGCAGCCCTCTGCCCTGTGTTCCTTCTAAACTTCACAGTTGGCTAACCTATTGCAATGAATAAGTTTTATTTGCTTATTGTTTTTCCCTGTATCCATACAACCTTCTTTTGGAAACAGCACTCTGATTCCCTAATTTTAAAAATTAGGAAAGTACCCCACTTGACACTTTTAGTCTCTATAATTTTGCTAACCTAACTCTCATTGAACTCACAAATGTGCTTATCTATACTATCTATCTATCTGTCTATCATCTATCTAAAATCATTTTCCATTTACTTATTGCCTCAGTTTAACCTACTTAATTGGCCATCAGCTTAAAAAGAGGTAAAAATAACTGCCCTCTTGAAATTTAAATTCTTGTCGGGGAGGCAGATTAAACAAAAGTATATATTTTTTCTATAAAATGTTGGAAGATGATATGTGCAATGGAAAATAAAACATAGAATAGGGCCAGCGGGAGCAGAAGATTCAGGATTGGGAAGCAGTTCACGATTTTAAGTTAGATTGTCAGGTAGGTCTCTTCAAGAAGATGACATTTTAGAAAAGCCTGAAGGAAATGAAGGAGTTAGCCACACAGATATCTGGGAAAAGAGAAACCCAAGCAAAGGGAAAAGACAAACCTTAGAGGTGAATGGCTAGTATATTCATGAAATAAGAAAGAGGCCTGAGTGGATGCTAGGGGAAGGGAGGTCATAGGAGGGGTGTGAACCTGTCCATGATGATTGTATCAGGGATAAGAATGTGACCCATGTCTAACCAATAAGACTCAATTAGGGGACTTTGAGATGGGATGCACATCTAAGATGTTGTTTCTTATGGATATCTATACAAGCTCATGATTAATTAAGAATAAAGTTAACAAAGAGGCTTAAGTCCGCTTGACTTGAGCTTCATTTGACATAACAAAGGAGACTCAATTAAAAACTGAACACACACTGGCGTATTTCACTTAAATACAGGAATATCAAAAATTCTGAAATTCCCTTCAAACAATTGAACACTGATGATATGAATATCAAAGAAGTTGGATAACTGCCCAGGTACGTCTTACCTAGAGGTGTATAGAGTTCATAACTCCCAAAATATGCCATCTTGGGATATCCAACCTAAACTAAAACAAGATCTGACCACTCTTTACCTATTTATTGATAAGAAGGAGAGAATTAAGTATTAGATAATAAATAGTAATAATAATAGCAAACGATTACATAGAATTTACTATGTGCCAGAATTATTCTAAGTGTTCCATGTGTCTATGAATGTATGTTTGTGTGTTGATTCCCTAAAATACCTAATGAGGTAGATATTATAATCCCAGTTTTACAGAGGGATGAAACTAAGGTACAAAGAGGTTTAAAAAGACTTTCCATAGCTTACCTAATTTGATCATAGAAGAGCCAGATTTTGAACCAAGATACAAACATACCTTGGACATATTACAGGTTTGGCTCCAGACCAGCACAATAAAGTGAATATCACAATAAAGCAAGTCACATGGAATTTTTGGTTTCCCAGTGCATGTAAGAGTTATGTTTACACTATACTATAGTGTATTAAGTGAGAAATAGTATTGTCTTAATTAAAAAATACTTTATTGCTAAAAAAATGCTAAGCATCATCTGAGCCCTCAGTAAATTGTAATCCTTTTATAATAGTAACATCAAAGGTCACTAGTCACAGATCACCAAAACAAATATAATAATAATAAAAAAGTTTGAAATATGGTGAGAATTACCAAAATGTGACACAGAGACATGAAGTGAGCAAATGCTGTTGGAAAAATGTCACCAATAGACTTGCTTGATGCAAGGTTGCCACAAACCTTCAATTTGTAAAAAATGCAACATCTGCAAAGTGCAATAAAGTACAGTAAAACAAGGTATGTCTGTGCTCTGATTCCAGAATATGTGCTCCTAATCATTTCATGACCTTCATAGCAAACTGCTATTTTTTCTTTTTTTTTTTTTTATTGTAGTAGAAACCACTAGCTCCCAATCCAATATTTAGTCAATCATAATATTGGAACACGGAATTTATTCAGGGTGGCAATTTCTCAGACTCTCCGGTTATGAGACCAAGTTAGGCTAATAATATATAAATAGAGATTGCTTGAAGGGACTTCTGGGAAAGTTTATTAATGGCAAACACAGAGCTGGAACAGGTCTTTTGCCCTTTTTGCTTACTCCTTCCTGTTCCTGGATATGAATGTGATGCCTAGAGCACCAACAGCCATTTTGGACAATGAAGCAAAACTCCATGCTAGGGATATAAAAGAAGAAAGATGAAAAGAGACAGACTGCCTGATGCCCATGATATTATCATATTAGTCTTGGAGGATCTACTTGAGGATTTTTTTCACATGAGAAAAAAGAAACACCTCATATAATCAAGCCACTATCTTTTGAATTCCCTAACATAAGCAGTCAAACTGAATCATGGAAATTTGTGATCTATGTAGAAAAATGAGCAATCCAAACATATCCCTTCTGGAGTTTTAGTTACTCCAAAAATATAAGACAAGCAGGTAAGTCACTTGCAAATGCAATGTGCTTTGTATGTACAAACTTTGCAGTATAAGGCATTTGAACTCCCTGTACTCTTTTACCAGACAAACATACACCCTAACAGATGTTTGTTATTTGGTTTTAGTTCTTAATAGAAAAAAACTCTCCATTCCATAATGAATATAATATTAAGACAGAAATACCAGTACATATTTCTTATATATAAACTTTATTCATATACTCATATGTTCATATATTAATGTGTAGTAATATATTCATAGATAAACTTACTCATAAATTTGAAAAATGATTTGGCTTCAAATATACAAACAATAATTGGCAAACTCGTTATCACTATTCTTATTTATAGGAAGTTCTGAAGGATGTTAAGCAACTAAAAAAACCATAAGCCACAATTTCACAAAATAAGCTATATGTTTATACAAACACAAAATGAGGTTTGTACATTGCAAATATATTGTTTAGTCACAGGAGGCTTGAAAGCACAAAACCTGAAGTTTAAGGTTAGAAGTTTCCCAAGTGCTTTCTTGTACCGTTGGCAACAGAGAACAACTACCTCATCGTAAGGGTGTTTGGTTTTGTTCAAGGACATACCCCAAGTATCTAGAACCATGTGGTAAGTAGGTGCTCAGTAAGTGTTTGTTGGTGTTGAATGAACTGGATGTGAGCACTCAGAGAAAGTCAAAGGAGGTTTTCCTCATCTATCATTGCAAGATACGTAGGCAGCCCCTTTGAAGATATATCTTTGAAATACCAAGCTGCCCCTACAACCACAAAATAAATGCAATATAAAAAAAAACTGAATAGATAAAACCTAATACAATGGAACAAAGTTTCTAATATCAAAGGGATGCACATTCTAATTTCAACTCCTCTGCCTGCTGTCTTATTTGCTCTGTTTTCTTATTCTATTGACCCCATAAAGTCAGACCTCAAACGCTGAGAATTTTGGCATCTGTGTCCCAGGGCATATTAATTTCTTAACTGTAATAGTTGTTGTTGTTGTTGTTTTAACTTGGGGGGTTACCCACCACAGAAAGCCTCTGAGGCAGGAGGAGGGCTGATGATTTAATGATATATTGTAGACCTGATTTAATGGTAATCAGCTTGTAGACCTGACTGTGGATTCAGGGAGAGAAGTTTGGAGAGGGTAGACACTTTGCTTAGGTAACTGCTGTGCATTGGTCAGAGAATGATGTTAAGGAGGCAGAAAACAGTGAAAGATAGAATGGGGGTGGAGAATAAAGAGGCTGGGCAGGTTTCAAATCTCATTCCACACGGGATGTAGGATTTTTAGCTTTTACTTTCACACACATACACACATACACTCACATGGAATTATATTTATTACAAACGTTACACAGAATAACTTGTAGAGATAATACTAAGAATGCCTTTACCACCTAACTGTTTATATTTACATGACAATATGACTTTTGGGTCCTTAAACCTGTATTGTGAATCATTCATACACAAATGAATTTACACATTCACGTATAGCCTGGATTTTTAACTTTGTATGTGTTATTTTTATAATCAGTCTTTAGAAACTTTTGTACATTTGTTATAGTTGAACCTAGCAGCCTAGATACTAACACATTCTGTTGATTCACTGTTAAATATTTATCCATCTATTTATCTCTCCTTATACTTAGGTAGTCTTCTATTGGTTTTTTTTGAAAACATATTCCTCTCTATGATTTATGCTATAAAATCTGTCTTTATTTACCTCAATGCAATATTTTGTTTTCCTTACAACCTTTATTAAGCAAATACTTCATCATTTAATTTTATCTGATATGCTATATATTTATATATAAATTTAGATCTTTCTGGAATATCAACTCTGTCCTAATCATTTCCTTTCTGTTATTAATTATTATGTACTTTTCCCTGAAACTCTATTTTCTGTATTATTTGTGCTCTGAAAATCATGTAACCTTATTTTTCAAGTCATTTGAAAGGAAGTTTTGTCATATTTTTAGCCATGTCAGTTTTTTTTCGTCTTTGATTCAATAATTTGCAAATTTTGAAATAGATATCTAAGAAGATTCCTAAATCCTGGGAAATCCTTGGTGTGCTCGTCAATTTTTTTTTTAAACTCGTGACTTAAAAATTATTTTACGGAGATGAAATTCACATAATATGCAATGAATTATTTTAAAGTGTACAATTCAGTGGCATTTATGCATTCACAGTGTTCTGCAACCATCATCTCTCTCTAGTTTCAAAACATTTTTATCACCCTAAAACACCCTGTTCTTACTACAAAATCACTTCCCATTTTCCCCTGCATCCATCTACTGGCAACCACTAAACTGCTGCCTGTCTCTCTGGATTTGCCTATTCTGGATAATTCATATGAAAGGAATCATACAATATGTGACCCTTTTCATCTGCCCTCTTTTACTTAGAATGACGTTTTCGAGATTCATACATGTTGTAGCATGTTATCAGTATTTAATCCTTTCTATAGATGAATAATATTCTACTGTAAGTATATACTACATTTTGGTTATCCATTCATCCACAGAAGGATATTTGGGTTGTTTCCATCTTTTGACTATTAGAAATGATGCTGCCATAAATACCTGTGTACAAGTTTCCATGTAAACATGTGTTTTCATTAGTCTTAGGTAATACCTAGAAATGGAATTGTTGGATGATATGGTAATTCTATGTTTAACCTTTTGAGGAACTGCTGAACTGGTGTCCACAGAAGCTGTACCATTTTATATTCCCCCAGCAATATGAATGTTTCTATTTCTCCACATTCTCACCAATATTTATGTCCTTTTGTTTTGTTAATTATTTTGGCCATCCTAGTATTCATAAAATGTACTTTATTGTGGTTTTGATTTGTGTTTCCTTAATGTACAATGATATACATCATTTCTTGTGCTTGTTGCTATTTGTATATTTTCTTTAGAAAAAAGTCCATTCAAGTTCTTTGCCCATTTTTTAAAGTCAGGTTTTTGGTCTTTTTGTCTGAGTTTTAAGAGTTCTTTATTTATTCAGGATATTAAACCCTTATCAGATATATAATTTGCAAATATATTCTCCCATGCGTAAATTGTCTTTTGACATTATTGATAATGTTATTTGAGATACAAAAGTTTTCATTTTAGTGAAATCCAATTTATCTATTTTTTCCTTGTTACTCATGCTTTTGATGTCAAACCTAAGAATACATGGCTAGATCCAAAATCATAAAGATTTATCCTATATTTTCTTCTAATAGTTTTATACTTCTAGATTTTACATTAATGCTTTGTATCCATTTGAGTTAACTGTGGTATCTGGAGTGAGATAGGGGTCCAGCTTCATTCCTTTGCACATGGTGGTCATAGAGCTGTCCCAGCACCATTTGGTGAAGAGACTACTATTTCCCCACAGAATGGTCTTGGCACCCTTGTTGAAAATCCATTGGCCATAGTTGTTTGTTTGTTTGTGGACTCTCAATTTTATTCCATTGGTCTATATGTCCATTCTTATGCCACTACCACACTGTTTTGAATAATGTAGTTTTGTACTAGGTTTTGAAGCTGGGAAGTATGAGTCCAGCGAATTTTTTTTTTTCTTTTTCAATATTGTTTTGGCTATTTGGAGCCCCTTGCAATTTCATATGAATTTGAGGATTGGAATTTCTGCAAAAAAATAAAAAGCCACTGGATTTTTTACAGGTATTGAATTCAATCTGTAGATTGCTTTGGGGATAATTCTATCTTAGCAGTATTGTCTTCCTCTCAAAAAACATGAGATGTCTTTCCATTTAATTAGGTCTTCTTTAATTTCTTTCAACAAAGTTTTATAGATTTTAGTGGACAAGTCTTTCACCTATGTGGTCAAATTTGTTTCTAGGTATTTTATTATCTTGGATACCATTATAAATGAAATTATTTTTTAAATTTCTTTTTGAATCATTCTTTGCTAGTATTGAGAATAAAATTGAGTTTTCTCCATTGATAATAAGAATAACCAAGAGTTATATAGCACATATTAAATGCCAGGCATTGTTCTAAGAGCTTACACATGTCTATGGTCTCAAAACACTATAGTCTATAAGATAAAGGTACACTATCTTAGCATGGCCTACAAGGACTTCCCATTAAGCCTCAAGCTATACTTCTATCTGTATGTATATCAACTGACACTGAAACAGCTCACTGTCACTGAATACACTATGTTCTTTCATCCTTCAATGTCACTGCACACTTTATCCTTTTTTGGCTAGGATTCTTGTCCCATATCATCTGTCTGGGAAACTCCTACTTATCCTTCAAGAATTAGCTCGAATGTTGACTCAGCTACTTAATCAGTCCTTTTAGGGAGGATCCATGCTCCTGTCTTTTTTAATGGTTTATATGTGCCTCTTTTATAATGATTTCACCTTGTGTTGCCATTATCTTTCCTGCTTATTCTGATGCCCTCCACTGTACAAAGATAGTTGAATGCAAGGACTGTATTTTATATGCTTTTGCACCTTTAGGGCCTGATGCCATATCCAACTTAGTAGATTCTCAGTAAAGCTTTCCTAGATGAATGAGTGGACCAAATACACAAAGGTGATCTACTTTGTCACAAAATGTACTCATCCTAGTTCATATATCCAAAAAGCAGTAACCAAATTCCCCTGCATGGTTTAAATCAAGAAAATTAACTTTGTTATTAAACACACTACTGGTAGCGAATGAGGGAGTCTTTTTCTCCCTCTCTTTCCCTTCCTCCCTTATTCTCTCTCACTTAAAGTACTAAGGTCATTTTTGTTCAGCTAAAAACCAAACAAAAAAATGAAATGAAATGAAATAAAATAAAATAAAATAAAATAAACATAGCTTAGAAATATGGTACTGTTATACTTTACATTAAAACCTCTAAGAATATTCTCCTTATACTAACATGGAAAGAAACGTTGATAAGCAAAATGATTTAACAGAAAGAAGACAATGTAATTCAGAAGATTTGAGAACTTCTTATATTCCTTTTTAAGAGTGTGACACTGACTCTGTATTGTACCTCTCTGAGCCTCAGTTTCCTCATCTATAAGGCAAAATGAATACTCCCTGCTCTGCATACCAGAAACTACTGGGGTGAAGATCAAGAGAGATAATGCTTTTGAAAGAAAGCCATGAAACAAAATGTGCTGCACAGCAAAGTATGTAGTTATTCACTCACCAAACACAGTTCTTGCAGGCACAGATTCTCTATTAAGCCAGAATGACACTTGGGAGAGAATGACAGTCATGATGCAAGGCAGATATGTCTGAATCACAAAATACCCAATTTTTCTTTTCAAGTGGAAATGAGCTGTCATTACGGTATATTCACCTAGAAGAAAAATTTAAGAAGCTTAAGAAACTGTAATAGTCAATAGTTTGAACATTTTGGAAATGGAAGGGATTAGGCAAAGAACAGTCCCTGATTTAAAAAAGGAAAGAATTTGCCCCATATATGACATGGAAAGTATATAACATTAAAATGCCCACTTAGCATAGCAAGAGTATTTAAAAGAAAATTTTCATATGACCAAAAAATTTGAATGGCATGTGTATCGTGTGGAATTTGTTTTTCTCTCTAGGTCATGCTTACTGACCAAGGGATAGAGGATTCATAAATGCTCTGACCATGGATTATCTTACTTGCTCAGGTTCTCATCCCCTTTGGTCCCAACCTCAAGCCTCTGTTTTGACTGTTTCCAGTCCAGTCCTCTCCGGCTCTTTAAAGTATTGATCTCTGGCCACATCTCCAAGACTGATCTCCTGGCCCAGATTTTCTACTTTTAATCTTGTCACCAATTCTGAATTTATGTGTTAATGTCTGCTCTAATATAGTGGAGTCAGTTCTATCTGATACTCATAGCTACCTTCCTTTCTGCTCTCTGGGTTTTTATCTGCCAGATGTGAGATCATTCGTTCATACAGCTGCTTTTTCTTCAAAAGGGCTTTAGCTTTCCCACACAGACCAATAGTAATTATCCATAATCAAGAGTTGAATAGTCATAGCTTATCCAGAATAGGGGGAAAAGAATTAGAAAGTGAGGGCAATTGTAACACTGTGTGAAGGTAAAATTGGCTTGTCTCAAAAGACACACATGTTTTGAATTGGGAGCATAAGTTAGACTACTGTTTTTTAAATTTTAATGCACACCTTGGTATCTCCTTGAAATCTTGTTAAAATGCAGATTCTGACTTAGTAAGGAGTCAGGCCTGAGATTCTGAATTTCTAAAAAGCTCCCAAGCACAGTCTGCTGCTCCTTCTTAGGGCACAAAAGGTTTTAAGCAAACTGACACATTTCCAATGACATTCACCCATTAATCTTCTCAGGAACTAGCTTTTCTTTAGACTCATTTTACTAACCTGTACTGGATTTAATTGTCTCCTTCCCAATTGATTGGCCCAGCAGATCATACTGATTTAACCTAGAGCCATCAGGAGCAACTTGTACAGAATCAGATGCATTGTATGTCCAAATGTAAGTGACCTCCGAGGTTGTATACGCATCTGTAGGAAATCAGGAAAAAAATCTTTTTAAGCGCTTTAGTAAGAACTATCAATAACATCCAGCATCAAAGGTCGCATATTTCGTAGAATTATTGTTTACTATAAAAATTGATATTTTTTAGGGCAAAAAAGTGCCTTTGAAATTTACAACTTCAGTATGAAGGGTGTGAAGCAGACCAAGAGAGACAACCATGACCACAAGAGTATTTTCACCGTAACCACTTTGAGAGATGAAGAGCAAATTTCTCTTTAGAGCCTGTGAAAATCACTGGGCCCTGAGATGGTTAAAATATCCTCCATATTCGCAAGGTAGTAGATGACGGCATTGCAGTAAACAGGTTATGAATGCCCAAGGCCCATTTAACTAGTTAATTTAGAAATAATAATCACTCATGAAAAACTTATGTCCATGTGAGAATAATGATGACGTGTTTATTTTAGGTATTATTTTTGTAGTTAGTTTTGTAGGTTTTTCTTCAAAACGTTCACCTAGTTAAGAATTAAGTGACTTGGGCTTCCCTGGTGGCGCAGTGGTTGAGAGTCCGCCTGCCGATGCAGGGGACAGGGGTTCGTGCCCCGGTCCGGGAAGATCCCACATGCCGCGGAGCGGCTGGGCCCGTGAGCCATGGCCACGGAGCCTGCGCATCCGGAGCCTGTGCTCCGCAAAGGGAGAGGCCACAGCAGTGAGAGGCCCGCGTACCGCAACAACAACAAAAAAGAATTAAGTGACTTAACTATCATAGTACAATGCATTTCATTAGAAGAATGAGAATTTTGCAGAATATGCAAAATAATTCAGAATGCTATAGTTTCGCAAGTTGAAAACACTTTTTAAAACCTGTTCATTTTAAAATTAATTAATGCACACAAATCTCACTGAACTATACTTGCATAACATCCTAATTAAGCTATGGATTGGCAGGAGGAGACAAATCACATACAGACCAAGTATAATTTTCTGATTTATTTGGTTAAGGATACAGAACTAAGCAGAAGTGAGATGACTCTAACGCTGGAAGGCAGGCAGCCTATCTTGTCTCAGTACTTCTCTGGCCCTGGCATTTCCCTTGTGCCTGTAGGGGGAACAGCTGACCTCTCCATGCGGGCAGAGTCTCTCCACAGTTGAATAACCAGACAATTCCAGCTGCACTACTGACCTTTCAAAGAACTTCTATGCACTTTTGCTCAAGGGAATGTTTAGAAATATTAGTTACTCCTGGTCCTTGAGCAAAACTCAGCATCACAGTCACATTTTCAGTTGAGGGAGAGAAAGAACCAGCAATATCTCTGCCTCTAGCTCTCCAGGACACTGGAAAAGCTCATTTACCTGCCATCTAATAGGTTTTCTAGGTTAATACCATTGTTCCGGGGTGGTTCTGGTACTTACCTTGATCTAAAGTCTGTGATCACAAATCCATTCCCACTTAAGCATTAGTTACAATAAAGTGAATGCTGTGTCTTATTCACTGTGTGATCTTTTAATGACATACTACAGCGTTGTCTGGTTTTCAGAATGTTACTAGTAAATGTTAATATCAGTGAAATACATGTATACACCTACATCCACAAATAATTATATTATGTGAAACAATTTTTGAAATAGCGTTCTAAAAAAGGATGTATGTATGTATATCATTATACATACTTCATATCATTATATGTATATATATATATGTATTTGTTTTAATAGCAGATCTATTCCTACAGCTTGCATATGAATGAATTCAGTTACCCTAAGGTCTAAATTTTTATTAATTAATTTCAATTAATTAATCATTGATGATTCTGCTGTTACGTATAAATAAGTAACATTAGTAATGTGTATAACTAGCAATGCATTTGCGGATCATCAAGTGGCCTTCTCTTCAATAAAATTTCAAATGACACGGAATTTAATAAACCAAAAAGACATCACATGCTCCAGTTCATATTAGAAGGCCTCAGAGTACTCAGCAGTTGTGGATCTTAATAAATTATGAGGTTTTATTTTAAGGAATTATAATAATTCTACTTTTGAATTTTGACGTTTACCTTTAAACATAAATAAGAGAAGATGAAACTCTACAAACATAGGTGACATTTTAAAGAAACTAGTAAGAGACTAATGGGAGGGACTCTATCTTACTCATATCTATACGTCTTGCACCTGGCACAATGCCTGTCACGAGGAAAATGTTCTCACTTCATTCTTGCTAGATTAATCAATAAACTCATAATATTTTAATTCTGTTATTTACCGTTATGAATGATGGAAATCTGGATAGAAGCCTAAGAATATGTTAAAGAAAATGACTGATCCTGCCCATGTCTTTTATAAAAAAGCAATTATTTACTTTCATTTTTTAGGCAGGAATGTTTTTTAGATTGGGGGTCTGATGAGAGAAGAGAGAGCAGAAAGTTATGTAATGCAGATTAGAGGCATTTCCTGGCCTACCAACACACATATAAACTTGGAGACCATTGTGATTTTTCAGTGAAGTATAAAAGGAGAGACAGACAAATTTCTTTATAAATTCCATATCTAGATTAGGTTTCCATTAAATAATTTTATTTAATTTTATGCAGTAATCCATTTTGAGTCCTAATCTGCATTAAACATCAAATGCATACTGACCAATTCTTAATATTTGATAACCAAAGCAATCCCCAAATCATTTTTATCCAAAAAGAAAATTTATAATTTCTTTTGGGATAATGTCCAGAATACTCTTAGATTTCCATTCAGGAAGTTTTAAATCAAATTAAATAGCAAGGAATTATATAAAGATGTGAGGCAACGGGAATAACGCAAAACGAAACTGAATTCAAAATTTAAATTAGTAGAAAAGATGCTTCTTTTATTTGAGAACAATGATAAAAAGTTCCAGAAATTCTATCATTTGTGGGGACACAAGGGAGTTTTTTAAATAAGTGAGGAGTAAATGACTAGAAGAAAAAGCCATGTCTGCTTCCGCTAAAATTTGTTATGCCAGCATTTTAAGTTTTAGGTTGGCTTGTTAGTCTATACACCATGCTCGTGTCCATACTATTAACACTATGTCTCAAGTACATACTATTGGCAAGGATAAATAAAAGAATATACAACTTTTTTACTCAATGTGTCAGAAAATAAATATGGAGAAAACTAAAAATAATTACTTCAACAGAAAATGCCTAACAGTAAGCTCTGTGTGTTGCCTGCAACACTTCTAGATACAGAAAACCATATTCTCAAATGTACAATATTACACTACTCTGAAGATGCACTCTAAGGGATTTTAAAATTTCATTTAAAATATTTTCAGGTGTATTTATTGCAAATTCAGAATTGAGACATCATACGTCATTTATATTTGGTATCCTAATGGCACTAACTTCTCCACTGAAAAATGCCTTTCCTTCTTAGACCATAACTGCATCTTGAATAAATCCTTTCTTTGGTATGAAGGCTTTTCAGTGTTCTATTTAATGCCATTTATGCAATGCAAATGAGTTTTTCTGTGCTGCGTCTGCTGCAGTTTTTCCAGCATCATGTTTACTTTGTATAACAAGATTGACTATCTTAAATAATCTTCGAAAAAGTGCCAGTATTGAAGTGATAGTTTCCGTGAAAAGAAAAAAGTGTTTATTGTTAAACAAAGGGGAGATTCTCAAAGAAAATAGAGAGCTGACACCTTTCGTAATGTTGAACAGAGCAAACAAGATTGAACTCATTCCACAAAACTATGGCCATCAATAAAATTAGAGGGTTTTGCATTCATATTAGCCACCATTCTTCTCTTTTCTTTCACTTGATACAGTCTGTGGGGAGAAGGCATATTATTCAGTCATACATATTTGTATCAGATGAGAGAACTGCATTTCTATGCAAGAGACTGAAAAGTCAAAACTGCCCAGAATGGACAAAGATGGAGGTGCCAGAAAGAGCAAAGATTTCTGAAAAGGTCAGGCTATGGAACACACTCACAAAAGAGAGAAGCTGCTTAGCTGTGTCCATGAATTTATCCTGAACCTGCCCTGAATGCCTTGTGGGCCTAGGGAGATGATTTGACCTTCCCTCTTTTCAATTATTCTGGGAGAGCTAATGCTTCTGCTTGACATATAAGATACAACCTCAGTGACCTAAAGAACAGCCAAACGCACAGAGCCTTTTCTGAAATATTTTATGTACACAGAAAGTGCCCACATGTAGCAATCGAGTTATATCATCTCCTTCAAATTTATTTTAGAAAGAAACTTTCCTTCCATTATTAGAGAGTAGAAAGGTAATTAGAGATCCAGCTTTTTTTTTTTACCTATTCTCTGTTGCCATTTGCAACAGGTTGATCACTACTTTAACAAATAGAATCTATCCTTAACATTTCATTCTTAGTTGAAAAAAAAGCCATTTATTTAGCATTTTTAATGGGTTAGCACTTGAAAAAGAAGGTAAATGACATAGTCCTGACCTTCAAGGAGCTCCCAGTCTACTTTTTCACATCGATAAAAACACAGGGTGTTCTTTATTAGCAGTAAAGCAAGTGACAATTAAACACAATGATTAAGATATGATATTTGAGAGTACAATAGGGCTAGCCAATTGATTACTTGAGAGAAATCAGTATGTTTTTTATTTCTGCATCTTATTGGGCAAGTATTAAGCATCCCATCATATGAGAAGAAAGTATACAATTAAGTTGTGCTGCTGCCTATCCCTGATTTTATTGACCCAAAACATGTACCTTCATCCCCATACTTACAGCTGCCAAATTTCAGAGGACATGAGTGGGCATCCATTGGAAAATCCTCCAAGTGCATTGGACACTCAGCTTGAACTGTAAGCCTAAAAGTCAAAATTCCACTCTTTGTTTACGTAAATTTGCAAGTCAAGATAAATCACTGCTTATTGTGGTCAACAGAATTAATGATGAGGTAGGACCCTCATTAGGGCATCTGATTAGGCTAATTCACATTTAAATATGCTTTTGTTCTTTCCCATTTAGGCGATCCTTCAGAAGACATTTGCACCTACACAATCTGAGCTCAAGTAACAATATTTATTTAAAAATATACTTTAAGCATTTTGTACTATATGGTTAGTTAAGAAGAAGTTATGTACACATTTTTGAAGGTTATTTTCCCATTAACTTCAGCATTAACATTTGAAATCTTGAAGAAAAAAATGAAAAACAAACCTCTGTCATAAAAAGAATGCTATTTTCTCCCAACATTCCATCAATAACCATATAGCAAAATTGATATAGGAATTCAATAATGCCTCAGAGTAGCACCCTTCAAAATTATGTAAATTGTAAATGAATATCATATACTGTATATAGACACATATATATAAATATAGACATAGTTACATATGTAGATATATCTCCTATAAATATCTTGTTGAGACTAGACTATTCAAATTACAGACACAGGTTATGAATGTTAAAGAAATATTTTTTTGTATATACGTGATCACATTAAAGAGTAATCATAGCAAATTTGTTTTAAAGAAAATTATCTACTATTCCATTTCAGACAAAGGTAAATTATATAAAATAGGGAGTAAAGTGAACTTACAGAAGAATCTCTGACAATGAGCAAAACAAATGTAACCAACAATTTAATTATAGCTTATATACTTCCAAGAGAGTATTTAAGTAGAACCCTACACAATATTTTTCCAAACCCCAAATTTCCAATCATTGTCTTAATTCACAGGACTAATTAGCGTGTAAAATCAGGGGGGATACGGCATCAATATTGCAAGATTCAGAGAGAGAAGCAGAAAGAATAGCTAACTTCCATTTTAGACAATGGTCATTTAGCAATGAGAACTTAAGAGTTTTCTTCTTTAAAGATCAAGACTGTATTATTGTCCCTTCTTAAATAACTTTCACAACTGAAATCCAACACTTAACATTTCATATGAAATAATACATCAAATGCTTCGAATACACATCTGTCTATATACAATGCTGATGAAAGTTATCTATGTTTTAAAGTCTTTATCAAACATTTACCTTTTAGATTATACACCATTTTATTAGATTTGTGATTGTTTTCTTTGTTACATAATATAAGTAACTTATTTTAAAAAGAGTAATTCATGAAAAGAGTTCAAATGGAACAGTGATTAGAGTCAACAACTGTATATTTCTTTCGATAATTTTTTAAGATTGAATCATCTGAACTTGATGTCACATGATATCACTGAGGTTATAAAAGTATTTTTCTCCCTTCATAAGAAGGATTAAAATATTAAATTAAGTGAAACTTGCTTAAAAATCACTTAAAAATTTGATGGGATATTTCATGAGATATTAAAAATAAAATTATGTGCTTGTATAAAGAAAAATTTAAATCATACTATTAAAGTTGTATGTAACTAAAATATAGTATGAAAAGTAAACTGCCAAAAAAAAATCAATTCTTAACAGCTAAGGCAATTTTTAAGCCTTAACACTCTAAGATGAGTGTCAAACTCATAACCTTTATTTTTTAAATATCAAAGCATTTATAAAGTATATTCTGGTTACCTCAATAATCTGTTATGAAAATGTTCAACTTGCTAATACTTGACAGCTAAGTTGGCTGGTTGGTTAATACACAGATTCCTCAGTATTTAATGGCAACATATCAAACCTGAACACATACCTCATTGTGTATAGCAGAGTCCCATCATCCTGGATTCGAAGAAGCTTGTTTGGCATTGTCATATTATGTGCTACTGATTTTTTCCCGTTGTGGAAGAAGGTATCTGGTGTCCAGATTTTGCTGGCCATTAAATTGTTAAGTCGAAGGATGTTCATAGGACCTTTAAATTTTAACCGTTCATCTTTCCATTTTTGTCGAAAGAAAACATCTATTGTATATTCCTGAAATACAAAATAGAATTATTTTGAAAATAGTAAATGTTTTAAATACAAAGACACTATAAAATTTCAACAAAAGTAATAATATAAATAGTTTAAAAAGAGAGAAAGCTATTTTGAGAAGTGAATTTTGAAAGATCATTCCTTTATCTTATCAATAAATGTTGCCACTTACAATGGGATAAAGCATGTGTATTTGCACAATTAGCTACATATTATTATGAAAAGAAAATAATAAATTTACTTTCTCTGGTGTCTTTCAGTTGAACAAGGTCTTAGGCAAACTGCTTTACTACATTGTATAGTTTAGAACCACTCGGAAAGGGGGCATGCTTTGGCCGGGTCTGGGTGGATTGTCCCAAATCATTCATCTCAAGAATGAGTAAGGAGGCAAGCAGGCAGCCTGATTCTCAGTAGAAAAAAAAGAAGAAAGGAAAAGAAACAACTATTAAATACACACACTGTGGGATCTATATGACATCTCCTGTTGCCAAAGAAACTATAAAAAAAAATCTTATTGCTTTCTTAATCCTAAAAAAATGGTGAGATGTCATACTGTTAACAAGAATGTATTGGGGAAGATGATTTCAATAAAGTTTATTTAATGAAATTGTAATAAAATACTTTGAAAAGGTATTAGAATACTTAAAATATGAATATTTTGCAAACAAACACCCTCAGGTTAAAATGTACTTTTAAATATTCATACAGACCAGCTAGTGATCAATTCCCCTATTATCATCCTCCAATACGTTAAAAGTTGGTTTATTCAATCTCTCTGTCTCTCACCCTCTCTCTCTCTCTTTTCTCGTTCCCCACCTCCCCTCTTTTTTCATTTTCTCTCTGTCTTTCTTAGGATAAGAGGATGTATACATTTTAGATGAGATATACAATTCACAATTATGATCGATACTGACAACTTTTCAGTATTAAAAATTTTGGTCAGTGTATGTTTGTGCAGACATTTCCATGATAAATAACTAAAATGTTCATTTATGCACCTGAGATTGGAAATTCAGAAACTGTCCTTTGTGCATAAAGCCATAACCATCACATGTTTGAAAATAAACAACTTAGCAACTGGCAATTTCACTCAACTAAAATTATGTGTTTAAAAAAGGACATTAAAAAGGCCACATACTTATGACAATAACAAATCATTTATACAAACCTTACTCAAGTAAATGAAAGTAAAAGATTCCCAGGGATCGCTCAAAAGTTGAATGGATGAAGATAACAAGAAATGGCCACAGGTAATGACATATGGACAGGAAGTAAAGAGTGGCTCTGGGCTCCTAACCCTTAGAAGAAAATATCATCGTCTAATCCACCCTCACTCTCTGTGGTTTAGTCATTGTTTTTAAGTTCAATTCTATATAAGTGTAACTCAATTTTTAAAAAGAAGCTGGATTAAGAGATGAGTTTTTGCTATCTGACAAATTTTTATGCAAATGTTTCTTCCAACTGTGGTTCTCCCAAATCCAAGCCTGATGTGAACACATTGGACATTTGCTTGTTCAGGCACACTGAATATATTTTACAACTTTCTGTAAAACTTCAAATTCAATTTTTCCATTTCTATAAAATTATGAGATGTTTTATCTGTTTTCAAAAGCTCTTGCTATAGGAGCAAATATTTCATTGTGCATTATTTTACTTAGTCTTCAGAGACATAAGAGAGTGTAAAGAATACTACAAACACTTTGTAACCATCACCAGCAAGAATCACAAATATTATTGAAGCATTCTCTCCCTTGTGTATCCCTCCTCAATCACATTCCCCTACTCTATGAGGAAATAATCATCTTGAACTTGGTGTTTATCATTCCCATACATGGACTTATGTATTTACTATATAAATGTACGTGTTCTGTGTCACATTTTTAACATTTCTATAAATGAGATCATACTGTGTATACTTTTCTGACAGATTTTTTTTAGTTACATTGTTGAGATTTATTCATAGCAATATATCTAGTACTTTGGTTCATTTTCATTGCTACCTAGCATTACCTTGTAAGAATGTTTTACAGTATTCCTCCTTTTTCCATGTTCTTTAATATTTTTTCTATTTCCTTCGTCACTATTGTAAGCAATACTGTTATGAACATTATCAAACAATGCTTTAAGGTGTAAGAGTTACTTTAGACCAGAGGTCGGCAAACTATTTCCATCAGGGGCCAGTTAGTAAGTGTTCTAGGCTTTGCTGGCCATACGGTCAGTATCACAACTACTCAGCTCTTCTATTGTAGTCTGACACAGATAACATTTCAATGAGTCAGAGTGGCTATACTGCAATAAATCTGTGTTTACAAGGAAAGGCGGTCAACAGGATTTTGCCCGTGGATCATGGTATATCCATCACTGCTCTAGAGTAAATGGACAAGTGGGGATACAAAATTTATTATATGTGCAATCAATAACAAGATATTGTCAAAATGAAATTGTAAGAGGTGTATACATTGCAATAAATAACAAGATACTGTCAAATCTTCAAAAATAACAAGATATTGTCAAGTTGAAATCCTAAGAGATGTATACATTTATATCCCCACTAGGTTCTCTACAACTTGGTATAGACAGAATATTTCATTTTAACCATTATGGTTGGCGTGAAATGGTTCACAGTGCTGCCATTTGGCTTTTTCTATTAACTAGTAAAATTTAACACATTTTCATATGTTTATTAAATGCTCTACTTTTTTATGGATTGTTTGCTCATGTCATTTACTCAGTTTCCTTTTAGGTTGTCCTTTTCTTATTGAGTTATAGAAATTCTTCATATTTTCTATATACAAATATTTTAGAAAAATACAGAACTCACTAAGAATTATAATAAAGATCACAAAGGTATATAAAAGATCATAAATATACCCCTGTATGTTTCTCTTAAACATGTCAAGGTTCTGCTTTTAACATTTAGGTCCTGGAATTACTGTGTATCATATGAGACACAGATCCAAATTTTTTTTCAAATGGAAAACAACTTTCTGGTACCATTTATTGACTGGCTTATCCTTCCCCACAGCTCAGCAATGGCATTTCTTTCATGTATCTAGTGCTTATATAGGCAGGGATCTGTTTCTGTTTATATTTCAGTCGAAGACATTTTATACTTCCTATTACGGCTTTTTTTTTTCTTTATGTGGGAGATATTGTGAAGTATGTTTTTATGATTCCAAATATATCGGTTTCTTTTACTTATATTTTTGTCACTGATGTTTAATTTTACTGCTTTATGATAAGAGATTATGCTCTGAAGATAGCAATAATTTTCAATGTACTTAAAATAGCTTAAGAAAAATTTTTGTTGAACCTGACCATTTCCATCTTTTAATGGTAAGACAATTCAGTCCATTTGCATTTAATGTGATTACTAATATATTGGATATGTCCCCAGGCTATATTGTTTTTAGCAGTGACAAAATGATGAGGATAGATGGGATAACTTATTTAGATGTTTCATGATTAACTGATTAAAATAAATAAGAACTCTAGAAAATTATGGAAGAGGAATCATAAAAGAACACAGATACATGCACACATACACAATGAGTAGAGGGAGAGAAAAGTATCAAACTAAGAGAAAAGAAATTTTAAAAAGTATATAGAGATTAACAGTGTCAAATAGTGGTGAAAGATCTTGAACGCTTAGTGGAAAAAAAGAGTTCAGAAACCAAAATGCAATGGGTTGAGGAGTGAACAGAGCATACAAGTGGGAAAAAGTAAAGTATAAGGTACTCTTTGCCACTCCTGATTTTGTAAAAGCCATTAAGGGAAATCAGAGTTTAACCAGTAAAATCTAGAGACTAACTTATACCATTTAGCTATTGCCGTGTTAAAAGACACCTAAAATGCAGTAGTTTAAAATAGCAACCATTTATTATTAGCTCATAAGACTGAAGGTCAGCTGATCTCACCTGGGCTCAGTTGATCTCAGCTGTTCTTGTTCATGCATCTGTGGGTTAGGCGGCCATTGGCTGACCTGAGCTGTTATTGTGTAGAGACACTGGGGCAACTCAGCTCTGCTCCAAGTGTCTCTCATCCTACTCCAGGGACCACTGGTCTACCCTGCGCTTACATTTCTCATGATGATGGCAGAAGTACAAAAGAAGAACCCCCAATGCACAAGCCCATTTCAAGCCATTGCTTGTGTGATGTCTGTTAACAACCCATTGGCTAAAGAAAGTCACATAACTGAGTTGAGTGACAAATACTTTAGCAGGTCACCTCACTCTCAGTGGGAGGGCATGACGAAGTTAATGAAAAAACATGTTGATATTGAAAGGGGTGAAGAATGGGTGCCAGCATTGCAGCCTATCACACTAGCCCTCTGTGAGAGAAAAATAAAAGATTTTTGTGAATGAAATGAGATGTTTGAGAACATCTGAAACTTCATCATGGGACGCCAATGAAAGTTACATGGGTCTAATATTGGGGGGCAGGTTGGTTATAAGTTAGTAAGTATAACTGTAATCAACTGTATTGTACCTCAATTAAGTGTGGGCCCGTGAGCAGAAGCAAGATTATCAGATTAGAGCAGTAGCTTACAAAGTGGGGTATGTACGTCCATTTGGGTGTAGGAAGAAAATATTAGAATCTTTATGTTTATATAGAATTCTTATCTAAATATAAGAAGTAAATTAAGCTTTACTAATAATATATGGAATGATATTGGCACTCTCACTATGTCCATAAGTAGTAGATGATGGTCATGCATGAAAGGCATGCTATGGGAAGAGGAGAAGCCACAACAGGGAATGGTCAAGTGATGCTGAATTCATTTGCATTCAGTGTACTGTGATTTGTATTCAGGTGAATTTTCAAGTTATAATAACTAGTTTTGATTAAACTAACTCTAGTGAAAATAGCCAAT
Organism: Aethalodelphis obliquidens; assembly: GCF_003676395.1. Taxonomy (NCBI): domain Eukaryota; kingdom Metazoa; phylum Chordata; class Mammalia; order Artiodactyla; family Delphinidae; genus Aethalodelphis; species Aethalodelphis obliquidens. Next base: position 6,756,753 of record NW_020837950.1, on the reverse strand, counting down.
TGGCTTAAAAATTATTGCTAAATGACACCATGGATCGAAGAAAACACTAATAATTACACAAGCACAAGTGAAAAATAAGAAAAGGGGATATCACTTCTATGCCTAATATGAGTTCTTCATTAGCCACATAAAGAATGATGAACTAATAAACTCTACAAAGAAATATGCAAAAGCAAATTCATAATTTTCAATAAGGCTACTTAAAATATGGGTTTATACCCACTACATTTAATGATGAGCTTCATCTGAAGCACGTGTTGTGCCGTGAAATACTGGTTAATGATAGCATAAGGACTATAAATAGTAAGTTGTTTTGAAAGTAAGTTGTAAATAGTAAGTTGTTTTGAAAACCAAATATCCAGAACATGAAGATGAACAGCTAAACTTGGTAGATGGGTTTTTTAAAAATTGGCATGATGGTTCAGTAATCCGTAGCCAATGATGCACTTCTTAAATTTGCATATCTTTTTCATTCATGGCAATTATTGAGACAAGTATTAAAATAATATAAATTTAGAATCAGACTTTTTTTTTTTTTTTTTTTTTTGGTACGCGGGCCTCTCACTGTTGTGGCCTCTCCCGTTGCGGAGCACAGGCTCCGGACATGCAGGCTCAGCGGCCATGGCTCATGGGCCCAGCCTCTCTGCGGTAGAATCAGACTTTTGACTGCTATATTATAAAATATTAAAGAAACATATTTAGAAATAATAAAGCACAATTTAAACATATTAAATGCTAAAATATTCTCAGGAATAGAAATCTTAAGTATGAGTAAAAATAAATCTATTTTAATAATGACACAATAATTATTCTTGAAAATAATATGTATTTTAACTTTATCTCATTCTAATTTCTGCTTTTGTGCTTCTCAGAATACCTCAATATATTAGTACAAAAGCATATAGATACAGACATATAGATACATAAACAAATAAATACAGCTGATTCACTAGTTTTTATGGTTTTGCTTTCAAGATTAAAATAACAGGGAAAGGAGACATTTCAATCAAATAATATTCATGTCATATCCGCTAAGTTACTACAGGATTTCCAGACAGATTATTTGCATGTGATTCTTTTAAATGCATATATAACACACATTCTCAGTACTTGAAAAGAATATTTTTGAAAGGTTTCTTAAAATAAAACTCAAGTCTGTCATGAGTATATACTAATATAGTAATTATTTGATTTGTGTGTTACAAGAAAATTGCCAGAAAGTACAAAACAATGCAACTTCTTCATACAAATAAGACCTAGTCCCTTGAACCAAGGTTCTAAAAGAAATAAATTATACCAAGATCAATTACAAAATCGCTCAGAGAATACACAAACAACTAAGGAGCACAATTAGAAAGAAACAAAAAAAATTCATAAGGACCTATCAGCATGCAGCTATCCTCTGGCCTGTGTATAGGACACATGAGGCTGTTAACTGAGACTGAAAAGTTGAAGAATCCGTACACTTCAAGATTTGAAAAACTCTTTATGGGAAATTTAATCCAACTTCTTCTTATAGATGGGATTATAGATAAATGTAGTGACTGCCCTGTTTCCAAGCTTGTAAGGGGCAGAACCCAGACAAGGATGTGATTTCCAGCCTAATGTCTTTACTACCACTAAGTGTTATTTCCATGAAATGTATTGCTAACAGGGAAATCACTCTCTATTGCACAGTTTATTGAATAAACATGATTTCAAGGACACATTAATTTAGTGAAGACAGCATATTTTTTAGTGCCTGGCTACATTAATTATGTCAGTGCTTGTAGCCAATTTCTGAAGAATTAGATCTACTCACTAAAACATAACCAAATTGCAGGACTGCTCTTGGAGTGATTTCTCATTTACTTTGATTTACTGAGTGTATTTTTTTTTAATTTTTAATTTAATTTAATTTAATTTTGGCTGTGCTGTGCAGCCTGTGGGATCTTAGTTCCCCGACCAGGGATTGAACCAGAGCCCTCAGCAGTGAAAGCACAGAGCCCTCACCACTGGATTGCCAGGGAATTCCCTCCTGAGTGTATTTTAAAGTACCAGAATTTATTTCATTATACCCTTTTGCTATTAAAGGTTAGTCTCTGAGTAAGTTCCTATCAGTGTGTTTCTTCAATAACAAAGAAAAATGTGGTTTATGAAGCATGTATGTAGCACCTGAAGAAATAACACCCTGAGACTATACAAGAATGGGTAAGATCTAACACTTTCAGTTGGTACTCAAAGGGGTGTGAACCAGGAATTTAGCCCAGTATTAGCATTGCAAAAATTGCAAAAAATGAAAAGCTTAAGAACAGATCAGCAAAAAAAAAAAAAAAAAAAAGAACAGATCAGCAGTGTCAGTAAACCCAATTAGTGCAGTTCATAAAATCTTATTATGCAAAGACGCTCACACAGACTGCAGACCACCACAGCTACTGCATGTTCCTGACTATTGTGCAGGCGAGATGCCTGGGCTTTCTCTTTGGAACTAGATGCCTGGCAGGTTTACAAACAAATTAGAAACTGATACTAAAGGTTCAGATTCTAACAGTAAATTATTAAAATATATCTAATCAAAATACTTAAGATGATTAATAGAATATGTTAATTGCAATTCACTTTGATACAATTTATTATTTAAAATTCATAATAACCTTATTAAATATAGAGAACTATTCCCATTTCACATATTCATTAAAAAAAAGAGGGCTTCCCTGGTGGCGGAGTGGTTGAGGGTCCGCCTGCCGATGCAGGGGATACGGGTTCGTGCCCCGGTCCGGGAAGATCCCACATGCCGCGAAGCAGCTGGGCCCGTGAGCCATGGCCGCTGAGCCTGTGCGTCCGGAGCCTGTGCTCCGCAGCGGGAGAGGCCGCAGCAGTGAGAGGCCCGCGTACCGCAAAAAAAAATAAAAGAGAGAAAGCCAAAATTTGAACTCAAACCTTATGTTTCCCAACATCATGTTCTTTCACTGTACCATATGTAAAAACAATCCTTGGAGGTGGGACATTAAAGGGAAATTTCCTTCTTTATAGACTAAAAAATAGACACTAGTCATGTATTATGGAAAGTTGCAGGCTGAGACTGAAGTTTTGGAATCTCTGTCAAAGTCTTCTTTCCACATTTAAAACTGACTCAAACACAAGATTGAAGGATAACAGCAATAATAATAAGTTGAGTAATGTGAAATAGATATTAAGTGCATTCAATCTTAAGTCAGATAGAATAGGGTACTGGACCTTTAGCAGGTCACTTAATCTCTCTTTATTTCAGCTGACATATCTGTAAAATGGTGATAATTATACAACTTACTTCCTTTAAGGATGAAGTGGTATAATACATGTAAAGTTCTTAGAAACAATTTGGACATCAAAGAAGGTAGCCTGGTATGAATCACCCTCAAAGTGTCCTTCTCCCCCCATTCCCCATACTCAAGAAGGTGGCCTGGCAAGAGAGGGACACCCAGAAACAAAAGGGCACAAAGTAAAGTGCCAGGGGCAGGAGCTAAGTAGGATGCCACAAGAGGTCCATGAAAGAATAAGCCAGCTGTGCGTCTGGTGTTTTGGATAATAAAGAGGTCTTTAAGAAGAAATCACAAGTGTGCCCCATGAGAGGTTCTGTATTTATCTACCGGCCATTCAAATGTCATTGATTGCCAGGAGAGAACCACCAACAGAATAAGCTAAGTAAAAAGGAATTTCCCCCCCTTTTTATAATCTCCCTTTATCTTGCTTCAACTCTGGAAGACCCAGAAAGAGGAGAAGAAGCATAGATCATGGCCTCTCACCAACTGTGCACCCCTTACCTGTGACCACGGCTAAGAAAAGGAGAGAAGCTCTAAATGGCATACGAGATTGAAGTTAAAATTGGACTGGACTGGGCTCTTTGATGTGTGAAAGTGAACAGAAAGCTACAAGATGCACCCCAGATATTGCCATGATATGGCAAAAGAAGATCCAAAGAGTGAAGTGCTGCTGAGTTTGATCAGTTGAGTTTCTAAAGCCTTGGAATGAAGCCCAAATGCTTTCTCACAGCCTCCAAAGCCCTGCAATGACCCCTCCCTCCCTTACTTCTCTAGTCTCATGCTTAGCAATTCTCCATGTATGTTGCCTATAGCAATAGTGATACTGCAGGGCCTCTGACGTGTCATGCTTCACCTTACTACCCAAACTCATTGATCTCCCTTGCAGTCTCTCTTCCCTGTCAACCCCTACATTTGGCAACTTTTACTCCACATTGAGAACAAGTACAAAGACCACCTTCTTCAATGTATCAACAGTATCTATCTGCCCAGAACATAGGAAAGAAGCAATAATTAGTCCATGAATAAACAAATGAGAGGAGCCACTGGAAATTAAATAGAGTAACAAGGATTCTGGGCCATAACAGCTCAAATGGTGCACAAGGAGAAAGGCATCAGCAGAGGCAGACGGTAGAAAAGCTCTCAGATATCTTATCTCAGTCCCCTGCATGCAATACCCTAATCCTTAAATTCACAAGTGTGAAGTGTGTATGTTTATGTGTGTGTGCGTCTGTGTAACTATATTAAACTAATCACAGTAGGCTTTTATATGATATTTACTTTTTAAAATATATTGACACATATTAAAAAGTCAGGCTATAATAAGATCTATGGTAACAGAAATCTATGTTTTAAGTTTTATTTGGAGATGCCTTTATGGTGTTTTGGGGCATTTGGCTACAATGATCTGATCTGATTCATGATCTGATTCTAAGTTATTTTCTAGCTTCATCTGATTCATGATCTGATTCTAAGTTATTTTCTAGCTTCATCTCCCCCAAAACCTCTAAGAGTATTCTGGGCTGCAGTCACACTGAACTTTTACATTTTACTAAATTCAACAAGCTCTTTCACTTTGTGCTAAAACACTTTTCCCATTACATAGCCAGCCAGTCCTTGTTTGTCCTCCACTATCTTCTTTTCCTAGAAACCTTCTCAGATATAGATATCCTCTACCCACATGTCCTCTGCCACCATATTAATCCATAAATACTTCAATAAAAACATGACCACACTGTTTTAAAGTGGATTTTTTTTTTTTATCTTAGCTGTTCCCCACTACACTGTGAACAACATGAGGGCAGCAACTGGGTTATACTTAAGTATTTCAGCTCCTAACACTGTGACAGACAGAGTATGTACTTAGCAAATCTGGTTGAAAAGAACAAACACAACGCATGCCTTCTAGTAGCTCAGACGGCAGTAAAGAAGAAAAACACGTTCAGATTTTTATAATCTAGCGTGCAAAGTCATAAAAACATGTGGTGGAGCACAGGTACAAGAAGGACTGACTCTACTTGGAGTAGCCTAGAAAAACATCAGGGAAGATGAAATGGAGCTTGGCTTTGAATAAATGAAAGCTCTCCAGTTGGCCAAGGAGGAGGGTAGGCATAACAAGAACAGGCAAAAACATCTGCAAGGCCAGAGAGTTGTTAAAGATGATGGCAGGTTCCCAGAACAGTGAGAAGTTCAACGCAATCTTTAAAAATAAAAGCCTGTCTGATAGTTATAATGCCTTGCAGCTACTGCCCCCCGCCTTGCCTTCTCTCCCCGACCACGCTGCTTAAAAATGTTGCCTCCACTCTTTCTCCATTTCCTCACCTCCCACATGCCTCAGCCCACTGCAATCTGGTTGCTTTTACCACGATCAACAAATATCTCCTTGTTCTAATCTAATGACACATTTAAATCCTTTTCTTGGCTTTACCATAATATATGACACCATTGTTTTCTCCCTACTTTTGTAATGCTCTCCTGCGTTGGCACTAAAACCACAGTCTCCTGGTGTTGTAGTTAACTCTCGGGAAAATGCTCATCATGGGACCTGAGACCTCCTGTGTCTGACAATAATCTACACGTAATGGTATCTCCTGGAGAATGTATGGGAGTAACACCGGTGGTTGGTTTCTATTATTCCTCCTCAAGACATACAAGTTCTGCATAGTTTTCCCCAAAAGACGGTCCCACCCTTGTAACCTGGGGAAAGAACTTGCAACTTCTGCAATTTTTATTTTAAAAAATCACTTCATGTTCAGAAATCCTAGCTGTTTTTTATTTAGTTTTTACAAAAGAATGGAGGAGTGGTAAGGAATGCCCTCCCCTGAGGCAGCCAAGTGAGCTATGACTAGATATATGTAATTCCTACAAGCCTCCCTCCTGCAGAAAGGTAATGGATCGAGTCAAACTAGTTCAACTACCTTTATCTGCACTCTTTTATGGAACTATTACCCCACTCCCTGGGTGAGATTTCACTGTGGGCAAAACCTATGGGTTCATCCCATTACTAAATGAATCATACTTCCTTCAGGATACAGAATCCTACCTGGACAGAGGGCCATAAATTATACAGACACCTGACTACTGAACATTGTTGCATCTGATAAGGAGGGAAAGGCAGTGATCTCTGATGTTTGTTCTTAAGGATCAGAGCACAGTCTAGTCAGAGAAGAGAATGCACCTCCATTTGGACAGACATCCATGGTTGCTCCTTCTCAGATTCCTCTGCAATCTTTTTTATCCTCTTCTAGTCTAGAGCTTCTGTCAGGGTATGATTACCATCTCATCCTAATCTCTTTCCTTGCACAAGTTCATGTATGCCTTCAACTACCATCAGATTGCTCCCAAGCCATCTGCACTCTAAGTTCTCTTGAGCTCCAGGTCTATTCCTGCTACCTAGACATCTCCAATTAAATCTCTCACAAAGACCCCCAACTCAATACATCCAAAATGTAAATACTCATCCCCTAGACACCAAAACAAAAGCAAACAAAACTTTTCTTCCTGTGTTCCATATCCCAGTGAATGGTACCACCATCCACCCAATGCCCCCAAGCCTTCATCCTATACATCTCCTTCAACCTCTACTTCCAACAGATCACAAAGGCTTATCATTTCTGTCACATCTCTTAAATCTTTTCAGTTCTTTCTTTCAGGGCAGTAGTCCCTCTACCCTGACCCAGTCTACAATCATTTCTTAGCTGGCATATATCAGCTTTCAAACAATTTTTTCCTTTCCTTGTCCTCTAATACAAATTGTTGGATTGCAGAAAATCTGACTCTTCACATTCCTTCTGTATTACCCCAGTCCTCCACCCATCCTATGATGGTTTTTGGCTGCCCTCAGCATAAAGTCAAATACCTCAACCCTGTTAAAAGGCAGACTGTCATGCCCCACAACAAGCAATTATGATTCCACAGATCGTAGAAGGAACCTAGAAAACCACTTTTTAAATAAATACTCCAACTGATCCCAACACAAGTGTCTATGATTCTCATTTTGAGGAACATTATTAAAAATTCTAGGAGGGTGCTGAAAAATATTGGTTGAATATTAGCTAAGTCTAATTCCTATCCTTCCAAAATATCAATAACTGTCCAGTAATCAACTTCTACATTCTGACTTGAAAGTGAGGAAACATTAACAGATGGCAACTTCTGATAAGTGTTGACAGCTTAAACCCAGTGTTAATTTTTGGCCAAATATCAAGATCTAATAATTCTCTAAAGCTCTCTATGATGTTAACTACTGAACTACATAATATCCCAATAGCTTCTGGGGTTTCTAAGAGTTAATGCACTCTGTGTTTTCATAAGATAGACAAGTACTAACTAAGGGGATTGATATGATCAATAAACCAAGGTCACCACTTACCTGGCTGCCTGTTTCTTAATAGCCTAATGGTAAACTCTAGATCAGAAATCTTGAGATGACTTCAAAGTGTTCATCATTCAAGATCTAACCCTAACACTTAGCAGTGCAAGAGGTAACCATTTGGGCTGAGTTCTTAGTCTAGGTTTCAGTGCAATAGTTGGTGGCTATACCACTTATATCTGAAGAATATGCTCACACAGTGAAAATGCTTACCAGAATGGGAAAAGACCCCCTATATAGACCAAATAAAAAAGTAAAAACTACACACAGAAGAGCTATAAATTGCTTAAATGTGCAGTCAGCTACTACCAACTTTGTCAATTAGCTGCTAGTACATCCCCAAGTTTACCTTCTTACTCATGAATTTTTTTAAATCTTGAAATTAAAAAAAAAAATTTTACTTAATTGCTTAAAAAATTTTTTAAAAAACTGTACTTAATTTGGCTGTAATTACAATCTTTAATTATAATTTAGATCTGCAACTTTCTTTGGACAATTTCACTAGATAATGATTCTGAGACAGCAGTGTGTGTGTGTGTGTGTGTGTGTGTGTGTGTTTGCTCTTTTGCTTCTTAATTCTTTTTGCTAGGCTGCTTTTTCCTCTCAGGCTAATGTCATAGCAAATCTACATCACTGACCTGCACAGGAGGACTTAGGAGTTTAAGTCTTGCTACTGAGTATGCACACTGCATAGAAATAAGGGTATTAGCTAAGCTACCAAAAGTGAAATTAAATTTATTCTTTACTGTTTTCCCATTAACGAATTTCTTCTGTAAGACATGAATTAGATATCTTCATATCCACTTTTATGTATAGGTAATAATAATGTGGGTATCTTGTACCTCTGCGTCATACTAAATTTCTTTCTCTTTCGAGTCGCACGTATAAGTTTCATTTCTTGACCTGGCCATCCATACTAACATATATCAAACTCGTCCTCATTATTAGTTTTGCTTTCCAACAAAAGTAATATCAAGATTGGAAATCACTCCATGTGAGCACCGTGAGATCCAAGTCATTTCTCTTCACAAAATGTATACATGTTTTTAAATTGAGCTCTGTCTTCCCTGATATATTTATAATATGAGTAAGTGTGTGTGTTTGTGTGTGTCTGTGTTACATGTGTAAATGAATTACTCAGCTTTCATTTTCTCCTCTAGATTTGGACACGTATCAAACAGCAGCTGTTGCATGGTCAAACTACCTCTTGACTCTCCCTCAAAATCCTCCTCATATCACACATTATTATGTACACCTATTATTAGTGAATTGCCTCTCAGCTCCAAGTCCACCCTCCTTTCCCCTTCTTTGTGACACAGGAGAAGGGCTCTGTAAACAGTGCTCCTTCACCAGTTCACACAATATTAGGCTTTGCCATTAGAAGGTGCTGGAGGGATACTGCCATGTCATAGCAAGGGAAGAGGGCTTTTCTTTCTGGTTCTCTTCCTGGTTCAGGCGCACTGTCATTCTCTGACACAGCTTCAAAGGACTGCCGAGCTGTTAGTTGTCAGCCAGCAGGCAGGCTATTCCTCTGACCAGCTTCAGCATGTACCCTCATATGTTTCTTCACCAGCAGGAGGTGCATACTCCTCTAACCACAAAGTCCTCTCCAGTGAGCTTTAAGTCTTGGCCTTAGGGGAAGGACTCCTTTACGAGTCCTGAGTTCCTTCCTTGTTCATGATGCTTCACCCCAGAAGCAGATGCTGCCCTCTGCATCTGCTAAATCTATATTGCTTAGAGTCTTCTTTTACATTTTTATTTAACCATCTTGTACTAATCTATAATTCATTCTATGAGATTTTCCCTGTTCTGATTACCATTATGGATCCTTTCCTCTAACTGGACTCTGATGATAGAGTAAGTAACCCAGTTAGTGGTCTTGCAACTAATTAGACTCCCCCCAACCCAACTATTGGTAAGACTGAGTAAACAAGGTGCATAAAGATGAAACAAAGTAGAAAATTTGACATGACCAAAGACAATTATATAGGACTATGTTAGGCTAGGTGATTCAAAGAAAATGTGTATTAGGAAAAAACGTCTAGGGCCTTCAAGCGTCTCAAGAGCCTAAGAGATGTTAAATATGTATTTCATTTTAGGGAATTTCTCAGTATACAAGTGCATGTGCTCACATACATACACACACATAATCCAAAATACATAAAGAAAACTAAAAAAATAGAAATAAGTGATTTTTAAATATTTAAATGTTGTCAAACACAATTCTACTCAAGTTAATTCAACCTATATGGCTTGGAATATGAGTGCATTTTCATATTTAATCTAATGTCTGGTAGTGTCCCCCAAAATAAGAAAGCCTAACTTGAGCCTGTTAAAATTTCTTTAAATTCTTGGGCTAAAGTCACTGAAGACACCAACATTCTGAATTCAGTTCACAGATGAGTTTAAATTTGCTCTATTGCCAACGACTATACGCCTAACATGAGCTCCCACCTTTTTATTTTTATATATTTATTTTTGCATATAGCTTATTAATATTTATTTCAAATTTATTTCAAAATGACAGCAGCAGACAGGACACACAACTGCTAGACACATTATTACCTGATCATGACTGCTTCACTCAGACACGGTCCTGTCCCAGTTCTGGGACTTGTTGTCCTTAACCTTGAGTGTTCAGCTTCACACATCAGCATTCCCTGCTCTGGGCTGCAACTTGACATCCGTGGATTCCTTATGCTAAGCTTTAATTCTTGCAGGAGAATTATAATGATTTTTCCCATTTTCTTATTTGATTTTTCCCAGAATTTAGGATTTGTAAAAATATATAAATTTCCCATCAAATGCCTGGAAGAAATTCCTACATGGAAACACTAACTAAACGATCACAGTTTCTTTTTATTTTCCTTTTTTTTAAAAAAAATTCAGCTTTATTGAAGTATAATTGACGAAAAAATTTAAGGTATTTGAAACAATCATAGTGGTGATTTGATATACATAGTGAAAGGATTCCCTCTGTCTAGTTAATTAACATATCGCCTCATATCTATTTATTTATTATTTTGTTTGTTTTTAGCAAGAACATTTAAGTTCTACTCTCTTAGTGAATTTCAATTATACAATACAGGGTTATCAACTATAGTCACCATGCCTTACATTAGATCCTCAGACCTTATTCACCTTGTAGCTGAAAGTTTATACCCTTTCACTGACCTTTCCCTATTTTCCCCACCCTTCAGCAGCTGGCAACCACTTATCTAACATCTCTTTATGACTTTTTTATTCCACATGTCAGTGATACAATGCAATATTTGTCTGGTTTATTCACTTAACATAATACCCTTGAGGTCCATCCATGTTGTCAAAAATGCCGGGATTTCACTCTTTCTCATGTGATATATATATATATCACATCATATTTCCATATCTTGGCATTGTGGAAAATGGTGACTAAAAAAAGGAGTGCAGGGAATTTCCTGGCGGTCCAGTGGTTAGGACTCGGTGCTTTCACTTCATGGGTCCAGGTTCAGTCTCTTGTGTGGGGGAACTAAAGATCCCACAAGCTATGCAGCACAGCCAAAAACAAAAAAAAAAAACAGTAGTGCAGATTTCTCTTGGGGATCCTATTTTCATTTTGAATATATATACCAGAAGTGGATTACTGAATAATATGATAGTTCTATTTTTAATTTTTTAAGAAACCTCCATACTGTTTTCTATACTGATTACACCAATTTACATGGCTGCTAACTGCACAAAGGTCCCCTTTTCTCCACATCATTGACAACATTTATCTCTTGCCTTTTTTTAAAACTATTTTTATTGAGGTGTAGTTGATGTACAATATTATATATTTCAGGTACACAACATACTGATTCACAGTTTTAAAGGTATACTCCATTTATAGTTATTATAAAATATTGGCTATAATCCCTGTGATGTGCTCTACAATATATCCTTGTAGTTTATTTATTTTACACATAGTAGTTTGTACTTCTTAATCTTGTACCACTATCTTGCCCCTCCTCCCTTCCCTCTCCCCACCAGTAACAACTAGTTTGTTCGCTCTGTCTCTGAGTCTGTTTCTTTTTTGTTATATTCACTAGTTTATTTTATTTTCTAGATTTCACATATAAGTGGATAAGTGATATCATATAGAATATCTTGTCTTTTTGTTGATAGCCATTCTAACAGGTGTGAGGAGAGATCTCATTGTGATTTTGATTTACTTTTCTGTTATGATTTTTGATGTTGAGTATATTTTCATGTACCTCTTGGTCATTTGTATGTTTTCTTTCAAGAAATGTCTATTCAGTTTTTATTCCTTATTTAAATTGGATTGTGGTTTTTGTTTTTTTTTTAATATTGAGTTGTACCAGTTCTTTATATATTTTGGTTGCTATCCCCTTATCAGATACATAATTTGCAAATATTTTTTTCCCATTCTGTAGATTGCCTTTTCATTTTATTGATGGTTTTTTGCTGTGCAGAAGCTTTCAGTTTGATATAGTCAGTCCTACTGGTTTATTTTTGCTTTTGGTGTCAAATTTTAAAAAATCATCGCCAAGACCAATGTCAAAGAGCTTACTCCCTATATTTTCTTCTATGAGTTTTATGGTTTCAAGTGTTACATTCAAGTCTTTAATCCATTTTGAGTTGAAGCTACCAGCTTTCTAAATTTTTCAGTGATCCCAAAGAATGGTCAGAACAAAGAAGAGGAGGATTAGTTTAATCCATTATCACCAGTGGAAAAAAGTCTCTTCATATATTTTGTCAAAAATATAACTGTTTGTCTAAAACCCTCAAATAACAAACAATTGCATGTCTAGAAAAAGCATATATGAAGGTTTGTTTACTTCTGATTTTTTCAGGTAAAAGAACTCACTCTGCAAAATGAACAAACAAAAAAACTTTAGCATAGTAACTGTTAGTATTAATATTCACTACACAAAATCTAAAACATTGAAAACTTTGATATTTTGGGTTCCTATATCATTTGCCTTTCTGTTTTGGCTGGTGATAAAACACCATAGCTTACCATATAAGAACCATAATTTATATAATATTCTGCTAATTTTTCAATGTAGTGCTAGACAAAATTCTGACTCTCTGCACTTGACTCCACATAGAGGTTAGGTGCTCATTCTCATGGTCTCTAAGATAGAGAGCATTTATTAAGACAAGCTTCACAGAAATATTATCTTTACTGCCAACCAATAATGTTTGGGATACACACTCTTACTAAAAATATGTATCTGTGATCTTTTCAAGTTTGTGTACACTGAAATTAACCTATGGAAAGAGGAGGATTAATATTTCACGTCATGATATAGGATACTGCAAGGGAGGAGGAGAGTTATGTTGAAAAGTGGGATTTTTCCTGTTGTTGCAGAATTGTAGCTAATGCCTGAAGTTGGGGAACAAAAGCACTTAAATCTTCACATTCTAATTTGAAAGAACTTCAAAGATCAGCAGTGTTTGGTATCAACCACCTCCCCAACATTGGGGGTCATCACCCCTCTTCCACTTTACATCTTCAGCCATCCAAGTTAATGTAAAAAAGAACTATGAGGCCAGAGAAATGGCTCTGGGTGGAAGAAAAACTGATTTTTTAGTGATAAAAGCAGCATATCTGCTCCCTAAAGGAAAGGTAGGGAGGTCCCAATAAAATGGATAATTATGGGAATGTAAATTGGTACAGCCACTAATGAAAACAGCATGGAGGTTCTTCAAAAAACTAAAAATAGAGTTGCCATATGATACAGCCATCCCATTCCTGGGTGTATAACTGGAAAAAACAAAAACTCTAATTTTAAAAGACACATGCACTCCAGTGTTCATAGTAGCATTATTTAGAATAGCCAAGACATGGAAACAACTCAAGTGCCTGTCAATAGAAAATTGTCTTAAGAAGATGTGGTATATAAGTATATGATGGAATATTACTCAGCTGTGAAAAAGAATAAAATATTGCCATTTACAGCAACATGGATGGACCTAGAGAATTTTATACTTAGTGAAGTAACTGAAACAGAGAAAAACAAATAATGTATGATATTACTTACATATGGAATCTAAAAAATAATACAAATGAATCTATATACAAAACAGATATAGACTCACAGACATAGAAAACAAACTTAAGGTCACCAAAGGCGGGGGGGGGGGGGGCAGGGGAGGAGAGGTAAATTAGGAATATGGGATTAACAGATACAAACTACTATACATAAAATAGATAAGCTATAAAGATTTACTGTATAGTACAGGGAACAGTATTCAATATCTTGTAATAACCTATGATGGAAAATAATCTGAAAACAAAATAACTGAATCACTATGCTGTACACTTGAAACTAATACAATATTATAAATCAACTATACTTCAATAAAAAATAATTGGCTAATATTGTTAATGAGCCTCTGCAAAAAAGGAAAACCTTTAGTTTTGTGTGTTTATCCAGGTGGAAAACCTGCACACTTATCCTTCCCCTTGGGGTATCAGATAAAGGGAAGAAATTGGGAAGAGATGACATGATGGAGAAAGGCCAGGCAAAGCAGGGACAAGGGCATCTCCTCTAATTCTCATTCCCTGACCATAAGGAAGGTGGATGAAAAATAATCTTTACAAAAAAACTTCTATAATAGAGCACTGTAGATAGCAGTAGAAGTGGAAGATGGATTACTAAAATTCTTATGCTTAACCAAGGATTTATCAATGATGTATCTAGTCCACTGATTTCTAACCCAACAGACTAATTTCCGTCTTCTACTGATCTCATTTTAAAGAAAAATAAAGACCAGTTCCATAGAATTCAAGAATGTTAAGATTCTAGTTTTCTTTAGATTAATTTATATGTATGAATGTATGTAGTGTATTTATGTAACTAGGATGACAAGAAATCCACCTTACTCAATGTTAATAGAAGGTTTCCATTTGTAACACCGACTGTAACCACAACCTGTAAGAAGCAGTTATCTATGAAACTGCCCCAGACGTATGGAAGTCAAGTAGGGGCCTTAATTGTACAAAGTGGTTTGGGCTTCCCTGGTGGCGCAGTGATTGAGAGTCCGCCTGGCAATGCAGGGGACACGGGTTCGTGCCCCGGTCCAGGAGAAACCCACATGCCACGGAGCGGCTGGGCCCATGAGCCATGGCCACTGAACCTGCGCGTCCTGGAGCCTGTGCTCCGCAACAGGAGAGGCCACAACGGTGAGAGGCCCGCGTACCGGGTTCTCAGTAATATCATTATTTTTATTTAAACAATTGTTTGCCACACTGCAGCTGGGTAGAAAATTTTGAAGATAATATAAAATATGAAGGGTTAATCTGAACACTCAAGTTAGAATGGTGCACACAGATATAAGCAGATTAACAGCCTTAACTCTCCATGTATTTGGGCAGACTAAATAGGCATGAGACAGATCCAGAATCTATAACACTAAAAATACGTGTTTATTCTAAATTACCCCCCAAACTTCCCATTATATGAAGTAAAAATACTGTTTAATGAAAAACTCACCATATCTGTATCTGAGACGGGGCCAAAACTGGTCACATAGATGTTAGTGAAGACTTCAGTAATACTGTCTGGTGTAAGAAAAAGAGATTGAATATAGACATTATATAATGAGAACCACAGGAGAGAGAAGGGGTCAAGTACATGGCATGGTTAGAAAGTTCTGTGATATTTGGGAATATTTCGGTTTTGCTTTCTTTTCAACGTTCACAACCAACAAAAATAGCTGTATTACTTAATTACTTCATAGGGTGTAACAATCCTAAATGCTTAGAAGGATTATGACATTCTTATTTGGAAACTATACCTGACTAGAGCATTTTGTTTTCCGCACACTGCTCAGAATGAATAGTTTCTCAGAAACTATCTTAAATGTACCACCAGTATGGAAAATAAAGTACAGTTGGTATGGTTACTGTTTGATACAGTCCTGTAATTGACCATTAAACCAAATATTTCAAGTGGTATTTCATGCTGGTAGAGATTTAGTTTGTAAATTAGTGTATCTTCTCAATAAAGCACAAACACATTGTTAATCATTATAAATAAACATAATTCATATTTTATAAAAAGTTTTATCATTCAGTAACATAAAAATAAAAGCAAATAACATTCATTAATCACAAGGATTACTTCCAAACAAACTTGCCTTTACATGTATCTAAGAATGCCTAAACCGCAAAGATTAAATCGAATTAGATTTGAAATTTATGTAACTTATAAAGTGTAGCACAATTAACTGGATTGCTTTATTAACCAGGTGATTTAGATCTTTGATTTTAAATAAGCCAAATGGCAATGGGGGGAAAGCTCAAAGGAAAAATTTAAAACTAAAACCCTTTCAGTGTTCTTATAAGAAAAAAGTACATCATTAATTTCTACCATCATGAACTTAATGCCTTAACTGCTAAGTGTCAAATGTGTAATTCTACACAAACAATATCATGCAATATTTTAATATTTTACTGAACATTAATTCACAACCATGAAAGAGACAGTAAACTGAGTCTGGAATATTGTACCCACTAAAGCAAAAATAAAAAGCAAAAGGATTTTGAAATAACAGAGTAGACTGAATGCTTACTCTTAAAAGGACTTGAAATGTAATAATCTTCATGAGAAATCTATGAGATAGATTCTCTGTTATCATCCCAATATATGTGTACACTGATGTACGGAATGTTAAGGAAGTGTGTCCCGTGACCCACACTCTGTTGGGTGGATAGAGCCAGGTTTTAGGAACTAAGCACTCTGGCTCCTGAGCCCCCAGGGTAAACAAAGCACTGCACCACAGTCAAGAATAAATTTAAAAGTATTTTCTTATCAACTACATATTTCTATTTACCACAATACTCTGTGCCAAAAGCACACTTACGGTGTCCCAAATAAATATATTCCTTCAACATTGTTATTTTATATACTATTTTATTCCAGAAAAACGTTATTCGTGAAATTTTGTTGTAAAATTCATTTGAAACTCATTTCTAAAGTTAATTCTCAGCTGCCACCTGCCCCCAAACACTTGCACAGGGTCTACTTCATAGCTATACAATTTGTGCAGTCACATAGGTCCCTGTGCTCAGAAAAGTCCCATGCCTGGTCTAATGTTCTGTTTTTGCTTCCTTGAAATTCTTCATTATGTTTTGCATAAAGGGCCGTGCATTTTCATCCTGGACTGGGCCTCACAAATTATGTAGCTGGTCCTGGATTATATATGATTTTTTCCTCTTACTCATACAAAATCAATCGTGCTCTCACATTTATTCAATAAACAATTGAATAAAACGTTAGTCACTATAGATATTGGTTTAAAATGTTCCAAGAGAGAGAAATTAAAATGTTATGGTAGTCTTCACCCAAATAGAGGCAAATGGAATTTATTCTCCTTAATCTGGAGTTGTAAAGTTAGAAAAGAGAGTTGATAAAAATACATGAATATATTCATGCTAAGGACATGAAGAATATCCACTTACACACCAAATGGCAAGTAAAGAGTAAAGGAGAATGTGATCATCCTAGTGGCTGCCATGAGGTGCCAACTAAGAATCTAAAGGGAGAAAAATAAAATTACCCTCAAAGCTCTAAACAGTAAGAGCAACACCTCAAGACAGAACAGAGATAGGCAAAGTTATCTTAAAGAAAATAATTTCAAAGTTTAAGGACGTCATAAACACAGTTAAAGAATGTATGCATTTCAAGGAATATTCTCCTGCTATGCATGTTCAGAAAAAGTAGAGGAAAATAAAGTGTCCCTGAAGCTAGAGATTATAGTGTTACAAAGGCAGCTTACACCACTGCGAAGAAGTGAGTTGCGTACAGTCACTGCTGCTGAGAGATCCAGTAATCTGAAGTCTGGAATATTTACTGAATTTAGAGACCTGGGAGCCATTAGTAAAGTAATGTGTGCAGAGGCCAGCTTGAAGTGAGGGAAGTGAGAGAAGAGGAAGAGCCTAGAGTGATTTTAAACAACCTTTAAGAAGTTCAACTGTGAAGGGAAACAGGACTCCAGCAACAAGGGAAGGTGGGGGAAAAGAGACAGTTTTTGTTTGCTTGTTTAAGGTGGAAGATAGTTAAGGATCTGGCAATGCAGATGGAAGGGACTAAGGGAGCCGCTGAATATTCAGGAGACAAGATCAGTGAAAGAGGAATATTCCTGAATAAGCAGGTAGTGCATTCATTAAAAGAGATTGACATTATATACATGGAGGGAAGAAGGAGGAGGGAATATCCTTAATTATATCAGGGTGAGAAGAGAGAATGTTGAAATAAATGGAAGTAGGTTTTTAGGTCTAGTGGCAGGAAAGTTCCTGGAGAGGAGAGAAATTCTGAGTTACGTGCAAAATATCTGTGTGGATTATTTTTATTATAATAGATGATGATTCCAAGTAAAAAATTTGATAGTATAATTATATTAATAACATTTACAATAGTATACATCCATAGAAGACCAATGTAGCATCTGCTGCCAGTTCTTTGTCCATAGCCCCTTGACAATCATGATTCCTCTACATCAGGGGTCCCTAACTCCCGGGCCGTGGACCGGTACCGGTCTGCAGCCTGTTAGGAACCGGGCCGCACAGCAGGAGTTGAACGGCGGGTGAGCGAGCGAAGCTTCATCTGCCGCTCCCCATTGCTCCTCATTGCTCGCATTACCTCCTGAACCAACCCCTCACCAGTCCATGGAAAAACTGTCTTCCATGAAACCGGTCCCTGGTGCCAAAAAGGTTGGGGACCGCTGCTCTACATGCTGGGATGTTCTGCTGCAAGCTCCTGTGATTCTCTGCCCGAGGGCTTTTCCTGGCTGTGCAGGGCAGAGTGTAATTGCAGAAAAGTTTGTGTTCCTGGGAACAGCCATCAACCAACGATGGATGAGAGAGTTGGAGGAACTCAGCTTTCTCTCCCTCTCAGTGGAGACAACTCTAAGGCATGCTCTACACCATTTCCCAGATGACTCCAGGGAGGAAACTACAACTGTCCTCAGCAGTAACCTGCTCACCATGGAACCCTGCTTTGGCTGTCCTCTCTTCCCTGTATCACTTTGACCTCCCTCAGCTAGTGCCGCCTGATATCCCTTCCCAGATGATTGTGTATCTTAGAGTCTGCTTCTGTGAGAAGCCAAAGCCAACTACAAACATCATTCACATACTCTAAGAAGAAAAAAAAGATAATAATTAAGGAGTCAGGAAAGATATTAATTGTATTAAAAGACATTAATTAATTGCAGCTAACCATCCAAGCAATAAGGTATATCGTCTTCACCCCTGTAATTTAGATATAACACTAATACCAATAAGGGCACACACTCATAAGATGGAGAGTAAAATCAAACTGTAAATGACATCCCTTCAAGAAGATGAGGATGCTAATAATTTTGCTCACCATATGTCATAAATAGGATGTCGTGCACATATTTTAAGACAAGTTAGCCATTGCTGTTTTGCTTTACTCTCTCAGCAGCAACAAAGACATTTTGCTTCCTGGGATGATTTCTGTTAACAGCTACATGTGCCATTTGTCATCAGTCAAGTTCAGTAAAGTCAACAAATACTTAACCGACTTTTGTGTATATGGCGCTTAGTGTTCCCTATTAAAAGTTGGAAACTTGGAATCTGATCATATAATTTGTCACCATTCCACCACAAAAGAATTGCTGCTGCTTATCCAATATCTTCCTCCCAGTAGACACTTAACACGTGTTTGATAAATATAGTGCCCATAAAATCAGGAAGAGTTAAGACCAATAATAAAACCAATATGAATTGTGTTTTCTTACAATCATTTTTCATGATAGTTCTAAGTTTTGGACTTTGATTCTTTGCAATAATTTGGAAACATGAAATATAAACATATATTGAATACATGAAATTTCCTCTCAGTGTGGCTCCTGGTGCTTTTAAATTTTTGAATCTTTGTATATTGTTTGTTCTTGTAGTTTTGTTTATTTACTTTGATATTTTTCCTGCTAATGAAAATGCATTGATTTAAAAAGTATAGCACATTTGGGAATCCAAAACAAGAATCACGATGGCTGTATGTTTGTGGACAGGACACAAAGTCCTCAAAGGATAAACTAAACATACCCCATCATGACAGTCACTGATTATGGGTTACAAATGAATGTGACTTTGAAATCACTGGAGGGTCTATCTATCCCCCAATAAGGTTTGGGACTGTTCTGGCCCTTAGAACCATCACCAGGTAGAAGATTTGTAGTGCCTTCTCTTTCTTTGAAATGTCTTTCTTCAGTACCTAATGATTCAGCTTGCTCTGGTGAGGAAGCTGAAGACACACCTCTCTCCCCAAAGCACTAGTAAAGGAAATCAACTAGGAAAGGGAAGAGGAGACTGAATGCACATTGATTCCCATGGATTTAGTGGGACCGTTTGGTTCAATTAACAAATAGCTGCTAAGAGTTTATTAAGTATTGTCCAGAGACATCCCCTGCCTGACAGACAAGGGAGAGAATGTTTTCAAAGGGAAGCTGTTAGTGGTGCCAGAAGCAATTTATGTTCCTCAAGCTAATGTTTCATCAAGATTTTGCTACATGCTCAGTGTGGGACTCTGACAGGGGAAAGAATGAAGATGTTCTCAAAGATCTCACTTTTACTATCACAGGTTAGATTCTCTTTTGAGGAGATTCTAGTGACCCCATCCCATTTCAAGTCATTAAAGATGGAATCCAGAGCACATGGGATACCCTAGAACACTAAGAGTTCAAAGTTTAGTCTGAGCACAGGCTATTACATATCTAGTATCCCTGGGTTAGTTAGAAACTTGGAGCTTATTAATCACCAACCTGAAATCCTATGCTGTTGTCTAAGTACTGATAGAAACCAGCTTAACAACTAAGTTATGAGAATTTAAAAATAAAAACTATGCTGATATAAATTTACATTTTGCTCCCCAAATACATATTAATAAAAAATGATTCTTATGTCCAATATATATAATGATAAGCTTTTACCTTTTTAAGATAATGAATTATTTTATAAATCAACATAAATTGAGCATTCTTAATGCGCTAAGAACTACAATTCACATGTATATGTGTGTGTGCATATATATTACTAATACAAAGGATTGAAAAAATTCCACTGTATTAATTTTCTTTCTTATAAAAAAAGGTGCATAAGTTAAAGCTTGCTAATTGACTCTTTCTTTTATGACCTTTTCACCATCCTCACAAAATACTGCTGTGGACAGCAATATTTTCGTTTACTTTGCAAAATAATTTTTCAGTTCTTTCTTTTCTATTTTGTAGAAGGAAAGCATTTAAATGTAATAGAAGCATAGACATTGAAAACACTAAATTTCAAAAGCTCATATAGGCCATGGGTTCAAATATTCAAATTTCTGCCTCCTCTATTTCTAGTCTTGGTAAAAGCCACCATCATTTTGTCAGTTGTCAAACTTTTAGTCTCAGGCTGAACTTCTTACTCATATCCAGCATTTTAATTGTTGACTGGGTTCTGTTGATTATATTTCCTACATTGTTCTTGACTTTCCCTTCTCTCTCAATCCTCACTGGCAATGACCTCTGGAATGGCCTCTTTTAGTTTTCCTGTTTCTAGTCTCACCAACTCCTATATACCCTCCATGACACTGCTAATAGTAAATCATGTGATGTCTCTTCTCTGATCAAATTTTTCTCAATGACTCTCCTTTGCCTAAAGATCAAGTTCGAAGATCACAGCATAGCACATCAGACCCTTCATGATCTTTGTCTCCTTTCCATCCTGATCCAGCACTGTCCCACACTGTATACCTTAGCCATACCCAACTCCATGTTATTCTCCTTCATTCTTTTTCAGGCGGGGGGGGGGGGGGGCGGTGCTTTCTCTTTCCTCTACATAAAATGCCCTCTCATTTAATCCTTGTTCTTAAAAAATAAGTTCAAATAACACTTCCTCTTTGAAGTTGTCCTTGCCATCCCTGAGTATTTAATTAGTCTTTCTGTTGGTTCCAGAAATGTTTACTTCTTCAAATGAAATAATCAAATCATATTGTAACTTCTAATGCATGAGGAGTTGTTAAATGGTTGTGTGTTTCCCCACTCTACTCACCACTCAACAGTGTCCAGGACTTTGTTCTATGTGCCTAATATGGAGCAACATAGATTATCACAGAAGGTTATGGTCAAGGATAAGGCCCTACCAATCCTGTCACACTCAAATATGAGATAAAGTATTATCTTTACATCTATGGATAACCTGCAATAAATTACATGTAGAAAAAGTATTATGATGGTAAATTGCTGAATTACATTAAACATATAGGGAAAAAATTTAAGGCATGGTTTTAGATTCAGATGCTAAAAGCATAAGATCATTTGCCTTTATTTCTAATAGAGTTCAGTTCTCATATTCAACAATCCAACATTTTTCATCTACAACATCCTAAAGGTAAATGCATGAAGAGCCTTGTTGGCAATATTACAAACCTTTGCTATCTTTCCCTGAATCTCTTGGATCAGCTTCAAAAAGAAATTCTGTACTTATAAAATGGAGCTAACTGATATTGTAATTTGATGATAGTATCAATTTCTTCTTAAAAATAAATTTGGCCCAAATTACTATAAAAGGAAAAAAGAAATCTCCTAAAGTAATTAACTTTATCACCCATCGCTGGATGCTGTTTCCTGACAGTGTGTATATTGGAAAATGTTATGATTATTTTACACCTAACATGTAATTAGGAACTTTTAGAAACTTTATGTAGCAACCCTTAAATACTTGTCTTATCTGTTGAATTCCCATTGTGTGATAGTAAAAGGAACTTATTACCTATTAAGCATTTACTATATGCATGGACTGGGTTAAATTTTTATATATAATTTCATGATCACCCTGTGAACTGTGCATAATTATATTCATTTTATCTCATCCAAATTCAACAGCTACTTAGAGAGCTGTACTGAAACATTTTTTGTTACTTAAAAATCCCATGCTAATAACTATTTCAATAATAAAATGTCATTCAAAAACACAACCATTGGAAGAACTTTTCATTTAGTTTAAGATTATTTGGTATCTTTAGGGACAGTATAGTCACATCATATATATATTTATTACACACTTGCCATGCACCAGTCTAAAGTTATATATTTGAGGAGATAAAATAATATAGAAATGATAATAAAGAAACCTACAGTCCAGTTAAATAATTGGTGCTGGTTTTATAAAACATGATGTCATTTCAACTTTTCATTCCATCATATACCTGATGTAATATGTATATGTTACATATTAGTATGTATTAGATATACCTAAATATATATATGTATGTGTGTATATGTTTTGTTTATATACGTATTATATATTGTTGTGTGTGTATACATATATATAATAATATGTGATTTATATGTATATATTTGTGTGTATGTGTATACACATACCAATATATAAATTTTCGTGTTGAACTGTCCCATATTTAAATCAAAAGCCTTGGGCTTCCCTGGTGGCGCAGTGGTTGAGAGTCTGCCTGCCGATGCAGGGGACACGGGTTCGTGCCCCGGTCCGGGAGGATCCCACATGCCGCGGAGCGGCTGTGCCCGTGAGCCATGGCTGCTGAGCCTGCGCATCCGGAGCCTGTGCTCCGCAACGGGAGAGGCCACAACAGTGAGAGGCCCGCGTACCGCAAAAAAAAAAAAAAAAAAATCAAAAGCCTTATATCAGTCTATCTTAAACCTGGAACTTGTGAAAAGGGCTACATGTAGAAAGATACTGATAAATGGATAAATACATTTTCTTTCTTTCCTCCTTTCTTTCCTCTTGTTTTTCTTCCTTCAAAAAAATGATAATTGAGGGACTGATTGTTACACTACGTAATACACTTAGATAAAAGACAAATAAAGAACAGAGTATGTAGCCATCATGGTCTTTGAGGGGAAAGAAACAAGTAAATAGATGACTGTCTACAAAGCATGTGTAAATGGTAAAAATAATCAATCATGCTAAGCGGTGATGCCAGGAGGTAGGAGGTAGCTGATGGTAAGAAGAGGAGTGACTCTGAATCAAAACTGGGGTGTCAGAGAAGGCTTCTCAAAACATCCTTTAATGCATGCTTCTTTTAAAATATTTAAAAATTTTAAAAGTTGTCTTAGTTTGCTCTCAGAACCTTTCCCTTCTATCATTTCAACTCATTTGATTACGTGGTCTCATAGTTGAAAGAAAGAAGGAAAGAAAGAAAGAAAGAGAGGGAGGGAGGGA
Organism: Aethalodelphis obliquidens; assembly: GCF_003676395.1. Taxonomy (NCBI): domain Eukaryota; kingdom Metazoa; phylum Chordata; class Mammalia; order Artiodactyla; family Delphinidae; genus Aethalodelphis; species Aethalodelphis obliquidens. The sequence goes on along the minus strand of NW_020837950.1, from coordinate 6,732,917 downwards.
GGGAGGAAGGGAGAAGGAGCTAGCTAGCCATTAACAGTAATGATTATTAATTCTTATGATAGGCCCCCCCCTTTTTTTTTTTTTGCGGTACGCGGGCCCCTCGCTGTTGCGGCCTCTCCCGTTGCGGAGCACAGGCTCCGGACACACAAGCTCAGCAGCCATGGCTCACGGGCCCAGCCGCTCCGCGGCATGTGGGATCCCTCTGGACCAGGGCACAAACCCGTGTCCCCTGCATCGGCAGGCGGACTCTCAACCACTGCGCCACCAGGGAAGCCCCTGATAGGCCCCTTTGATGCAATTTTAGGAGACCTAGACTTCTAATTAGGGAGAAGTCTTAAGAAAGTAGATTACAGCATAGGGTTTGGACCTCAAAGTGAGGGCAGAAACACAGCAGAAGGAACTTAGAAAAGATGCACTAGATGCAGGAGATAAATGAAAGGTTAAAAAAAAAAAGATAACTGTGAAATTAAAGTGATAGTAGAATTCTTTGGTGGTCTTTTAAAATTGTTTTGGATGCTACACCTAGATCTGGTCAGAAAACTCAGTTTAATGCAAGTTCCCAAACTCAGTCTCCTTTGTGATTCATAACATTATTTTACTTTGTTCTAGATCTGTCCCTGAATCCTAATTATGTCTATATATTTTTCAGAACATTAAAATATTTTTATTTTAGACATTTACTACTATATAAGAAGTAGAGATATGAGAAAAAAATTTTTACAGTCAAAATTTTTAGTCAGAATATTTGAAAAGATATATATATATATATATATATGTAATAACATTAAAGATTCATGCATGAAAAAACTGTCCTTCCAAGGATAGTGATTACAGACCGTATTTGAAATAAAAAATTAAATTTACTCTTTTTTTAACACCTTTATTATAGCATAATTGCTTTATAATGGTGTTAAATTTACTCTTTATTAACCTATAGTATACTTTTAATTTCTCAGCTCTGATCGTATATCTTCCATAAAATATTTCAATGCAAATAATCATGTTGCTTCATTCCTTTTTTGATTTGCATTTAAATTTTATCCTTTTTCCTTCTCTGCTCTAATACAGTGTTATGAGCATTTGATTTTTCCCCACTGTCCTAAATTTCCAGCACCATGTCCTATAACAGTATTCGTTATATAAACTTGTAGGTTGATACATTTGGGGTTTTACCAGACAATGATTCCCACTTTGTCCACCCTTACTTGTTCCTGCCATTCCTGGTAGTCTTTTAAACTGCTGCTTCAGCTCTCCAGGCAGTTTTAAAAGGCAGCTGTTGTACAACCACAGCTAATAGATCAAAGAGATTCACCCCATGTTTGCCTTCACTGAGCTCAGAACGTGGAACTCTCAGCCTTTTGCTATAAGGGCAGAGAAACGTTGATAAATGAGCCTTTATACCTCATGCAAGAAAAACACATCCAGTTTATAGTCACAGGGACAGTTATAGCTAAATCAAGGTATTTCACTTGTGCCCAGTACGTCTCACCCCCAGCTCTCCTGTTTGTAGGGAGCTGACACTATGTGTCTGAACTGTTGGGTCTCGGTAGTTTGCTTTTATTTGTGACTCACCGATTATGATGAAAAAACAGAAATAGTAAGTAAGCTACGTAATTGATTTTTCCTTTGGTCCTCCCAGAAATAATAATGTTTGCTTCTTTTCTCAGTGTGGATGTCTTTATGAATCCCATCTGTAAATGTTCACAAGAATATAAACCTAATACAGAAATGAAATACATCATTTCCAGAAAATATTGTGGCCGCTCTCTTTAGTTCCTTAAGAATATATCACCACAGAAAGAGAAGAACTGAGACTGCCTTTTGCCCATGTAAGAAAAATTCTAGACAGACTTTTTAGACTTATTTAGTCAGGTAATTTCATCCATTGTCCATTTCCATTGACCGTACAGTACTTGTCTCTGTGTGGCCAGAGAACAATGAAGCCAGATCACTACTAAGGCTCCCTAACAAGGGAGACAATTTTCTGCAGTCAAGAAGGCTGTGGGCATCCGTACTGATTTTGGAGAATGGCTAGAGCAGAGTGCCTGGATCAGACAATTGAATGGGGAATGCATAGGCAGAGCCAGACCTAGATCAAGCTGTAAAGTAAAAGAAGTTTCTCTCTGAAAGGTCATATTATGTTTTCATGCCTTACTATTTTCTTTGACCAGTAGCATTGTCCCCATAGCCCTCAAAGGTTCAACAATCACTTATTCAGCACCAGCTGGGTGCATATCATTTTCACAGTGTTGTGGAGGTTACAAGGAAGCATAAGGGAGTTCACTGTTCTTTTTTAAGTGCATAAAACAAAAAGCCACAAATTGTAAAATAATAATACTCATTACATTTATTACAATGCTTGCTGGTGCTTAGGCTAAAACCTTGTAATTATCTTTGTCTTTTCTCTTTCACACCCACATCCAATCCATACGGAAAACTGTTGGTTCTATAATATATCCAAAATTCTGCTACCTGTCAAGATCTTTGCTGCTACCACCTTGGTCTAAGCCACCACCATCTCTCACCTGGATAACAGTGGTCTCCCGGCTTCCACCTCTGCCCTCATACAGTCTGTTTTCATTATATCACTGAGAGTGGGTCTTATAAAACATGAGAAAACGGAATCATGCCATACCACCACTTGGAATTCTGAAAAAACTCCCCATTTCACTCAGAGTAAAACCAAAGCTCCTATAATGGCCAACAACGCCTTCAGTGATGTAAGCCATCCTCTCTATTATATATCTCACTTCATCTCTCTCTATCAACTTGGCCTTCTTTTTCTAGACATACTCCCACCTTAAAGCCGTTGAACTAACTGCATCCCTCCCCATCCTAGAATGCTATTTTCCCAGCCATCCATATATGTGACTCCTTCTTTAAATCCTCATAGAAATGTCAACATCTCATCTTGCCTTCAGTTTTCCCAATACTCACTTCCCTGCTCTACTTTTATTTATTTATTTTTATTTTCTCCATAGCATTCATCACTTACTGTCATACTACATAATGTACTTCACTATGTGTATTTATTTTTGCTCTGTTCACAAAGATGTAAACTTAGGGGCAAGAATCTGTTTTGTACACTTATAATATTCCAACGGATTAGAACTATTGTTGACACGTACTTGGCATTCAATGAATGCTTATTAAAAAATAAATACATTTAGGAAAGAATGAATAAAAACAGCTTTTACCACGTGTATACTACATGCCAGGACTTTGCTACGTGTTTTGTATATATTATCTTATCTTCTCTCATAAAACACTGTGAGCTAGGTATTACGCCAAATGCAGAAGCTGACATTTGGAAAAAAATGTGTTACTTGTCCAAGGTTAAAAAACAGTTAAGTGACAGAGCCCGGATAGAAACTCACGTCCAACTAAAACTTGTAATATTAACCACCATGACATGTTGCAAGTAAACTCTTGTTTCACTACACAGTTCTGCATAATCCTAAATTCTGTTATGTGTAGGAAAGGATTTAAGCTTCCTAGACTGGCAAGCAGAAAGTAATTGTCAAGAGCTTTGTTATTCCAGAGTCTAATCCTAATTAAGAAAAATTTTCAAAGATACTGGTTCATAATTTCTATAGAAAAAGGAAAGAAAAACAGAGGGAACGTGTGAATTTTAATGTGTTCTTTTATTTCATCTCATCATATCCTGATTCTCAATTCTTCCTGGGAATTACTCCTAAGTTTCTCTAATGCTTGAACTCTCTTCTGGACCTTCGATTAACACAATACCCAAACCATTTGGTAAATTCAGCATTTTCAAATAAACTAGGTGACTTTTTAAAAATCATTCCAACTGCTTGTTTGGAATAATGCAAAGCAACCAACCGGTGGAACCGCAGCTGCTCTCAGTGGTTTCTCTTGAATTCAGTTATGGCCTCAAGAATGAAGACACTTGGTCCCACCTTGGTGAAGCACGGTAATCCTTTAACTTCCCTCACTCATGGCACCAGTGTATACTCTTGTGCACATTATCTTATTTCAGATATGAATCTGTCATCTAGTCTTGCCCCATGTATGTCAGACTTGGCACCACCTGTACCTCAGATTCCAAAATTCTTTGGGATGAGGCCTGGATATAATTATACACACTAACTCATTTTATACACACCGTGCCGGCAGCCACGAACTGACTAGACTCCTAATATGCACATTCTGATAAAAATATCCCAGTCTACTCCCTTGCGAGGCACCCTCCACCCACACCGACACTTCACTTTCTCATTTGCCTGGTGAGTCATATCAGTGCTGGGAATTTATATTAAATGCTTCAATCCCAATTTCTTATTTTGTTTTTTGCCAGGATTCTCTTAACCTGAATAGTCCTTATAAATGCAATTGTTCGCTTCTTACAGTATAAACATGGGGGAATGTGTAGTAATCAATAGAGTCCTAGCATTTCGATGTGCTGAACAATATTTTTTAGAATTAAACATCCATCATGCTTTAAAAATACTCCAACAGATTGTTTTTCTAAATGGTGCCTTAAACAGCGGTTGTCCCTCTCTCTGCAAGCTCAGTGAAGATAATATATCCTTTGGGGTCAGGCGATGCTCCATTTTTCCCCCCAGTAGACCTTTTAACTGCAAATAACTTTTCTTAAATGGATTCTCAAATTTCTTATTATTAAATCAAAGAAAACAAGAGAAGAATTTTTATGTGCACAAAGCATTCACTTTAGCACTTCCTGCAGGATAGCTCATTTAAATGTGTAGGATTCCTGATACTCTCATTGCCAAAGATTCCCCCCAGGGCACAAGAACCTTCAAATAATCAGGACTGTGTTAGGCACAGCACTACCAGAGCATGATTGGAAGAAAATACATTACAGTCTAATATGCTACACGTTTTCTGTCTTGTTTTTATTTATTTATATTTTTCTGCATTACTTTCAAATACGACTAGGTCAGTTAGAATGGAAGTTCAGTTGTAAGACTCTTTCAAGCTCTTTCTAAATATACACTTCATCAGCTTATTAGACCACTGGAGCTAAATGTGGTTAAAATAGTTTTGTTTACATTCCTCGTCCGTTATTCTCATAATGGTGATGTATTATTACCTGTTCCAAGAGTCAAGAGCCCTCATCTCTGTCTTCATTGAATCTGCTGAAATGTGTGACATCTCTTGCTTCACATCAGGGACCAAGATCATATCCCTGTTAATTGTTAGCTGGATCACGGCACTCAATGCTCCCGCCCACATCATGCCTCGTGAAAGAACACCATTTCCCTCAAATTCATCCTTTAAACTCCAAAAATCGCTTCTTCAACCACTGCTCTACTGTGTGCCTCAGAAAACCTTAATAATTCTGGAGTTCTCAGAAAATCAAAATCAGCTTTCTACTGATCCGCTTGTAATCTCTTCTCCCAAGACTTCCAATTTTATTCTCCTGTCCAGTCCCTCTCTATGGATTCGCCAAAGTCAATCTACTTGTTGATTTTTTGACTTTCTGGAAATCTCCCGTTCAAGAACCCACTTGCCACCACCTCTTCACACTCTGGCCCAGGCACGAATCAGAGTGGCAATTACTTAGGAGGTGAGGCAAACTCACTGAGCAGAAAGTGGCCACTGCTTTCCAGCTTCCCAAATTTATGGCATCTAACAGCTCCTCTCCTTGAAGTTTATCAAGCAGTTACAGGATTCATGGCAGGCACAAGTAAGTAAGTCTTTGAGGAGTCTAGAGTCTGCATATCAAAATCACTTCTGAGACTCACATAAGCCCTGGGTCTGCAGAGATTGTCACAGGACAATGAGGAACAAATTTAATGGTTTCAGAGTTAGCGTATTCTATTTTCCTAGGGAGGCAAAAGGAACTGCCGCCCTGTGGAGGTTTGATCTAGTGTTAGGGGGAACCCTTATTCCCCAGTCCTCACATTTTCCTGAGAACAGTATTGAAATAACACTTCCAGCCCCATTCCCCACTCATTCATGCCTCCCCTGAAAGAGAACTGTGGCAAGTGAGATTCGGAGAAGGAACTGAACACTTTGTTGGGTTAAGATCTACCTGCCCCAGGAGTGCTGTGTCCTGTGTTCTTGCTTCCTGTGATAAGCATGCAATATCAAGCATAAGCTTTTCATCCAGAGACAGAGCTGAAAGTGTCCCTTTCTGGCTACACTACTGGGGTTCCATACATATGAAACAGTGACTACGAGTTTGTGTGTCTATCTACAGGCCCCAATATTCCTGGGGTGAAGTATTAGGAAGCCTGACCATGATCACGCGTGTAAGCCACATTCTCCAATCCAGCTTGGTCAGAAATAAAACTGATATTCTAATCACCGTAGGTCTGCTTCCTGTGTCTATGTTTTCTGTGAGTTTAGGAGAGAAATAAAGGAGTCTTATTACTGGCCTCATAGACCTTCAACAGCTAAAGAGAAGGAATTACACGTCTTTCACCCAAAATGTTGAGTTTCAGTTGATTAGGACTGTGTGAAGTTTAAAGCCCTCAATTTGAATCTGAATTCTGTCATTTACTATCTTTATAATATGAGGCAAGTTATTTAATCTCTCAGTGCCTCAGTTTCCTCGGTTGTGGATTCAACTAAGATTTTTTTTTTTTTTTTTTTTTTTTGCGGTACACGGGCCTCATTCCTGTGGCCTCTCCCGTTGCGGAGCACAGGCTCCGGACGCGCAGGCTCAGCGGCCATGGCTCACGGGCTCAGCCGCTCTACGGCATGTGGGATCTTCCCGGACCGGGGCACGAACCGGCGTTCCCTGCATCGGCAGGCGGACTCTCAACCACTGCGCCACCAGGGAAGCCCTCAACTAAGATTTAATGAACACATGGTCTGTGCCAGATACTATTCTAGGATCTGAGGACACACAATGTGCTCACACACAAACAGAATAAAATGTATTCATGGAGCTTTCATTCTGTAAAATTGAAAGAGTTCTACAACATGAGGTCAGTATAAGGATTAAACGAGTTGGTATATAAAATGTACTTACAGTGGTACCCAGAGCATAGTAAGCACTCATCAATTAGCAAGCACTCAATAAGTGATGGTGATGATGATGATGGTGATGATCTTTGCTGCATTTAGGGAAGCAAAGCCAACTCTAAATCTTGCTATTAATGCAGTTCTTTCTCTGTGATTGTCTCTGAGCTTCATTCAAGATACCCCATGATGCACTGATGATTCTCACCAAAAAAAATGTCATAAATTCTGATCTCTAAACTCCACTCTCAAACCCTACACTTAGCTCCTTAGAGGATACTATTATTTAATATGCTACGCTATGTCAGGAGGAATTGAATTTTTCTGACTTTGAAAGTACAGGGGTTTCATCTTTGTCTGTGTTTTGTTTCGCAACATTCAACTAAAACATGCTTTGCATATCATACTTTCAACTTGATTGTGGTAGACAACATTGAAAACATTTTCTCATGGCCTTCAATGTGGCAGTAGGACACTGCTAAATAAATACATCTGTGAGGTCGACGAGAATGTGGACAAAACAGAACTGCCATTGCTTTAAGAATATTCTAACCATTTCTCGGTTTCACACACTGGCTAATTAGGAATTCCAGGTGTGCATGCTTGCCGGGTTGGTTCTAGTATAGATGTGGCTACACTAGCACGCTCCTGCCCCTACGTCCATGCGTAACCACCTTCTGCAACGCAACTGATCTAGATTCAACTCAGAGGGAACTCTACACACTCTTCTAACAGAACCCTTTCATCTGCATGCCATGCCAGTTACGAGGATCTTATGTACTAGCTTGGTTACTTGTTAGAATTGTCCATTTTAATTCCTACCTAAAAATACGTGACAGATCCATTTATCTTAGCCACATTAATGTTCTCTACATAAGGACTGATGATGAATTGTTTTCACAGGTAATGGATAACTCTCAAACACAGCTCCTTGTCTTAATACATTCATTCAACTATCAAAAAACATGTCTCTTATTTACAAATGCTGTGATCTGCAATTCTGTCTTCATTTTGAAACAGGAAATGAAAGCCCGGAGAATTTAAATATAGTGTACATGGGGTCATAAAGATAATAATGAGTCAAGGCATTAACTAAAATATTTTCCTCCTGACAAAGTCTATCAAACTATAGACACTGGTTTGCAAAAGTTGACCAAAATTTGCCCATTTTTGTGGTAAAGTCTAATAAAAGTCACTCACTGCAAATTTAAGGAGATATTCTGAAACAAAATCCTTATGGGATTTGACATTCTCAGGCATATTCTCTCTACTACTGTTGTAAAATCTAATGCAAACCACTCACTCCAAATTTAAAGAGATAATCTTAAAATAAATCTTAATTGGACTTAACATTCTCTAACAATTTAGGGCTCACCTTCAATTGTGGACACTCATGATATCCATGACAATCACTGTAGAAATGGCACTGTCAGCCCCATCAATTATCAGATGATTGAAAGGTGTCATACCTTTCTTTCCTCAGTAATGTGTTGCTAAAACAACACATCTACAATTGCCTGTTTCTAATATATTTTTAATGTACCAAGTAATATTTTTAAAAACTTTTGGTAAGTTCTCTAATTGTTTAGAACTCTATTTTTTTAAAATAATTACTTTCAACAAGGAACGACCCCTCATATAGTGATTTTTATTTTTGTATTACAATACAATGATAAATGAGAGCATGAAAGATCTATAAGAGCAGTGAGAGCTTCCCTCACATCCTTGAAAAGAGAGGGGCAGAAAGCAGAACATCAATGTTCTGATGAAAAGAAGATTCCCTTCTCCTGTCCTACTAGCTCTGGGAGCAGTGAAACCAGATAAAATGCCTTATGGTTCCTTGGGAATCTCATTTGTTCAGGAACTCCAAAAATAATAAAGACAACACTCCTTAAAGCTTGAAAAAAGAAACTTCATTAAAAAAAAACACTGCTTTGCATGGTACAGGTTAACTTACATTCCAGCCAACAAGAAAAGCACAGTTTGGAAACAGAACTAGAATTTTTTTTAAATGTAGATGAAATCATTATAATAAACCATAAAACGCTACTAAGTAAAAGATTTAGAATTGTCTCTAAAATTTTAATGATTGGTTGTAAGCATCTGCCGTATAGTTGCTGGTCATTATTAAGAGGAGAGAATATAAGCCTTAGCAGACTTACATGCAGTAAAGCAATGGTTTGCAAAAGGACAAAAGATGATAAAGTTAAACTGGTTTATTCGATTATTAAACATTTACTGAGCGACACTCTATGCAGGACGCTGTGTTAAGTGCTGTGCAGATTAAACAATCAAGATGACTTAGTTCCTATATTCAAGAAATTCATAATCTACTCAGGAAGCTAAGGCATGCACAGAAGTCACGGTAATTCAGATCATCCCTATTTAAGTAAAATGAAGCAGTTTTTACCCATTTGCCTAAGTCAAAAACCTTTGAGATATCCCTGATTTTTCGTCTTCTCTCACCTCATCTGGTCTAACAAGTTTTATTTCCACTACCTGCAAGACATATCGAAAAACAGATGTTTTTTAAAAATGAATAAAGCTGCAATAGATAAGGCAGATGATAAGGGATGGATAATAAATGTAGGGAATGAAAAGTAAAGTATTTCAACAAGACAGAGAGGAGATAAGTGGCAGGGGGAGTATTAAGAAGTAGTGGATACACGCTATTATATATAAAATAGATAAACAACAAGGACCTACTGTATAGCACAGGGAACTATACTCAGTATCTTACAATAACCTATAATTGAAAAGAATCTGAAAAAGAATATATATATATATACTTATGTATAACTTTGTCGTACACTTGAAACTAATACAACATTGTAAATTAACTATATTTCACTTAAAAATAAGAATTAGTGGAGACAACTAATCAGTAAGCATTAATGGACAGAGCTAGGAGATGTTTACACCTGCAGAGGTAGAGCGGGCATGAGGTCTCTAATCTAAGAAAAGACTTTAGAAAAATGCACACAAGGGCAGCTGAACTCCTGGGGAAAGATGAGACTGCCATCAGGAATGAAAATGTAAGCAAGAAATATTTCCATGTATTAAAGGAGAAAGAAAAGAGGTCATCAGAGAGAAAAGAGGCAGAAACACACTAATACTAACTAAAAAATATGACAAGATAATGGCCTATTTGAGAATATATAATGACATAAAACTAATTTAAAGAACAATTTAGCAATGGAAGGCTTAAAGAAAAAATTAACTTTATTATATAGAATTTCTAATGTGTAATAGTTTAGCCTTTCAGCTATAAAGTTAGTATTCTGAGAATACTTCATAAGACATTTAATAAAGATATCAAGAACATTAACAACCCTAAAATGGTTTTAAAAGACATCTATTCAATATAGGCAAGGGTGATAAAAATAAAATTAAATGTTATGAAATTATTAATAATGCACTTTAAAAGTCAGTCATTTTAGAATGTATACTTTTATTTATATTAATGGCAATTTTGAGCCATAACTGACATCTAAAATGCATTGTTGGATATAATTCAACTTTTCCAGGACAACTGTAAGGGAAAAAAATGCGTTCACATACAATGGTTTAAAACTACAACACCCACAGCTGGTAATCTTGTCACATAAAAATGAAAATGAAATTTCTTTATCCCTTGCTAAGGGTTCATAAGATATTCTTATATTATATTCAGGAACTCCAAAAATAATAAAGACAACACTCCTTAAAGCTTGAAAAAAGAAACTTCATTAAAAAAAGCCACTGCTTTGCATGGGACAGGTTAACTTACATTCCATGTAAGTTGATCTCATGTAGATCAAGCGTCACATCAATGTCATATCATCCTGTAGATGGCTTGTCATCACCTCCATGAAATGTTCATTCCTACCCAATTAAGGGGCATGTAAGATGCCAAAACTTGGAATTAGAGAAATCTAAATTCAAATCTGAGTTATATACCAATAATCTTGTAGCCCTGTGCACACATCTTAAATTGTGCTGCAGTTTTCTTACAGATGGGGCTCAGAATGCTCACCTGACGACGTTCTTGTAAAATGAAATGAAATGATGTCTGTAAAGTGCACTGTGCTTGGCACAGGCTAAATAGTAAAAAAAAAAAAAAAATGGGTATATTTTAAGTTGGTAATAGAAATTATATTAGTTTTCTATTGTTTAACAAATTATTACAAACTTAACAGCTTGAAACAGTAACCATTTAGGAAGTCCAGTTTGGCATATGTGGGTTCTCTGCTCAGGGTCTGAGGCAGAAATCACGGTGTCAGCTGGGCTGTGTTCCCTTCTGGAGACTCTGGGGAAGGATCAGCTTCCAAGCGCATTCAAATTGTTGACCTTGCAGCTGTAAAACTAAGGTCCCCATTTCCTGCTGGCTGCCCTGTCTCATCTCCTTGAGGCTGTCAACATTCCTTGCTACATGGCCCTCTCCAGCAGTGGAGAATCTCCAGGTCAAATCCCTTTCCTGTTTCAAATCTCCCTGAATTCTCTATTTCTGACCATCTCCAACCTCCAGAACCAGATTTAAAGGGTTCATATAATTATGTCAGTCCCTCCTGGATAACTTCCTTTCCTTAAGGCAAAGTGCCATATAACAAAAACCTAATCGTGGGATTGATGCATTCACAATCCCAGGGATTACACAGCAGGAATCGTGGGAGATATCTTAGAATTCTATCTACCACAGCATGTGGCAACAGTCTTAATAATTGTCTACTGTATAACACTTTCAATCATTTTAAAAACTTATCTTTTTTAAAGTTTGAAGAAATCATAAGTAATTATGATTAGAAACCTCATATAATCCCTAAAGTTGTTATATCATTAATGTTTAACTATATTTACACACAGGAGATACAACATATTTATGGGAGTTTGAATTGCTAAAGAAAATCTAGAAGAAAGTAGATTATCATTTACTTGCCTACTCATGCTTTCTCAGAGACACCTTATTCCCCTGTTTTGTTCTGTACTTCAATAAATGTAACGTTGAAAACCAGAAATTCCCTTTCATTTAATTCCAATGTGTGACAAAAAAACACCATGCAATTCACAGATTCTGACAAACTTCTGAAGTTTGATTCTGCAACAAGCTTCTCCTGGAAAGGCACCCACAAAAGGAAAAGTTTAATCATAGTTAACCCTAGGGTAAGTAGTTAAAGATCATCCAATTCCATGAATTCTCTTAGAAAAAAATAACTATTCATGTCCTGTTTTTAAAGGAACTCTCATTTAAACTCATTATTTCCTAAACTGTGAACAAATCTCCACATTATGACATATTAGCAAGAATCAAAGGGCAATTGGGAAGCTGGCTACTAATAAACATCTACCATATGCCAGGTACTTTTATGGTTACATTACACACTTAATTTCATTTAATCTTTTTAACGTTCTTAAGAATGTTGGTTATTTTATACCTATTTTACCTATGAAGAACCTGAGGCTCAGGGAAGGTAACTAATATGTGCAAAAGCCATATAACTAGAACGTGTTAACACCAGAATACAAACCTAGGTTTAACAGACTCCAAAGCCTAATCTCTTTCCTGGGTACACTATACTACCTGGTAAGATTAACATGGGTCAAATGGGCACAAAGGAAAATGCATCTAGGAGACAGGGTTCTTACATTTAATATTCCTTCATTTCTTTGGTTTTTATTGACTTATCCTTCTTTCATGTGCCATGTTCTTCAAATGTGATTTACAACAAGCCAACCAAAGCTGAAATTTATAAGACTGATTGCATCATTGCATTATTAATTCCACAAATAATCTAAGTACTAATAAAGCAATGCTGAAATGATCTACCTAAATGACATGGTCTTCTTGTGTCTTTCTCATTAGCTATTGTTGAGCATAATAACAGCAAAAGCTGTGATTCACATCAAGTAAGGAGTAAAACCAGCAGACTGAGAGGCAAAGATTCTGGCTTTAATTCAGCAATACCCTAAGAGATTGTACTACTAATCAATGTCCTTTCTGTCCCTTCATATCTGAACCCAGATCCAAGTCCAGGGTATATGTCAAAGTCAAGGCTGACCAAGAAATGTGATAAGGAGACCCCCTAATCAAATAAATGAGTGGGATTGCAAACCATCCTTCACCTTCCAGAGGTACTTACCCAGAGGCCCCTAGAGCAGAGATATAATCATTGCTATCCACTATCTCCGTTGCATTTGGGGGTTCTTAATTCCTGATTTATCAGACAAAAGCTCTGGAGAAACATGCATGGGTCAGAATGCACATTCTATCACAACATAATTATGTGATAAAGGGCAAATAAGTGGTCTCTTGCTCTCATTTTCTTAAAGAGAGAAAAAAGTGGAGATCATCAAATTACTACCTTGTGGGACTGATAATGAGTATTAAATCATAGGTGAACTGCTTAGCATATTACCTGACACTCAAAACATGTTGGATATTATTATTATTAATTTATTATGTACAGCATCATTTTATAATGTAGCCTCTGCAGGATGACTGCAAGGCCTCTGTAGACTTATAAGAGAGCCTCTGCAAGACAACTGAAAATTTTCAATCGTCCATATGAAACTAATAATTGTTCTGCATAATTTCACATGGAAAAACATTTAGACTTATGCTACTCGGGTTTTTGAAATATATTTTTGTAGTTTTGTTTTTGTTTCTATCACATGAAACTAGTGGCTCTTCCAGTGCTTCTGTTTTGGAGTTAGAATGCAGTGCTGAGTGCCCTACAGACAACAGAACCCATGGGGCCTTTGGTTCACAATCATCACTCATATGGTTCACCCAATGCAGCAACAGTGAAGGCCACAGAATTAGTTCTTTTACTATATTAAATCCAAGCTCATCCTAATAGTTCTAATTCTATGTGCTATTGAATTTAAGGTCCAGCACAGCAACTGAACCTATATGTCAATCAACAGTGTTTCTAAGAAGAGTGACCCATTGGAAGAAATGCTGGAGGTCAAAATCACTAATATTTAAAGATAAAACTCGAGATAGCCTTATCCACCAGAGGGCAGACAGGAGAAGCAAGAAGAACTACAATCCTTCAGCCTGTGGAACAAAAACCACATTAACAGAAAGATAGACAAGATGAAAAGACAGAGGGCTATGTACCAGATGAAGGAACAAGATAAAACCACAGAAAAACAACTAAATGAAGTGGAGATAGGCAACCTTCCAGAAAAAGAATTCAGAATAATGATAGTGAAGATGATCCAGGACCTCGGAAAAAGAATGGAGGCAAAGATCGAGAAGATGCAAGAAATGTTTAACAAAGACCTAGAAGAATTAAAGAACAAACAAACAAAGATAAACAATACAATAACTGAAATGAAAACTACACTAGAAGGAATCAATAGCAGATAACTGAGGCAGAAGAATGGATAAGTGACCTGGAAGACAGAATGGTGGAATTCACTGCTGTGGAACAGAATAACGAAAAAAGAATTAAAAGAAACAAAGACAGCCTAAGAGACCACTGGGACAACATTAAACATAACAACATTCACATTATAGAGGTCCCAAAAGGAGAAGAGAGAGACAAAGGACCAGAGAAAATATCTGAAGAGATTGGAGTTGAAAACTTCCCTAACATGGAAAGGAAATAGCCACCCAAGTCCAGGAAGTGCAGTAAGTCCCATACAGGATAAACCCAAGGAGAAACATGTCAAGACGTGTAATCAAATTGGCAAAAATCAAAGACAAAGAAAAATTATTGAAAGCAGCAAGGGAAAAACGACAAATAACATACAAGGGAACTCCCATAAGGTTAACAGCTGATTTCTCAGCAGAAACTCTACAAGGCAGAAAGGAGTGGCATGATATACTTAAAGTGATGAAAGGGAAGAACCTACAATGAAGACTACTATACCCAGCAAGGATCTCATTCAGATTCAACAGAGAAATCAAAAGTGTTACAGACAAGCAAAAGCTAAGAGAAATCAGCACCAACAAACCAGCTCTACAACAAACGCTAAAGGAACTTCTCTAAGTGGGAAACACAGAGAAGAAAAGGACCTACAAAAACAAACCCATTACAGTTAAGAAAATGGTAATAAGAACAAACATATTGATAATTACCTTAAACATGAATGGATTAAACATTTCAACCAAAAGACACAGGCTCGCTGAATGGATACAAAAACAAGACCCATATATATTCTGTCTACAAGAGACCCACTGCAGACCTAGGGCCACATACAGACAGAAAGTGAGAGGATGGAAAAACATATTCCATGCAAATGGAAATCAAAAGAAAGCTGGAGTAGCAATACTCATATCAGATAAAATTGACTTTAAAATAAAGAATGTTACAAGAGACAAGGAAGGACACTATATAATAATCAAGGGATCAAACCAAGAGAAGATATAACAATTATAAATATATATGCACCCAACATAGGAGCACCCCAATACATAAGGCAACTGGTAACAGCTATAAAAGAGGAAATAGACAGTAATACAATAATAGTGGGGGACTTTACACCTCACTTACACCAATGGACAGATCATCCAAAACGAAAATAAATAAGGAAACAGAAGCTTTAAATGACACAATAGACCAGATAGATTTTATTGATATTTATAGGACATTCCATCCAAAAACAGCAAATTACACTTTCTTCTCAAGTGCACACGGAACATTCTCCAGGATAGATCACATCTTGGGTCACAAATCAAGCCTCAGTAAATTTTAGAAAATTGAAATCATATCAAGCATCTTTTCTGACCACAACGCTACGAGATTAGAAATGAATTACAGAGAAAAAAACGTAAAAAACACAAACACATGGAGGCTAAACAGTACGTTACTAAATAACCAGATATTTATTTGAATAAATCAAAGAGGATATCAAAAATTACCTAAAGACAAATGACAATGAAAATACGACAATCCAAAACCTATGGGATGTAGCAATAGCAGTTCTAAGAGGGAAGTTTATAGCTATAAAAACCTACCTCAAGAAATAAGAAAAATCTCAAATAAACAATCTAACCTTACACTTAAAGGAATAAGAGAAAGAAGAACAAAAAAAAACCCCAAAGTTAGCAGAAGGAAAGAAATCATGAAGGTCAGAGCAGAAATAAATGAAATACAAACAAAGAAAACAATAGCAAAGATCAATAAAACTAAAAGCTGGTTATATAAGAAGATAAACAAAATTGATAAACCATTAGCCAAACTCATCAAGAAAAAGAGGGAGAGGACTCAAATCAATAAAATTAGAAATGAAAAAGGAGAAGTCACAACAGACACCGCAGAAATACAAAGCATCCTAAGAGACTACTACAAGCAACTCTATGCCAATAAAATGGACAACCTGGAAGAAATGGACAAATTCTTAGAAAGGTAAAGCCTTCCAAGACTGAACCAGGAAGAAATAGAAAATATGAACAGACCAATCACAAGGAATGAAATTGAAACTGTGATTAAAAATCTTCCAACAAACAAAAGTCCAGGACCAGATGGCTTCACAGGTGAATTCTATCAAACATTTAGAGACGAGCTAACACCCATCCTTCTCAAACTCTTCCAAAAAATTGCAGAGGAAGGAACACTCTCAAACTCATTCTATGAGGCCACCATCACCCTGATACCAAAACCAGACAAAGATACTAGAAAAAAAGAAAATTACAGACCAATATCACTGTTGAATATAGATGCAAAAATCCTCAACAAAACACTAGCAAACAGAATCCAACAGCACATTAAAAGGATCATACACCATGATCAAGTGGGATTTATCCCAGGGATGCAAGGATTCTTCAGTATACGCAAATCAATCAATGTGATACACCATATTAACAAATTAAAGAATAAAAACCATATGACATCTCAATAGATGCAGAAAAAGCTTCTGACAAAATTCAAGACCCATTTATGGTAAAAACTCTCCAGAAAGTGGGAATAGAGGGAACCTACCTCAACCTAATAAAGGCCATATATGACAAACCCACAGCAAACATCATTCTCAGTGGTGAAAAATTGAAAGCCTTTCCTCTAAGACCAGGAACAAGACAAGGACGTCCACTCTCACCACTATTACTCAACATAGTTTTGAAAGTCCTAGCCGTGGCAATCAGAGAAGAAAAAGAAATAACAGGAATACAAACTGCAAAAGAAGAAGTAAAACTGTCACTGTTTGCAGATGACATGATACTATACATAGAGAACCCTAAAGATGCCACCAGAAAACTACTAGAGCTAATCAATGAATTTGGTAAAGTTGCAGGATACAAAATTAATGCACAGAAATCTCTTGCATTCCTGTACACTAATGATGAAAAATCTGAAAAAGAAATTAAGGAAACACTCCCATTTACCATTGCAACAAAAAGAATAAAATACCTAGGAATAAACCTACCTAAGGAGAAAAAAGACCTGTATGCAGAAAACCATAAGATACTGAGGAAAGGAATTAAAGATGATACCAACAGATGGAGAGATATACCATGTTCTTGGATTGGAAGAATCAATATTGTGAAAATGACTCTACTACCCAAAGCAATCTACAGATTCAATGCAATCCCTATCAAATTACCAATGGCATTTTTACAGAACTAGAACAAAAAATCTTAAAATTTGTATGGAGACACAAAAGACCCTGAATAGCCAAAGCAGCCTTGAGGGGAAAAAAACGGAGCTGGAGGAATAAGACTTCCTGACTTCAGACTATACTACAAAGCTACAGTAATCAAGACAATATGGTACTGGCACAAAAACAGAAATATAGATCAATGGAACAAGATAGAAAGCCCAGAGGTAAACCCACGCACCTATGATCAAGTAATCTATGACAAAGGAGGCAAGGATATACAATGGAGAAAAGACAGTCTCTTTCAATAAGTGGTGCTGGGAAAACTGGACAGGTACATGTAAAAGACTGAAATTGGAGCACTCGCTAACACCATACACAAAAATAAACTCAAAATGGATTAGAGACCTAAATGTAAGACTGGACACTATGAAACTCTTAGAGGATAACATAGGAAGAACACTCTTTGACATAAATCACAGCAAGATCTTTTTTGATCCACCTCCTAGAGTAATGGAAATAAAAACAAAAATAAACAAATGGGACCTAATGAAACTTAAAAGCTTTTGCACAGCAAAGGAAACCATAAACAAGATGAAAAGACCACCCTCAGAATGGGAGAAAATATTTGCAAATGAATCAACAGACAAAGGATTAATCTCCAAAATATATAAACAGCTCATGCAGCTCAATATTAAAAAAACAAACAACCGAATACAAAAATCGGCAGAAGACCTAAATAGACATTTCTCCAAAGAAGACATACAGATGGCCAAGAAGCACATGAAAAGCTGCTCAACATCACTAATCATTAGAGAAATGCAAATCAAAACTACGATGAGATATCACCTCACACCAGTTAGCATGGGAACCATCATAAAATCTACAAACAGTAAATGCTGGAGAGGGTGTGGAGAAAAGGGAACCCTCTTGCACTGTTGCTGGGAATGGAAATTGATACAGCCACTATGGAGAACAGCATGGAGGTTCCTTAAAAGCTAAAAATAGATTTACCATATGACCCAGCAATCCCACTACTGGGCATATACCCAGAGAGATAACCACAATTCAAAAAGCCACATGCACCCCAGTGTTCATTGCAGCACTATTTACAATAGCTAGGTCATGGAAGCAACCTAAATGCCCATCGACAGATGAGTGGATTAAGAAGATGTAGTACATATATACAATGGAATATTACTCAGCCATAAAAAGGAATGAAATTGGGTAATTTGTTGAGACGTGGATGGATCTAGAGACTGTCATACAGAGTGAAGTAAGTCAGAAAGAGAAAAATAAATATCGTATATTAACACATATATATGGAACCTAGAAAAATGGTACAGATGAACCGGTTTGCAGGGCAGCAATTGAGACACAAGTAGAGAAAAAACATATGGACCACAAGGGTGGAAAGCGGCGGGGGGTGGAGGTGATGGTGCGATGAATTGGGAGATTGGGATTGACATGTATACACTGATGTATATAAAATTGATGACTAATAAGAACCTGCTGTATAAAAAAATAAATAAAATAAAATTCAAAAATTAAAAAAAAACTACCTCCAATCACACTATTTAATATTAAGGCTAATTATCAATTATTTGAAATCTTTAAATCATTGATAAAAAAATAATGGTAAAACTCATTGTTAAATGCCTCAAATGTATATGAGAAGCCCAAATAAGGAGCTACCCAAAGTACCAACAAGTCTATGTATTTTTATGTATATGGGCATTGGATTCACATATATAGTCAATTGACAGATAGTGAATTCTATTTATTCTGCCAGGCACTGAGGACACAGTAGCAAACTAGAAAGACATGGCCTCTGCTCCTCATGCATTTAATTCCACTGTCCCTGGCAATTACTGTCACAGAGGTTTGAGATTGCAGGCTAGCACTTCAGACTATCTCCTCTTAAATCCCTGCAATTTGAGCTCTGGCTTCCCAGCCCAAAGGGCAAAGCTCTTTATGCCTCGGAGTTGGGGAAGAAGGTTTTGAAGGTGTATCATATCAATTTGTCAAAACAGCATAACAATGAACTTGTAAACACACTAAGCATGTTACCCACAAAACATAGTTCCTGAATTATATCTTGAAATAAGATATGACTGTATCACCAAGCAGTGCATATTATTTGTCACTACTGAAGATGAGTTACACCCTGAGAAATGGGTACTTCCTGCTAGGAATGGTAGTCATTACGCTGCCAAATATCTCCAATTCTTCTACTCCTGAGTTAATGGTAGAGTTGTACTTCTCTGCCCCCTTGAAGTTAAGCATGTCTATATGCCTTCCTTTGAGCAAAGAATCTGAGCAGTGATATTGTGTCACATGTGGGCAGAACTTTAAGTGACAATTGTTCCTGATCACATGTCTTTTCCCTGACCCGGTGACCAGCGATATTTTAGATGGTGGAGGTCCATCAGCCTGAGACCCTAAGGGATGATGATGGGTAGGCGAGCCCAACCCTTACATACCCGTCGCACCTCAGTGGACAGTGTTGTGTCATGAACAAGATAAATAAGGGAGAAATAAAACATATTTTAAACTGAGAGTTGTTACTGCAGCATAAGCCAGTTAATTCAGACTAATACCTTAGTAAGGAAACGTAGGTCTCTGACCCTATAAAATTGACAGCCATCTCAGAACAGTGGTGCACAAAAGCTCCTCTTTGAAGTTATTGAGGAAAATGCTAGCCAGACTCATCTGGTGACAGACTGATCTTACTATACACATTTATTTTTCCTTTTTAATTAAAAGGTTACAAATAAAGTCCTATGAGAGAAAAGAGGAAAACACCATCATTTTTAACCAGAAACTTAAAGATAAATAATTCAGTCCAGCACTGGGACCTCCTGCATCAGAATCAAGAACATTTGATGAAATGCAGATTTCTGGGCTCAAACCAAAACTGACTGAATTTTTGAGAATGTGTTAAATTTGCATTTAACAAATTCTCCAACTGATTCCTTCACACCCTTCATGAGAAATCTTGGTTTAGGACTAGGGCCTGCAAACTAATAATACTCAGGTGTGTGTTGTTTGCGTTACACAAGATTTTGTTTTGATTAGCATTAGAATTGGTTGGTCTTTAAAATTAAGAAACTTCCCATGAAAACTGATATTTCCAACAACTTGTGAAAAATAATTGGAGTATCTAGCAACTCTAATCTCAAACACTTATACAGCAATAATCAGATAAAACTTAACTCTCTTTAAACAAGGAATGTACCTGCTCCAGTTCTTCAGTTGTCATAATGTCAACCCATTTTTTACCTGACCTGCCCAAGAAAAGCATTAGGGTTTGGGTCCCCTTATTCTGGTTTCTGGAAGCTATGTTATACAGACTGGAGGTTATGCTCTGGAAAGTGGGGAAAAAAGAAAGCCATTGGAGAGTATTGAGCAAAAGAATTACACAACCAAATCTAGTTAAAAAGTAAAAAGTAAAAATCAATATAGAGAACAGGGTAGGGCTAGATTTATATACACAAGTGTTTTGGGGGACAGCACATTATTTACTTGCAAGGTAGGTAACTTAACTGAGTGACATGAGCTGAATGAGATCTCTGGCTAAAGGTGGAGGACACACCTCCTGTAACAGGGAAAGCCATTACTTAGTTTCAATTGCTGTCATCAACTCAATTTCAATTTCTGGCATCAGGAATTTTGGCCTAGGATCACCAAATATGCCATTTTTGAAAGAGAAAGAAATCCACGCTTTTATTGGAAATTTCCTAATTTTTAAATGTTTTAAGCTAATTATTTATTTAAAAACAAAAATAAGTTAAACAATCAGGTTAATATCTGTATATTTGAGGATCGCAGAATTGGAGTCAGGAGACTGGAAAAGAGTAAAGAGAATTTGAAAACTCATTCTCAGATGGATTTTTAGCTCTTGTAGCTTGACAAATGTAGATTGCCGTTAGCCATGAAAGAGAACCACAGGAAGAAAAGAAGTTTCAGGTAGAAAATTATGAATTCAGTTTCTAGAAGTTTGAGAAATGTATATATGAAAAGGCATAGTTCATCAGTAGTCTATTCATCTATTCAACAATATTAATATTATTAATTCATCTATTACAACAAATATTATGATTACTATCTACCTTCTAGAAGCATTACACATAGAACAGGGGCTAGAACAACAGACAGGGAGTCATAAATCTCTGACTTTAGGAGACCTTAGATGCCAATAGGTAAAATGGGAGTTACAAGAAAGTATGTTAATTTTATTCCAAGTATAGTAATGGGTGATTCGTTCAACAGAGATGTGTGTGTGAGGGGATGATAGTCATGTAAGGTTACTAGAAAGTATGACGTCTAAGCTGGAACCTAAAGAAAGACACATGTGTTCCCAGTAGACTCAACAGCCTGTATAAAGGCCCTCAGGCTAGAGAAAGCCAAATGCATTAAAAACTGAAACAAGGTCAGTGAATCTAAGCCACTTCATGCAAGATAGCGATAAATAGTGAGCAATGAGGCCAGAAAAGTGAACAGAGGCCAGAGACTGTAAAGTCTGCTACGTTAAATGCTCTGGACTTGATCCTAAATGTAGTGCGTGGTCATAAAGAGAGTTCATCTGGGCAATAACGAGCAAATTTACATCAGAAAACAGCGGCAGGATGAGAGAGAATCTACATATAGGTTAACATTTGAGGCTATGGAATTGAATGAAATTCTTCTGGGAAAATCATGAAAGTGAAAAGCAATAAGAGTTAAAAGGACAGGATCTTGGAGAGCACCCATATTCAAGAAGAGAGAAAATAAAGAGGGACCAAGGACTGAAACAGATGAAGAAATGTGGAGAGACCAAGAGTCAGGAAAGAGGTGGTAGATCTATGTTACCAAACAGAGCAGAGAAGCCAAAGAGGGTGAGCTTCGAAGAGATGTAGCCATTTACATCACAGAGAGAGAGAGAGAGGGTCCAGCAATGTCTAGAACACGGGCAATTATAATTTGGCACATTTATCACTACCTCACTGGTACCAACCACTTCCTAATCAACCTTGCTCGGCTTTAAGAGAAGCTCTTAATTGGCATTTTTGTGCACTAGGAGTACCTACTTTTGTACAAACTCCTAATTGCTAGGAGTTGGAAGACCAAACAGCCTTTATTCTCTTAGCTGGCCATACTTTATAGAGGCGTAGCAGCCTTATTCTGCTAGCTTGTATTCAGGCCCATACTCTATTTTTCTACAATGAAGAAAAAGTTGGCTTCAGATTTCTGTTCCAAGAACCTTATTTTCTACTCTATTTGCCTTGAAACAAGTCACAAAAGGATGGGAGAAATTTTGGATGGAAAGGGCATTGCAAGTCATTGCTACAGTCTCCTTACCTTCATGTTTTGGAAACTGAGGCACAGAGATAATAATTGGCCTTTTATGAAAAGAAAGGGGTTTTTCATAGATAAACTAGTGTTTTTTTTAATGCTCTCGTACACTGCTTTGCCCTCACAGCCTCTTCTGATCAAAGCAAAGGCCCTTTCCCCTCTTCGTGTCTTTAAAATAAAAATTTAATCAGTTATTTAAGAACTTGGATCCTCCGGGTTTATAATCTGGTCTCTGTCAGGCACTCTCATACAAACCATGTATAATATTTTTAAAAGGAAATTACAATTTTCATCTGTCCAAAAAGAAAATTTTGGAGCAACTTAAATAGAACATAAAATAATTTAAAGAGAGAGCTCTATTACTTTTCTGCCCTCAAGATTACATATGTGGTAAAATTTTATTTACCACAATACAATATTCAGAATTAAATCAGTTTTATAATCAATTATTTTATAATTTTATAATCAATTAATCAAATTGTATAATCAATTATTTATACTGGATTAATTCACAAGCTCCATGTCGATATTTTCTTTCCCACAACTAGCTAACTGTAATATCCAACAAATCTTTTGAAGCAGAGTTCAAATATCATCATGGCGTTATCACAACATAGCTTTAATTTTTTAAATATATATAGAGATAGGGATATGTTCTTATTTATATAGAATGTGACAGAATTAGAGTGTACTGATAGCTGGATAGAGAAATTGTATTTAACATACACCATAGACTTTAACGGTCAATCTAGTATTTACTGGCAATTTTGTAAAAGTGTATCATAAGGAATAAATTTATCTATGATTATACTCTGATAAAAATAAGATTTATCACTGCAACCTTTAGAAACATAAATTATGAATTCCTAATTATCAGAGTAAACCAGAGGCAGTAATGATAATAATAATAAATGAACACTTAGCCCTTCTTGTCATTGCATTATATTCTGTATGAATGCTCCCTGAGGTTGTACAGCATGGCAGCCCTAGCTGAGTACTTTCTTGCTACTGAAAATGTGACCCAAAGACCAGCAGCATTGGCATCACTTGAGGGCCTGTTAGAAACCCAACATCTTGAGATCCACAGAGATATATTGAATCAAAATCTGCATTTTAACAGTCACCATCCAGGTTATTCATATGCAAATTAAAGTTTTAAGTACTTTAGGTATATTGATCCATCATTGGAATTAATATTTTCTATTTTACAGAATAGAAAATTGAGGCACAAAACGATTAAGTAACTTTTATTAGCATTAGTAAATGTGGCAGGCATTGCCAGTAGCCTACTGAATAGCCAACACGTCTTCCTTCTTTCTAATAAATCCTCAGTTTTATAAGGGCAGAAATGTGCCCAACCCCAGGTAGGGCACTCATTTTCCCAGATACTCTCCTAGCTTGAAATAACTATGAGATAAATATAGAAATCGGCTGCAAGTGCTGGAAAGGATTATTTTTCTGATAAAGGGAACTAATGGAACTGGCACCATCCCTTCGTTTCATTCCAGCCTTAACCATGGATATGATAGCTGGAGCTGCAGCAGCCATCTTGGGATCAGAAGGTAACAACATAAAGGACTGAAGTCACACTAAGGAAGAGGAAGTGGAAAAATAAAAAAAGTCTCAGTTCTTGATGTTCTTGATGCCATCACTTAAGAACTCAGTACTAGGAGCCACCTACCTCTAGACTTCTTGTGAGAAAAACTGATTCCCCACTGAAGTCACTGCAGATAGGTTTTTCTGTTGCTTTCAGACAAACGCATCCTTAACTGATAAAAGCTACCATGAGGGGGCTTCCCTGGTGGCTCAGTGGTTGAGAATCTGCCTGCCAATGCAGGGGACACGGGTTCGAGCCCTGGTCTGGAAAGATCCCACATGCCGCGGAGCAACTGGGCCCATGAGCCACAATTACTGAGCCTGCGCGTCTGGAGCCTGTGCTCCGCAACAAGGGAGGCCGCGATAGTGAGAGGCCCGCGCACCGCGATGAAGAGTGGGCCCCGCTTGCCACAATTAGAGAAAGCCCTCGCACAGAAACGAAGACCCAACACAGCCATAAATTAATTAATTAATTAATTTAAAAAAATTTTTTTAAAAAGCTACCATGATATTCTTCTTTCATCTATGTTTTATTATTTTATTCCAATGTTATGTTGTTCCAACTGGCATTAAATTTGCACTATAAAAAGCCACTGGGGATTATGATATCCTCTGTTAATGTCTTCTTCAGACAGAAGTATGCAAAGTGTCACATCACCCTCTCTGAGCGGGTGGGGGAAATTACAGAAATGACAGGCTGCAAAACAGTTCCCTAAAGGGAAAGGGTTTGATGAAGAGTCACTTTCCGCCCCACTAACCTTCATATCCACTCACTTAAACATGAACCTGAGTACTTTTCCTTAACTGCTGATAGATTTTGCTTAACCTCCCAGCTGTTCCAAAGCGGCGGCAACAGTGGCAAAGATTGCAGCTGCCCCTACAAATGGTAGCAGTCAGATACCTGAGAGTGAAATGCTTGTATTAGAAGCTGTCACCAGAAATGACAAAGACTAAATTGGGTGTGGCAGCAGCTAAAGGAGAGTGACAAAGGCAGGCAACATCCGTGTAACAAGCAGACCTCCATCTACACATAAATAGCTCCATCCTGAATCAGCAACTGGGCCCCACGTGACTTCTCATCAGCCCCGTATTTCACAGATAATAATGGAAATGCTCAACGACCCTCCCTGCTAATGCTATGAGTCAGATCATCAGTTTGGTGGCAGCCAAAAACACTTCCAGGAGTTCTGCAGGTTATCTGGGGATCTTGAAAGAATGAGAGT
>NW_020837950.1:6518258-6705758 GCF_003676395.1 Aethalodelphis obliquidens | reverse complement strand
TTTTTGACATATTTTTCCTCTGGATACTATATCAGAAGAAGAAAACCTTACCTTTTCTTTTATTATGTTTTAAATCAACTTAGTAATATTCCGACTGAACATGTCCTCTTAAGAATCCTGCAATACTTTAATACAGAAAGAATAATGCCACACATACTACTGGGACAATCTTTGTGCTACATTTTGCATTTATTCCCCTAAAAAGGAGCTACCATCCTGAATCTTAACAAAGATATTTATCAAAAGAATGCTCTTATAACAGAGTACTGTATTTTTGAATTTTGTGCAAAACCATTTTTTATGTTCTTAATGTGTATGTTTTAAATATTAAAACAAACAAAAATTAAAAAAATAAAAATTGACATAACTTAATTCATATTAAATTAAGATGGAGATGGAGTCATACTTTTCCATATGCTAGTTTTTTCATTTGTTAAAAGGTATAATAATAACATACAGAGACATCAAATCTACCTTAATGTAAGTTACTTAAAATGCAAAAACCCAATGGAGAATTTGAAGGGATTATATGTACCTTATAAGTTGATATCCTTAATTTGATGAGTTTCTATATGAAATCCCTTTAGATTTAAACATTAATTTTATTCTTATGCTAACTTACTCCTAAATGAGAAGATCTAAACCTTGAGGAATGAGGGTATTTCAAATTAGAAACAAGTTTTCAGAATTCTGTGTTGGGTCAGAAACATTAAAACTCAAAGGAAATACACTAAATCCTCATGATATTACAACTCATATCATTAATTTTTTTATTCCACAGTTCATGTCTAGTTATTATTTAACTCATCTGTAGCTCAAAACAAATTAAGATGAGGCAGAAAATAAGTTTTCCTTAGAAAGAGAACTGAGGAGTATCCAGAAGTTTCGACTGGAATAAACACTTCCCTTTCTACCTCTAGGAATGCCACTCTTACCATAAATACTCTCAACACCCCTGCTACAGACACAGAAAGACATGCCCTCTGGATGTTATACTCTTCTGTAGATATCACAGTTCTCAGTCTGACAGTAAGTATATCAGAAATCTCTCTTCTTTTTATGAGAAAAGACTTACACTTCAATAAAGAAAAACATACAATAATTATAGTTGAAAGGCAGAAAGAGCCAAAATATGATATCATATGAATCTCTGCAAAGACTCAGTCCTGTTCAGCATAGTATTTGCAGCATTTACAGCAGGACCCAGCAAATCCTTGGCCCTTAGAAAGAAACAATGGAATGAATGAACTAGGCTTATAGAGACAGAAATTGGCTAACTCCAGTTGTATGATGCAAGTAAAAGTGATTTCTTTTCTTTATTTCAATAGCATGTTCTTATAATGGAACACGTGTTGTACTGTTTCGAGTCATTTTGAGAATCACAGTGTACCTACCTTATCTGCCCTCCAAGGGGCCTCATCCCCTGGAGACCAACACTACACCTTGTACATCTTTATATCCTGCAGAGTGTCTGGCACGTCATAAGTCTTCAACACACATGTGTTAGGGAACAAACTACTAGAATAACTTCATTTGACTCTTTTCAGGTTAACACATCAAAAAGTAATGAATTGCTGGCTGGCCAAGCTGTTCACTTGGCCATCTCCACTACCAATATAGATTTCTACAATATGATTGGAGATGTATCAATCAAAAAATAACACTAACACAAATGGATCCGTCATGCCTATGGTCCAATTTATCCACTGTGTATTAAGGAGTGAAAAAAAGAAAAATGTTCATTGCACCTGAGCTTAAAAGCTGGCAGGAAAACAACAGAGTGAGTGGGGTGTGCTTGTGCCCGAAAAGAGCAAAAATAACAATCCCTCAAAAGTATGACTAAGGGCAATACCTCTCTAGCAGCAATGGTTGAGAGAAGAAGCCGCTATTTACCAAAACTGTTTTAAGGTGGAAAAAAAAAAAGCCTTAGCGTTAGTTCATTGAAACATGGGTAGTACTCTCTGGGTCACTCACTTCAGTGATGCTTCCTTGAATTTTGCAGGAGATGCTGTTTGGGAAGAAAATGCCACCATCCAGTCTAACGCAACCCATTGCTGCCGTGTACGCACTCAGTCTGCCTTTCCTATAAAATAATCACAAGCTATATATATAGTTAAAACATCAACCTGAGAAAGAGTTCTGCAAAACCTCACTCTAACCATTTCTGAAGAAGCCGGTCTTAGCACCATTCCCTAAGAGGGTAGGCAAGCAACACACAGCTTTAGAGTGAGGGTGTACAGAAACGCTAAGATGTTTCTTAGTCGGCTTGTAATACTAAAAAGAATCCAAAAGTCTGCACATAACATGACTGTGTTTCTCGTTTTAGCTAGCATGCACTGTGAGGAAGCCCGTACTATGAAGAAAGCCCATGTCCAGAGTTTCCAGTCTCCCAAACAGCAACCCACTTCAGGCACCTAGTACCTTTCCGTGTTCTGTTTCATGCCTCCCACAAAATAATTTTCAATAAAGAGGAAATGAAAAAAACTTGATATCCATTATTTACATATTTACCCAAAGCTAATTACACACTTCTGTGAAGTCATCCCAATTTATTTTTATTTTCTCGCTCATGAAATAATCAAACTCGGTGTTTCCTGTGACCTTTTCGCAAATGCAAGTGGGTGGAGAAGATCTGGTGGCAGAGAGTGAAAAAGGCTCTGAAATCTTCTTATGCCTAAGAAGGTTATCCCACTCCAGGCACACTGGGGGACCTCAGAAGACCTAGTCAGGAGGGAAGGGAGAGTAGATTCTCTGCTGCCTCCTGCCTCTTCAGGAGCATCAGCCCCAATCACAGCTGCTGAATGAGGAGAATGCCGAACATCAGAGCTGTTACGTGGAGGACCAGTACCTGAAGTTTACCCCGCCTCCACCTGAGACAAGAACTTCTTAAGGGCTCAGCCGCTTCCTTTCTGCTCAGCGCGCAACCCACTTGTCCCCTGCCCCTTTCAATTACGTATAGAGATTTCAGATCATTCTCAGTGCGTTATCTCCTTCCTGATGCCTATACCACCCCTCACCTCATAAGATGCTGTCAAGCATCAGGCACACACCCGGTAGCTGCAAGACCCAGAGCTCGTGCCATTCAAGTTCCTGGCACATCCCAGGCTAGGATGGTGGACACGCTCAGTTTCATGTCCCTAAAATCATCATCTGCATCTCATAGTGAGGTTTTCATTCTGTAAATATGATTTTGTTCTTATAGGCAAATTCAGTATCATGAACTGATGATGCCCAATTGTTATATGTTACAATAATCTGACATATTTCTTTTGTGATTGGCTTTGTTTCCAGAGATTCTGTACATATACAAAAGTGTACTACAAAATGAAACTAATAGCATGAGAAACATACAAATATATCTTTTCTCTGTGCCACACATTTATCCTTTTCTAGAAGTCACAGCTTTTACAAATTAAAGAAAACATTGAGTGATGGACTCTATTGCATTCATAGTAGAAGTAGTAGTAGAATCGACAATAACAGCAATAATGTCTACAAGTATTGAGTTCCTACTCTGTTTGCCGGACGCTCCAAAAATTTTTTTTTAAATTAAATACTTAACAAACCAATAAGTCACATACTTTTAGCCCCCCGTTTTACAAATAAAGAAACCAAAGCAAGGAGAGGTTGAGTGAAAAGTTTGTACTTCATATAGTATGGCAACAGAATTCAAATTCAAAGATGCTGGTATTCAGAGGCACTGATCTTAACCACTTCTTTATAAAATAATACGATGCTATTTTGAGGTCAGACTCCCTCTTAGGTTCTGGGAGAGACCATATTTTTTGTACTAATTTTTGCCCACCGAATATCCTATATTTTATTTTTATAAAATTGAGAGTAGTAAAATTCATAGAAACATGTTATCATCCATCTCTCTACAGCCTGAGAAGAAATATCCAAGAGTGAAGTTGGAAACTGACCCTCAGACCCTAAGTCTATAACCTGACATCATGTTTTTCATGGCTTTAAGCATGCAGCTGCTTCAAGTTTTAGAGGACAAAACAAGAGCACTATGTACCAATTCTATCTAGACAAGCTCCTTGAAACAGCTTTTCAAAATGCAGTTAAGCACAGTACTCTATCTAGATTTTCCAGACTGAATCTATAATTTAGATACCAAGCCTTGTCATGTCTAATAGTTGTCATTGTTGAGCACTGTGAATGTTAGCTGTTATAAACATACGAGGCCTGTCTACACTTTCCTTTTCTTCAACGACTTTCTAAACACAGTCCGCAATGCAAATGTGGCTCCTTTTATTCAGTTAACAATTTGAAAGCCTCTTATGGAACATCAAAATCCATAGGTGGTACCTGAGTTGTTAGCTCCAATGACTGAAAGGAAGACTAAAGGAAAAATTGATTCAGTTATAAGTTCTAGCTAAGCTGAACATATGGTCTTGGTAGATACATTTCCAGACTTACAAGGGACTAAGCCAACCAAATGCACAAGACCTACCAGTATTTTCTTGGCATGTTTTCAAGGATACTACCTTATGATGTTCTCCTTGAAGTAGTCTCCTCTGCTATTCCTAATGGTCCTAATACCTATCAATGCATGCCACATTATGCTTTCTTATTTGAACCATACCATATTATTGTGAGACAGACAGGGTAAGTAGAACCTCCCCTCCAATTTCACAGGTAAGTAAATGACGTCACAGATGGGATAAATGAATCGCCCCAAATCCCCCAAATCACACAGTTAGTTCAAGGCAGAATCACATCTAACATAAGCCAGGAGTTGGAATAATCGTAGTGATTGTTTCCATTCACCAAGAAGTCAGCCTAATACACTGGTGCTAACAGTGAAAGGCCAGTACAGTAATTAAATGATAATTGCTCTGATGATTTTAAGGATAAGGTAAGTTCTATAGCCGATTCTTTTCATGGGAGCATACTAAGTAACATAAAATAAAATAAACGAATAAAATAAAATTCATTCAAGAAATATTTAATTCCATGCTTACTATGTGCCAGGCACTGTTCTAGATGCTTGAGAACCAGACAACAAAACAGACAAAAATCCCTAATCCCAATTAGCCTTCATTCTAGCAAAAGAGACAAAAGTAAGCAATTGACCTAATGATTTTAAAATTATCTTGTATATTAAAAAATAGTAAGTGCTAAGTAAAAACAGAAAATAAGGCATAAGAAGGAGCAGTATTGTTAAAGGATGAACACATAGTATTTATCACATTGGTCAGGGTAGGCCTCGTTGAGAAGGTGAGCTCAATGGGTATCCAGGGAAGAGGGAACAGTTGGGGAAAAGCTCCAAGGAGTGTGTGTGTATTGTGGTGTCTTCATGGAACAGAAAAGAAGCCAATGTGACTGTAGCAGTCTTAGCAAGAAGGAGAGTTGTGTGGGGTGAGGCCAAAGAAGAATAGGGAAACAGATTATGCAGGACTTTGGAGACCATTGAGAGAAATCTGTGTTTTATTCTGACTGAAGTAGAAACCATTGCAGGATTTTGAGCAGTTGAGTAATGTGATCGGGCCCTCAGTTTAAAGAGGACCCATAGGTCTGTACGCCTTAAATGTTTACAGTGCTATATGTCAATTTACCTTAATAAAACTGGAAGAAAAAAAACAAAACCCATAATTAATTATTAAATACCTTAAAATTTTATCATTCGACCTATTGTACAATCCTTTTCATGTATAGAAGTCCCAATTTATCCTCCTCCTCTCAGAATAAAATGCTAATATTCCCATTTTCCCTAAGAAGATATCAAGGCTCAGAAGGTCTAAGTAACTTGTCTGGGATAAGAGCTAGTAAGTTGAAGAGCCAGGTGAAAAGAATAGTTTTTCTAACTCTTAATACAAAACTGATTGCTCTTTCCTATGTACTCATTTATACTAACGTTACAAAGGAGAAATAATAATAATTGAGATTAATTATTCAGATTATCCATCAATAGAGATGTTCAGTTTGATATATTAAATTGAATCAAACCCATTTTTCCCCTTATTATTAATTTCTGGGATATAATGATACAAATAATTTCCCTGAACTTTCTATTTGAAATGACATATGAACATTCAGGCTGAGAATTTTGGACAGAGAAGAAACCGTAATAATAACTGAAACTTACAACAGTGTATTTACAAAGGTTTTCAAAGTCTTCTAGTCATTGTTATGTATTAACTCTCTGCTATATGCCAGTCACTGTGCTAAATCCTTTGCATATATCACTGTATTTAATATTCATCAAAAACCCTAAGAATAGTAATAGTAATCCATGACAGACGTAGCCCCAGAGAGGTAAAGTACTGAAAGGCCATAAGACTGCTCAGTACTCCATCTAGAATTTTACCTAAATCACCACAGTCTAAAGTTAGGTTCTCTTCACTCAGCCACACCACCTTCCTGCAGCAGGATGCACAAAGTATCACCTCAACATTCCCAACTGAAAGGTCAGCCAGATGTGAGTAGCTCCATTTTCCAGATGATTAACTGGTCATAGAAAAGTTAATCAAGTAATCAATATATTTTGTTAGAGTCACCATATGCAAATCAATATTTAGTTAGTGACAGTACAGAGCATTTAAGATACAATACCTTGCCTCAATAAGTTTACGATCTTGTTAAGGTAACAAGAGACACATAAAAAGGTAATAAATAATCCAAGGTAGCACATAATACGTACCAAATGAGATACAAAGCCAACAACAGCCAAAGAAATTCAACAGAGGGAAAATTGAATCTGGGTGCTTCAATTCAGTTAAGAAAGGTTATTACTGAAAAGGATCCACATTGAGGTGGTCTTCATAGGAAAAGAGAGAATGAGGAAGAATAATTCCAGTGAGAGGGGAATATTTTCCCCTCAAAGGCTAAGGGAGAAGATGTGAATGGATTATCAAGAGAAAATGAATAGATGTGTTTGAAGTACAGGATAGATGGGTGGCAAAGTAAAAATTAAGCCAGAGAAGTAAATTGTAAAATCCTTGATTGTCATGTTCGGAACCTATGGAAGGAGGGAAGGAATTGATTGTGTTTAACTGCTAGTATGTTGCGTGTACACTGTAGTTTATGTAATCCTCTCAACAACACTATAAAGTAGAAATACATCATGGCCATTTAATTTATTTATTTTTTTAATTTTGGGAAGGTATAGTTGATTTACAATGTTGTGTTAGTTTCATGTGTACAGCAAAGTGAATCTGTTGTACATATACGTATATCCACTCTTTTTTAGATTCTTTTCCCATATAGACCATTAGAGAGTACTGAGTAGAGTTCCCTGTGCTATACAGTAGGTCCTTGTTAGTTATCTATTTTATATATGGTAGTGTGTATATGGCAATTCCAATTTATCCCCCGTTTACCCCCTGGTAACCGTAAGTTTATTTTCTACATCTGTAACTCTATTTCTGTTTTGTAGATAAGTTCATTTGTACCCTCCTACATGGGAAAGGAAATAGTCACCCAAGTCCAGGAAGCACAAGAGTCCCATACAGGATAAACCCAAGGAGAAACATGCTGAGACACATATTAACTGAACTAACAAAAATTAAATACAAAGAAAAAATATTAAAAGCAGCAAGGGAAAAGCAACAAATAACACACAAGGGAATCCCCATCACGACCATTTTAAATGAAAGGAAACAGCGATTACCTGGCCAAGACACAGTTTTGGGTGTGTAGATGGAGAAGAAATTCTAATCTAGATCCATCTGCATGCAAGGCCTATATTCCTTCCCCCCTAACCCCTCATCACCATCTACAGAAAGCAATGGGGAGCTATCAAAGGTATTTGATCAAGACAAGAGAGTAATATATGAAAAGTATTGACTACAAGAAGACCAATCTGACTGTGAAATATTAGCACATGTCCACTATCAGAGAAGGATTGGGGAAGGAAGACACTAGACAAGAAGAGCCACTTTGTCTATTGCATTAACCTACAGAATGAGTGACAAGGATCTATATTCGAATGCTGATGACCAAAGTAAAAAGAATGGAAGAGATATTTTTAAAGAAATATGAAGAGATAAATGGTAATATCCATGTCCTTTAACAGGTAGTTTTTACTTCCCAGCTATACACCCACAGTGTAAACATTTCTCTTAAAATCTCATAGACAAAATCCAAGATCTAGCTTAAATATCTTAAGTCTTTTTGACAGCACATGATTTATTTAAAAATAATAAAATCTAAGCCTTGGGAAAATATCTGCTTTAGTGCAATCTACCTCTCAAATCACCATCATGAATTATGACAGCCTCATGCTAGGCATACTTCTGTTGTATGAGTTTGACATTAGCTCCTTGCTATATATGCTAACATGGACAGTAATGCCTTCTATTCATGGTCATTAGAAATGTTAATTACTAAGAAAATATTCTTTTCCTTTAGTTTTTCCTTATTTTAACTTTTCTTTTAACTTTTTATTTTATATTGGAGTAAAGAACTTATTTACAAAATGGAAACAGACTCATAAACTTGAGAGTTTTTCTTTTAGTAGACTAAGTGTATATTAAACAATTGAATTATCTCTGAGAGATACAATGCATCATACTTCTGAACATTATTCTTCCCCATCACTTCTCTCTTGAAATGCAAGGTACCACTCAGGATTCAAGTCCAAAACCACTATCAATTAAATGGCATATTATTTAAAAACAAGTTGGGTCTTTTCCAACCTTTTCTGACTCCTGGGCAATGCAAACCATACAATTGGCAAATATGTATAGAATTAACAACCAGCTACATTTTTCAAAGACAGTATTGACATAAACATCCAGGCGTTTAGTCACTACACATCTTTTCAAGCAATTTAATATTGCAAAGTTGCCAACCTGGTAATAATCAGGCTAACTATATAAACCTTCATTCAGTACCAAGCATTCAACTAATTCATCTTAACTTTGAATTGGTTATTAAACTGAACATCCTAATTAGTATAACATACATTTGATAAATGTGTGCATGCAGATATATACATACATATATATATATATATATATATATATATATATATATATATACATCTCATGTTAGAATTAATGAGTAACAATATTTTGACTCAGAATCCTTTCAGGAATTACACACCTATCTTACTTGTACATAATCTCCTTAGTATCACCCATGTATGCTAAAGGATAATTAAAATTTAACACATTAGCCAAGCCTAGTTTCCTTTACCTTTATGGATAAAAATAGATCTGTTTTTCTGAGTTGAGAATGAATGTTTAAATTTGAAATCAAACTGTGCCACAGGTCAATAAATTAGGCCTACAGCTGAAGTATACCCAAAATGTCTTTGAAAGTTTCAAGAATGCCAAACCGGTGCTGTATTTTAGAAACGTCACATGCACGTGTAAAGTTATATCATCACAGAATCCTGTGATGATTGCTAAAATTTATCTGGTTGCTAAAATTCAACCCAGATACTCTTTTATATTTTTATGTTTCCCGTTTCTATATATCTGTACTAGTGTGAAAGTAGGCATCTGCAAAATTCAATGAAGGAAACGAAAGATACTATACAAGCATATCTGCCCAATAATGTCACGCTTTCACGTAGTCTAAGTTTGAAAAACTTAGCCATTATAAATAAACTAATTTAAAAACTATTCATGCACAAAGTCTGGGCTCTATATGACTTCAGGTAGTCTATAAAAGGTATGGTAAATACATTATATCTGTATAAAAGGAATCAGAGATAATGTTTATTTCATATACCTTATTTTCTATTACCTATGTTTTTTAATATGTGACAATGCATTCACGTGTAAAATGTATTAAAATATAAATATTACCCTTAACTTTTAAAGGCATTATTTTGTGAGCATTTAAGAAAAGGAAAACTATTTTTACCTCCCAGTCCTGGTCTAAGCCGATTATCGTAACCATCCAGAAGTCTGTCTAGAATTCTTGTAAAGATGGTAATGTTATTTTTAGCCTCATCTTCTTGGATGTTAGCCAGCACCAACCTAAACAGATAATTTTACAAGCTGATATATATACATACGTGTGTTTTGCAAGTGCCAACATGCTCTTCCTCCTTGATTTGAATTTTAAGGCTCCCTGAGCTATTAGTGTCACCCGTTTTCCTCCTTTTTTTTTTTTTTTCCACTCCTTTAAATGCCAGTATGTCTATAGGGAAGGTAAACATGCTGTTGGAAATAGATAATAAATACTAGCTTATCAGAAAGTTTGATGCCAAAATTATTTCAGATTTCTATCACTTCGCATTTTGTGTGACCTATTCAATATTTCTAAAATGCACTCCCTAGAAAATATTATGATGGTAGATTATCATATGCAGATACTATTAGTAATGTTGTTCTGCATTTGGAAAGGTACAAAAACCAAAGGGACTACTGAAAGAATTCTTCAGTGATTTGAATATTAATTGGAAAATAAATTGCCTCCTTGGAGGCACAGAATTTTTCCATCTTTCTCAGAAATGTCTTTTCTTTTTATGTCTTTTTCTCTTTTAAGCCAAGATGATTTTCTAACTTTGGGTATACCTCCACCCAATGGCCAAGTGCAATATAGACATCAGGGAAACTCCACTGGCTGTGTTCCAGACTCCACTGAAGTCAGGAGGTGGAGGTGGGCTCTGAAAGCATCAGCAGCACACACACAGCTGCAGAGAGCCTTGGAGGAGTACCCCTCCTGACTGGTCTCTGAGGAGAGCAATAGAGGTCATCCAAAGATTAAAATGCCCAGCTACTTTGTGTGTGTGTGTGTGTGTGTGTGTGTGTGTGTGTGTGTGTGATAAATTTGCAGAAAGAATAAGTGGTCTTAAAATATCACCAGAAGAGGGTTAGAAACACTGATTTTCTCCATTATTTCTCCATCAGAAAGCCAGACACCTGGTTTTGTGACATCCAGCAATTTGGTGCAGAAGCAACTGGATGTATAAAACAGAATGTCCCTTTTCGCTGCCATTTTTTCCCCCAGAATGATTCAGAGATTTAAATTACTGGTCCAGAAAAAGAATCATTTATATAATAGAATAAAATACTGGCATGAGCATTACTGGTCAAATATAGAACAGAAAACTAGTAGAAGAAAATATGGTTAAGTACTGAGTATTTTCAATGATTATTAATGGACCACAGTTTGTTCACTCCTCTAAAATCAAAGATTATATGTAATTGCATTCTGATCAAGGTGTACTGTGTGAAATATCATTGACAGAATTCATTTGCATTTAAATGATTACACAGCTAGTAGCTAAAAATAGTCATAATACATTGAAAAATCAGTAACCAACTTCAAGCAAATATCCTCTTGGGAGAAGAGAAAATACTAAAACATTGATATAGAGATAAACATTAAAAAAATTATGTAAGCAAATTAGTTCATACCTCAAGCCTCAAAAGTTTTTATGTTGCCTTAAGCTAACTTTAAAACCAATCACTAAGATCGTCATGAAGTTCCACTTAGAGATTTTCACTGGAAAGCGTTTTTTAGTCACATGTCACATTTTCTTTCTAAACTCAATATTAAGATATTAAATGAGGAGCTATTTTCCAATTAAAAATAAGACTTCATAAAGAGATTTCTTCTCAGTTCTAGAAAGTATTTTCAAACTTTGACAATTACTGAGACAGGAAAATGAAAATTTTAAAGGGAAATAAAGGTATCATAAAATCAAAAACACTAATTTTTTTAAAAGAATAATTACATGGACATTATTATGAATCATATTTTAAGTTCTCTGGCATTTTGAAAACCATACCCTAAATTTAGGCAATTAATAAAAGCTGCCCATTGATGATAAAAAAAAATCAGAAAAGACTACAATTAAGATGATGCTATTGAAAACAACAGAAATTAAATTTGATATTTGTAGAATACAGGCAAAACAGAATTTGTTACATTTTCAAAGTAAGTACTTTTTATGACAGTACCATTTTAGAAGTAAAAATTTCTAAATCAATAATATGAAAAGTTGATTAATAAATCAAGCTTTTGTTTTATTTGTTTGTGATTGTGAAGTTGTATAGTACCTCCACCTAGAGGTTTCAGATCCACACATCATTTAGGTTTTCTATGTTGACTGAAAGAGCCAAGACCAAAAGGAAAGAAAGACAGAAAGAAAAAGAAAAGAAAAAAATTAACACTCAAATCATTTTAGCTTATGCTTTTCTGTTAGGCTTAAAGGAAAACTGATGGTTTCTTTACTGAACTTTGGTGTTATTATAATCGCATATAACAACCACTTCAATTCTTTGCAAAAATATGCCATCTAAAGGGCACTCTTTTCTTCCGTGATTTATTTTTTTAGAAAATGTTTGTATTCACTTTTATATTTTATCGCTAAAAACAAGAAGCAGCGAACTTTTAATAGTCTCTGTCATTTAATAGTTCTGTTTCTTGGTACAATATGTTTTCATTAGAAATGATCCTTCAAAATACTTCAGCTTCTGAAAAGCCACCTCTGCATTGATAACATTCAAGAAACACACCTTCACCCTGAATTTAAAATGGCAAATACAGTAAATAATTGTCTCACCTGGCTGGGTCCCACACCAAGAAAACAAGAAGCAGCAACTGCATGTTGCAGATGTGCAGTTTCATCTTCATCACCACTCTTTGTAAAGTCATGGAAGAAAAACAAAATACACTTAAAATTACATTCAGTCCCACCATCCAAATAGCCCAAAAGAATGTCATTTCAACTGGGAATTGGAGTTAAAGATATAGAGATGATTCCAGTGGAGTGTGTGTAGGGTGTGATGACTGGAGGAGGGTCTTTTCTTTTCTTTTCTTCTTTTTTTTTTTTTCTCTTAACAGAATGATGACCAAATAATCAGACTTTGCTCTGCCAGGAACTTCCCTCAGCCACATCGTCAGCAAACACTGTTTTGTGGACACACACACGTATTAAGAACACACGGGACCCTGCACTGACATTTGAGCTAGAGAAAAGAATGGGTTGGAGGGGAGAGTGAAAAAGGGGAGGAGAAACGGGTATTTCGTGCCACATCCCCTCAACCAAGACCGCCTCTGCGACCACAGCGGGAAAAGCAAGGGGCAGCCAGCCCACTTTTTTCGATTATTCTTCTTTCATTACAATGAACTGCAGTCCTCACGTCTTCACTACTTCAGTCCTTTTAAAATAAAATAAAATCACCTCCCTCCCTGCCCAACCACAGTTGCCCAAGACCACGTCTTGGAGGCAGCCGGGTTCGGATTAACTGCTGCGAAACAACGCGTTTGACAGCTGTTCCGGAGCCGAGGACCGCAATCCGAGCCGGAGCGTGAGGCTCCGGGATCCAGCGGAGGCAGGCAGGCAGCGGCGATCACAGCGTGCAAAGTTAAAAGACTATAAAAGAGCCAGGCTAACGTGCTGCCGGGCGGGCGTCTCGGATCTAATTGTAGTTGCAAATAGGCTTCTGGTGAGGAGTATCGAAATTATTTTTTAAACATGCTGGGGAGGAGGGGGCGACCTGAGCCGCTTCGGTTTCCAGGGACCATCGGAGAGTGAATGGGGGGAGATGAGCCATGCACGGGAGGCAAAGGTAAATGGGAAAGCAAGGGTCCCTGTTGGGACCAACGTGTGCGACCTTACCTGAAACGGCAAGCAGAATTGGGTGTTTTCCTCCCTTTGCCCTGATCTAGAGGAGATAGGAAACTTGAGAGAGAGAGAGAGACAGACAGACTGCAGCAGCCCGGCGAGCGGGGAGCGATGGGCTGGTAGCAGCCGAAGGAGAGCGCGAGGAGTGGCGGCGGCGCGAGGAGTAGAAGGAGGCGAAGGCGTCCGTAGTGGCGGTGATGGGCGGAGGAGGAGGAAGAGGAGGAGGGGGAAGCGTTGGCAGGAGCTGGCTGGGTGCGGGGGGGACGCGAGCAGAGGCGCGGTGCGCGCAGGCAGCGGCGGGCACGAGCCCCACGCCTGGAGGAGGAGGAGCCAGGCCCGAAAGGAGGGCTAACGAGGTTCTCGGCAACGCAGGGACGCCCCCCTACCCCCGCCCAGATACCGGGTAACCGCCCACCGCCCGCCGCCCGCCGGGCACCTGCCAGGGCACATCCCCAAGCGGCGGCGAGCGCCTCTCCCGGCGCCCACGCCGCGCCGGAGGAGCGGAGCCCACTCGCCGCCCGGGACTGCGCCCCGCGGCCGCCCTCAGGGACTCCCTGGAGGCCCCGAGGTTCCAGGGGGCTGCTGGTGGGTGCTGGTGCGGCTTCGGGGACGCGGTGTGTTTGTGCGGCCCTAGATCCCCGGGACCTCGCCCTGCCGCCCGCCCCCCAGCGTGCCCTGGCTCCGGAGCGACGTGGCTGCCGAGGAGAGGTACAGCTCCCGCTGGAAGGCGAGGGGACTCATCACGCCTGTACTTGGTCATCAGCGCATCCACGCAGGACCAAGTTCGAGGCATGTTGCGTGGAATCAGACAGCAGGAAGTTTCTCAGATTTCCTGAGCCCTTCTGCTGTACCACTCATTCCTTCACACTCCTGCAATCAGGACCAATTTCCCTTCAAAGCTCTGAGGGCTGGAGACTTCCCTGGAGCTGGTCAGTCAAGTCATCTGCAAATTATTGGGAAACCCACTCACTCTCAGCAATTCTTTTCCCCAATATCTTTTCACAAACGTCCTCCCTACCTGGAGGACAAACTCAATCAACCGCTCCAAAAAAGTTTACGTACTCCCCACCCTACCCACCTCCACCCCCAGCAGAAAGGAACCTGCTGTGCTTCTACTACCTCTGCAAATTCTTTCCGCAGCGGGGCGGGGTATGTAACATGTTTTGAGGTTTTCCCCCTTTAGGGGTTTTTGCTGGTGTAGAGACCTGTTGTAATTTCAGTCCCATCGTACACTTTCAGCCTTGTGCTTAATTTGTCTCATTTCTCTTCTACTTTATCTGAGGCGATAAAATCCAAACGTGCAACTTGAACAACAACAAAAAGAGAGACATTTTCCTCTTCGTACTGCAGGTAAGACAGAACGTTATGCACATCCTTCTAAAGCAAAGCAGAACGGGTGTTTGTCTCTTCAAGAAGTTGTAATAAATGGTAGACATTTTAAACGTAAAAACAAAAAGTATGCTGATATGTTTCTGTCCCTTTGCCTTCAGAGTCAATATATGCCAAACACTTCAATTTTGTTAGATATGAACCCAAAATTCAGATATTTTTCCTAGATGGTACAGTTTTCATAACAACAGGCACTTCTAATCGCCGGTAAATTTTAGCATTGCTTTGAAGATTATGTGAGGACAATAAAACCTTTACATTGCAAATTTTTCAAGCTGTTCTTTTTAACCTATTAATCACCACTTTCTAAATGAGCATTTAATAAGCTACAACCTAAACAAACATTTGCTCTACTTAGCTGCCTCTGTGAAGAATGGAACACCACCCAGCTTTCTCCTCCATCATTAATATTCCCTTCCTGACTTGCCCACTGCAGAGTCTAATTGAAATTCACAAAGATAAAGGCATGCCATTTAAAACCTTGCAACTAGGGAATCTAACCATCTTCTACTTAGTGTGAACACTTCACTTCCTACTGTATTTTCCTATTTTCCATTTCGATGAGTCAATCTTTATTAAGATCTCTATCACTTCACCATTTATATTACTACTAAGTTGTTTATATTTTGATAATGAAAGTTGAACAGCCCATGGTTTCTTCCCAACCTTAATTGCTATGCTACAAAATTTCTCCTTCATGGATGTACAATTTTTGTAAATATCTTCATAGATTATTTTCTTACCACTATAGTCTTTTCCTTGGGTGCTAATGACGAATTATGGATTGTAGCTTTAATTGTTTTATCTCAAAATTTGTATTTATTGGAATTTGTTCTCAAAAAAAAAACCTCTACCATTAGCACCCTTAATAAATTTGTAATCTCACTGCCATATGACCCGTTTATGTGGAAGTTCACAAAGTTCAAGCTGTTTTGGATGATTTTCACCGTTTGCTTTTTCAAAAACTATGTTAGAACAATCTATAGATTTGGATATACACTTACTTGAGAGAGACTCAGTAAAAGCTAGATTCAAAAAATTCATTATAAAACCATGATTTTTAGTTCTTCCCCACAAAATGCTTTGCAATTTTATTGAAGCCGGATAGCTGTGATTTAAACTTCAAAGTACATTAAAGGAAATGGAAATCAGAAAAGCCGATTGCAAGCACCGGACCTCTACTTTTATTGCTATATCTTCACTGATATTTCACTGTGTTACTAGTCCAGTCAAATTTCTTCTAGGATTGTCCAGCTTCCACAAATATCTGAAAAATCCAGCCTGATATCCTTCTTTCCTCTCTGTGATGGAGTGCAGCGAACTGCCTGTGATTTGAGAGCCAGCCTGCGTAGGTCATGACTAAGCTCTTCCTACCCACTCCTTGTGGAGCAGGTCCTAAGGCAACCAGTCCTGTAGAAGAACTAACAACTAGTCGGTTACCAGTAAATCCAATCCCGCCCAGGCTAAAGCAGTGCAAAACCTTCTGTTTGAACATGTTTGAATTACTCTCCCACAAATTGGATTTAGGGGGGCGTCACTTCTTATATAGTTCCCATCCCTAAAAACCAAGTCCCTAAGGAGATTTCCACATGAGGACCAAGAAAAAAAGAAAATGAAGAATTGGGAGATCATGATTTTGTCTCCTGATATCTCACAATATTGTATAGTTTTAAAATTCATTTAAAATTTAAAATTCACAAAACTGTTCGTGTTTTTTAGCAGATATTTTGTAGAGCTTCCTTTTTTAGGGCTCAGTTATATTGAGACTTGGCACTACTGCTCCAGGGAACTACTACTCCATAATCTATATATAGGGGACCTAATGAATCTTTAGGTTCTATA
The DNA here is from genome assembly GCF_003676395.1 of Aethalodelphis obliquidens. Lineage (NCBI taxonomy): Eukaryota > Metazoa > Chordata > Mammalia > Artiodactyla > Delphinidae > Aethalodelphis > Aethalodelphis obliquidens. Next base: position 6,688,987 of record NW_020837950.1, on the reverse strand, counting down.
AGATGTGTATATAGGTATATATAATATATGTACATATATATTATATACATACATACATGCATACAGATATACAGATATTTATCTGTAGAAAGACAGATACCTGAACTAATAAAATAGGCATAAGGATTTTAATAAGAATAGCATTTATATAATACATTTCTACAAAATGCTTTCAGTCTCACTGTCTTAGTGAGTCCAGTCATCACTGGTCTTAGTGATGTTTATATACCTTGAAGAGAAGTACCAGAATTACTTCAACAAGAATAGCATCTCACCATATTTACAAATTTTTAAATATCGGCATATATTTCATATAATAAATTTATATACACTTTACATTCTTATGAGTCATTCATTCAAATGAGAATATATATTTGTGAAAAAATAGAAACTAAAGCATAGATTATCCTGTTTTCACAGAATGAAATATTATTCTGTACTTTTCCCCAGAATACTTTACTAATTTCAAAGTATGCTTGGAGTGCAAGTCTGTTCTCACATATTCACCACATTATCATTCAAAAGAAGAAGAAAACTGGAGCAAATACCCATTTGTTAATTCTCAAGTGGAAACCATGGCTTGGTGAAGCTCCATTTTTCCCTGTAAGCTGAATTTAGATAGATAGTTCTAATATGTCCACTAGACTCCAAGATTTTGCAAGAAGAGACAGCTGGAAAGTGGGAGTAACTAGCCTTATAAACAAATAATTCCAAAACTACTCTGTTACATTAATGTATCTAGGTCACATTTCATTACAGCTAAATATATCACATACACTAACTTGGATACACTAATGCACATTACCTTCTTCAAACAGAATAACTCTCTGTTTATAAAATAATTTTACAAACCCTTATCCAACTTGCAAATCAAATATATCATGCATTCTAGTGCATTTCTAAGATATTAAAAGCTTAAAAACTAAAATCCTAGTGATTTCTAAGATTTTAAAAACTACTTACATCAAACACAGATACAAAGTAATTTGAAAGGAAATCCTTTTGCTATCCTACTTCGTGAAATTATAGGCAGAATATTTTCACGTTATTCAGTTGCTTCCTAAAACAAAGAGAACATTTCAGTAATGCAAACCAAAAACTCCCTCATTGCAAAATACACTGTGCATTTCATTGAAGGATAAGCTGCTACATGATTGGCAGCTTTTGCCTGTGAGGCACGTTCCCTAAATAATAATCATTGTAATGAAAATAATAAATGTAAACCTATAATGTCTTCATTAGTATAAAAGCTTAGACCCCATTCTAAATACTTTGCACAAATTTATTTAATTAATCTTCACAAGCAAGAGGTTATTATTATTCCTATTTTGCTGATGCAAAACTTGAGGCACAGAAAGGTTAAGCTAGCTCAGGTATTCCAGTTGGGAAGCCAGGAGTAGAGCCCAAGCGATATGGTTCCACAGTCTCCACGTTTAATTATTATTCTGTATTACCTCTACATTATTCCTTGACAGCCAAAATTTTAACTTCTCATGTGTAGTCTCACCATTGAAACTTTGGACAAAACATTTAACTGTTGAAGTCTTAGTGTCGTCTGAGTAGTGTAAGTCTGTTAATAACAGCCGTATATTCATTTAACAAGTCTTATTTAGTGTCTGCTGTGTATGTACAAGACCCCATTAGATACCACTACTCAGGATATAATTATGACTAAGGCATGGTCCCCACCCTCATGGGAGCTTATATCAAATTGAAAAGGCATAAAATAATGTATGCTGTTAATTATAAACAAATTAATGACTGAAGCCTATACATGTACTCTAAAAACTTTGTTTGTAAAACAATACTACTTTTACTAAGGGTAACATACAGCATAAGAAAAAGAATGCGACATAGGGAGTGTTTCCTTTAATAATTTACAAATCTAGATGTTACCATGTAACAATTAGTAAATGGATTCTTATTATTAAGAACATGATTAAGTACCTTCTATGAAACAAAAAAAAAAGCCCCTAGGCCCAGGAAAATTTTATATCCAGAATAAAAAATAATCTATTTTATGGGGATATTTTCTGAATAATAGCACCTCATCAGGAAAAATCATGCAGAAGAAACCACTAACAATAACAACAACAAAATCAGAGGACAGAGGAAGTCCAGGACCTAATTTGAGCCTATGTACATACATCTCAGGTAGGATAATATTGGTCTCAACAAAGGATTATTCCAATATCATTATTTTTAGCATCAAAGCTCTTCCATCGTGAGAGGAAGAGAGAATATACATATTGTGAAGAAATAAGTGAAATACAATCAGGCTATGATTATTTCATGGTCAGTCAGAGAGACATGAAAGAGAAAATAGAAACCAATTATTTCAAAGAAAAATATGAATAATACCATGGCAAATTAAATATGGATACCAAATAATTTTAAATAATAATATGTAGACCATTTCTACTTTCTAGAGACCTCTTTTATTTGCCAGAGTGACCTGCTCATAGATGCCCAGTAAATAACTGCTGATTTCTTTGTAGAGTTAAGCACTTTGGAACACAAAGTGGGAGCCTTGGTTCCAGAGTTTAAAATGTCATGACCTTTGGCAGTCACAGCTGTGATATATGGTAAATCTTGAAGCTCTCACCATCTCTCACCACTCCCTATACATCACTGGAAGTCACCTTCTTTCCTCAAAAGGTCTCTTCTCTGGTGTCCTCTATCTTACCACCATCCTCCCACCAAAATTCTGAAAAATGGATTCCCCGAACACACACACATTTACTGTTGCTGAGAACATACCTCCTATCTATACCCATCATCTGACCCATTCTACCCATTACCAGTCCCATCTCCTGAGCTCTGTCCTCATTTGGACTACTGCAATGCCAATACATAGTAGCCAACTGGTTTCTTTACCTCCAATCTCAGTTTTTTTCAGTTTGTTTTCTACAGGACCAAGAAAAGAGTCTTCCAAAACCAATTCGATAGTGTCTGTCAATCATTTAAAATCTTTTGTTGATAAAAGTATAAGGTGCAAACTTTTACACATCACGTATGATCCCTGTTTATATCTCCAGCCTCAACTGTGATCTTCCCACAGACACCTTGTCACACACATGCACATGCCGGCACGCACACACACACACACACACACACACACACACACATATCCATAATTAGCATTCATTTCTCAACATCATCCCGTTCTCTACACTCCCTACAAAGGAAAGTGTTTACATTTCTGTTTCTCTCAACAGCCAGTAGTTTCATGTCGCTATGCTTTTGGTTATCATTGCCCCTTCAACTGGAATGCCATCTTCACATCATCTCCCTGGTGAGCACGTCACGCCTCAGCCCTATAAACTATTTCTTACCCGTCTAGATACAATTGTTCATATAGTCCTTTTGTGTGCCTGCTGAACTTAGCACAGGCATTTAACACGAAACCTGGAATATCCCATTTAACTTATTTATTAACTTTTCTATCTCACACCTGTGAGCCTCATCGTAATCATCTTTACCTTCCTGGTGCCTAGCATAAAACCAGGCATATCTAATCTTTCAGGAAATTCTTGAGGAATTTATGAAAGAATGAATCAGTGAATGAATGAACAACCTGGTGAATAAATAAAAGAACACATGAGCGTCTGTGCCTTCATATGTATATGAGAGACAATATTTCTTCAGAGGAAATGAGATGCAAGAGAGTAGTGGTTAAGCGCTCAGACTCTGGTGCTAAGCCTTTCGGTTCAAATCCTAGTTCTACGGTGTAATCACTATGCAACCATGAACAAATCCCTTAGCCTCACTGTGCTTTAGTTTTCTTACCTATAGAATAAGGAGAATTGTAAAACCAACTTCACAGGTCTTGTGTGAGTGCTCTGAGTTGACACACGTGCACAGAATAGCAACTGGATCACAGACAACACTGCAGTGTTTGCTGGTATCACTGACATGTTTGAAAGCCCTTAGTTCACTGCCTCGGCATTTAGTAGGTGAGATGAAGTTACACTCCTCACCCTTGAATTTATTGCATTTTTTAGTCTTATTTTTCCACTGTATGTTCCCATCCACTTTTTCTCACTAACATTCAGGTTCCCACCTTCACAGAATAATCAGGCAGAGCCCTCCTCATATACCTACATTCTCTTATGTTGCCTTATTTTTGTTCTTATGAATACATGGTTTCCCTCATTCTCTTTCTTTTTTTTCTGCTCTTTTTTCCCTGTCCTCCTTTTAGTACACCATGCCCTCCTTTTTATTCCAGCTCGGCCTGCATTTCCGTCTTTTGTTAGTTCCCTAATGTCCCCTTTTCCTCCCTCTTTCTTGATATTTATATATAGCATAAGTCTGCTTTTGTGCACACGTCTAACATATGGATGAAGGTGTGTTTATAAGAGTGCATACAGGCAGGGAAGTGTCTATTTTGTCCAGTGGGAATGTGAGTGTCTCTGCTACAAAGGTACGGGCAACCCTGTCTGTGTTTCTGTCTGTCGGTCTCTCTATAAACCATGCTATTAAATTATTCAAGTGCATTGCGCGATTCATTATAGGAACTGAATAGAAAAGTCAAGTGACTTTCTCTTTTGAACTGGCTACTGGTTTTCCTGCAATAAAGAGATTGCCACATGTTGGATCATTTGTTTAAAAGAGGCCCATATCTGTAACATCCAGAGAGCCAAAGACACTAATCAATGTAGAAGTTTTCAGCCACCCTGCCAGCCATGCCCTAGATTAAAATATGATTAGAAGTTGCTATTCCTTTTTTGTGACTTCCAGGTCTCTAATATTCCCATGCTACTCAGCTGGAAGAGAAAAAAGTAAGAGACTTTTTTGTGTTAGCAGTTAGGCGTTAACAAATTATCTTTAAAGAATATTTTTGGGGAGAAGCTATTGTAAAAGTGGCTTATGACAGACATTAATGCTGTCTGGCAAATAGGGCCAGTTTCCAGCCTAGATGTATGAATAGACAGAATTTCATTACTTTCCTTGAAATTAGAGGTGACAATGGAACTTTCTCTGACCAATGAAAGTTGAGCAGAAGGGACACAGGCCATTTCCAGATGGAGGCTGGGTGAGCCTGTGTTCATTCACCCTGCTGTCTCCTCCATCATCTGGTCGTAGCCAGAGATGCTCCAAATGGTACCTTAGTGGTTCCTTGAGGAGGGCATCCTCTGAGCTAAGATCAGAGCTCCTAGCTGACCTGCGATGGACATACAGAATGAAATAGAAATAAATATTTGTTGTTTTAAGCCTCTAAAATTTAGGATGGTGTTTAACTTGGCCTCTCCTGACCACTGAAGGATGAAGAGAAAAGGAAGTTTTGTTGTGTTTTCTTTTTCTTTTAATTTTTATTGGAGTATAGTTGATTTACAATGTTGTGTTAGTTTCAGGTGTACAGCAAAGTGAATCAGTTGTACATAGACATATATCCACTCTTTTTTTTAGATCCTTTTCCCATATAGGCCATTACAGAGTATTGAGTAGAGTTCCTTGTGCCATACAGCAGGTTCTTATTAGTTATCTATTTTATATACAGTAGTGTGTATATGTCAATTCCAATCTCCCAATCTATCCCTCCCCCACCTTATCCCCTGGTAACCATAAGTTTGTTTTTTACATCTGTGACTACTTCCATTTTGTAAATAAGTTCATTTGTACCTTTTTTTTTAAATTCCACATATAAGCGATATCATGTGACATTTGTCTTTCTGTGTCTGACTTCCTTCACTCAGTATGACAATCTCTAGGTCCATCCATGTTGCTGCAAATGGCATTATTTTGTTCTTTGTTATGGCTGAGTAATATTCCATTGTATATATGTACCACATCTTCTTTATCCATTCCTCTGTTTATGGACATTTAGGTTGCTTCCATGTCCTGGCTACTGTAAATAGTGCTGCAATGAACATTGGGGTGCATGTATCTTTTCAAATCATGGTTTCCTCCAGATATATGCCCAGGAGTCGGATTGCTGGGTCATATGGTAGTTTTTAAGGAACCTCCATACTGTTCTCCATAGTGGCTGTACCGATTTACATTCCTATCAACAGTGTGAGGGTTTGTTGTGTTTTCTTTTTAATATGAAATATTGAATGATGGAGTGGCATACAAAATATTTTCTGGCAGGGAGACTTTCTTAAACATCCTGAAATCACAGCATATAAATAGTTGCTTACCGAAGTCTGAACCAATGGATTTCTTTGATTTGGAGTAACACTTGTTCTTTATTTCCATCTCTTAACGGTTCTTCGCTTTCTTTCTCCACCTAAACACTCAGAGGGGTTGAGACAAAGTCTAAGGTGGTTCCTGACAAACAGTTTCTCTGAACCTCTGCTTCGTCCTGCCCCACAGCAGCACAGACACTGGATGTGGTGCATACAGACACTGGATGTGGTGCTGATGAGGACAGAGCATGGTATTCAATGAGTGCCAGCAGGAGCTCTGATAACCGAAACATCTGTCAGGTTCCAGAAATGGGATGGAAAAATGACAAAAAGAGAAGGGATAAGAAAAAGAGGATGACTGGGACAACAACTGTTAGATGTTAAAGTGAATGAGAGGTGGATAGGAAAACTGGTCCTGATGAGGAATTCATGTTAGGAATATGTCTCTGTGTCTACTACATAAAGAATCAACAAAAGAAATTGACTCTGACCTAAATATAGTGAGAAAATTTTAAAGCCATTTGCAGAGATTTCCAACCAGGTAGAAAAGGCAAGTTAGTCACGATCTTTAATTCTATTGTTGTCATTATACAATTCACAGGAGCAAACATTTCTAGATTCAAATTTCTTTTAGCCAATCAACTTCATTCAAGTACAAACCATTGCAACAATGTAACATGAGAAGAAAAATATACTTGTCTTGAATAAGCTCTTGAAAGACCCAGAAACTATGATTTATCTCTCTTCTTATCACTCACTGTAGTTCTCATATTGTAGATGCTCTGTAAGTGTTAATAGAAGAATGTAAGGCTGTGTCAAGGAGTTCATATATGTTGTTCACTGTAGCTCATCTGTTCTCCCCTGATCCATTTTGACCCTCACTAGCCTGGTCTCCATGCAGTAGCCTGAGTTGTCTGTCCAAAATACAGATCTGTTCATGTCACTGCCTAACTTAAATTCCTTCACATATTTCCTATTTCTCATAAGGTCAGGACCAAAATCCTTATCATGGCCAAAATTAGTCCCAGATGCCTTGACGCCTGCCTGGCCTTGAACCATTGTTTCCTTTGCTTCATCAACCACAGCCTTCTTCAGTTCTTGGAATGTACCAGGCTTCCTACTGCTATTTCTCCTCCTGCCATAGGTCACTGTAGTACCTATCTCCTCTGCTGGAAAGTTCTTACCCCTTCCACTCACCTGATTTGCACCAATTCATATTCATATAAAAAAAATAGGAAGCTCTTCCTCAAGAAGCCTTCTCTGACATAGCCTCCCCACTTGTCTCTGTTAGGTTCCTTTGTTATATGTGCTTTCTCTTAGAGAACTTGTCTCAGTTTTTTTATTGATATATGATTGTGTGTCACTATTTGGTTAAAATCTATTAAGCAATCATGCTGTATATTCCATGAGCTCAGGAGCCATGCTTATTTTTACTTAACGTTGTACCCCCTGCAATTAGCACACTGCCTGACAGAGATAGTTGTTGAAACAAATAAAGGGATAAACAGATGTGTAACAAACACAGGTTTAGATGTATAAATGTTGCTTTCAAAACTAGCATCTCATATCCTTATACATAAATCTGCAGTTCAGTAACTTGGATTGTTGCCACATTCATAAAGAGTCTATGGAGAACTAATAGCTGAACTTCAGGTCACAGCCTCTCTGCATTTATGAAAAATGAGAAGGGACACAGTGTTGGGACTGAGAGGGGAAGCGGAGTGGCTGGGAGAATTAATTCAACCAAGGCAGGCCAGCAAGAGGAAACGATAAGAAAGATAATGGTGTATTGGTTCACAATGAGGAAAGCTGTTTCTCCTCATCCAGTAGCATTTGGTAATGGTGGAAGCCAGTGGATTCCTTACGTCAAAGAATAAGACATCAAAGAATGTGGAATACCTAGGTTCCAGTCTTCAAGAATTCATCATCCCAGCTTATCTGGCCTTAGTATATTCTGCCTGGAATGGGGTGATTTATCCTTATTTAGTTTGAATGCAGGACTAATTAGCAGCCCCATATGAACTATCTGGATGTGGGATCTATAAGTATTCTAAAAGGATTTTTGCCATATAGGAGTTGTAGTGGATGGAATAAAAGATACCTTTTATTTCTTATATATTCTTATATCTTGAAAACTCTGCTTATCTACTAACAGAACAATTTCCCTAGGAATTTTATTACAAATGGGAATTTTCTTTTTGTATCAGTTATTCCTAACTCTTAAGTCAAATGAACTGTTTATCTGTCCCATATCCCTATAAATCCAAGTGTATGCTCAGAGAAATGTATTTTACATATTATAAATATAAAATGAAATTAATATTTGCACATATATATATATATATTTATAGCACAATCTGAACTAATCAATTAAGACTCAGGGGTCAGTAAATTAATCAGCTGCTGCACAAATCTGCCCTGCCACCTGTTTTCATATATAAAAGTTTACTGGGTCATAGCCATGCCCATTTGTTTAGGTATTGTCTAAGAGCTGCTTTTGTGCTTCAGTGGCAGATGGAGTAGTTCAACAGAGTCTATGTGGTCTGCAAAACTTAAAACATTTCTATCTGACCCTTTAAGACAAAAAGTTTTCCAACCTCTGAATTAAGTCAGAGTTGCACATAGGATCTGAGCAGCAATTTAGAAAAACTGGGCCATATAACAGGATGGTTCTTACATCCCTTCCTTAAACAATTTCTATTTGGGAGGCACCTTTCTAGCTCCTATGGGAATATGTTCAATTAGTATCAAAAAATGCCTTGGTGAATCAAATAGTTATATTTTTTCCTGAAAGAATTGAAAGATATTTTAATATACAATTTATAGAATGTAAAGCACTAGCCTTGGTCCTATTTAAAATTAAAACCAGAAAAAAGTGGGACTTCCCTGGTGGCGCAGTGGTTAAGAATCCGCCTGCCAATGCAGGGGACACGGGTTCAAGCCCTGGTCTGGGAAGATCCCACGTGCCGTGGAGCAACTAAGCCCATGCGCCACAACTACTGAGACTGCGTGCCACAACTCCTGAAGCCCGCACGCCTAGAGCCTGTGCTCTGCCACAAGAGAAGCCACCGCAATGAGAAGCCTGCGCACCACAACGAAGAGTAGCCCCCTCTCATCACAACTAGAGAAAGCCTACGTGCAGCAACGAAGACCCAATGCAGCCAAAAATAAATTAATTAATTAAAAAAACAGATTCTTAAAAAAAAAAACAGAAAAGAACAATGTGAACACCTTCAAGAAACAGTTTGATAAAAGAACATGAGATCTGCACCAAAAATCTAAAATAAGAGGTCTTGTGTGCATCTTCCATTTTGGTGAGTGTTCTTCCCCTGTGCTCCCATACCATCCTCTGCTTGCCCACACTATACTACAAAAATATGTTCACCTATCTCCACAAGAGGAATGTGAACTCCTTGAGGATAGGAGCTAATGATGTATTTCTGCACCCCCTTCTGGGTAGTACAGTAATGAGTTCTCAATAAAAATTTGTTGAAAGAAATGATAAAATGAAATATGGATAGATGGCTAGGTCAAATAAACATCGTTATTCTACATGATTATACCAGTGATTCGTCATAAGATACCGAAGCAGGTTGAGCTGGAGAGATGAAAATGTGTTTTGTGGAGATAAACACCTTCTTACTGATGATTCTGTGAACACGCATGTTGATGTTACCTGTTCTTGTTACTTAGCAGAGGAATTTCCCAGTGTATCAGCACAGTTTATGTCTCAGGATTGTCCTAAACATTTCTACTATTTAACTCACAAAATGTACTGAACTAAACAACCACAGATAACAACCACAACTTACATCCATTGACGTTTTATCAAAGTACCTGAAAGCAGAGAGAAAATGAAATTGAATTTAATTAAGAAGAGATTGGATTCTTTATTCAGGTATCATTGCCTACCAATGATCAAGCAATTAATTGTCTATGAAATCAAATTCTAACATATTGGTCTCTCTGCAGATGATTGTGAACTCTTGGGCATTGACTTTTGTACTGTTACTTGGTAGAAATTATGGGTATCTGAACAAAACATGGAGGTGGCTCTGGAAGAGAGAGAGATCTCCTTTAAATGTACAGTAGGAACATTGATTTACTGCGTGAAAATATCAGTGCAATGACTTAACTATTCTTAACACTAGTTAAGAATTAACAAAACTTTGGAGGAAAATAAAGCAAGACGGTGCCATTTTGTTCCTGTAATATTTTTCGTCGGTTATAACTGCTCCCAAGGATGGATCCCACCCTAAACTCTGAAAATAACTAGAACAAAATAATGTAGAGTCTCCTGGAACCAGTTTAATTACAAGACCTCAAGTCAGTCTTGCTGGGGTTCCATTCTGTCTGTCTTTGTAGTTGTAGTAACAGAGTCCTTTGGTTGAGATTAAGTTCCAACCAATTCTTGGTTTTGGTAAGTGGCATGGCACTTAATTCTTCCACACCTGACTCCTGCTCTGATTCCATCTTTAATATCCCCTCTCTTTAAATAATCAGTTACTGTTTCATTTCTCCTAGTCTTCCTGGGACCTCAATCACAGTTGTGAACTCTGTGTCCCTCTAGCTCTGTTCTCATTTCCTTGTTTATTCTCTTCCTTTACATTTTCTTAGGGTTTTATCTAACAGTGAAAAAGGACCTGGCCCCTTAAACAGCACTATCCTGGAGAAGGCTGACAAAGTTTAATGGATAAAGAAGTGTTCGGACTTTAGAGAATCATAGACTCAAGTGTTCACAAGGGACCTTAAATGCCCTCTAAACCTATCCTCCCATCCCCTTCTACCTAGGACCATGACTGATCTATAAGGCTGAATAACTTCAAGATCCTATTGATTTTATTTATTAAGTCATCTAGGAAATCAGGGAAGAATCTTCTCATTACCACCACCCCAGAAGCTGGTTTGTTCATTATATTTTCTGGTTGTAATTAACTTTAAATGTTTCGGTATCAGTGGTATGACATATGTGTATGGACAAGTTAAATTTAACTAACATTCTAGAAGAAGTTAATTACCCTAAGAAATGTCTCAATATGAAGCAACCCCTTTGGGTTATTGATTTGCATAAGCCTTAGGAAAAATAACGTTTGTTGATGATAGCAATGGGATTTGAGATATGTGAAAAGTTAAGAGGAGTTTAAGAGGATCCAATGTCCTTGCATGAACAAGATGCAAGAAGTTCAGCAGCAACCAGTGTCCATGGTGCAGCAGGCCATGTCTAAATTCTTTGACCTGGAGACACCTCGCCACTGGATCCACTTACAAATACTGCAGATCCTGCCATCAGAACTTCCTGTGTCCCCTTCAGAGCAAGTGTTTTTCATGGATGATGCTGGTCTGTGAACCTGTGGGCAAAAGAATAAACCTCTCTGAATTGAACTAAAAGGAGTTCTATGACTGTGCCTGCTTATTAATAAATACCTTTTATTTGGGGCAGATTTTGGCTTAAGAATTACTTTCATTGTAACTTAACATCTGATAGAGAGGTTGCAGGGTAGGGGCTGCCTCTAACCAGGGGTGGTTACTGATGTTTGCCGGAAGAACCTGACTTTACTAAAGGACCAAACTGGTTCTGGCACAGTTGGGTGATTTGAAACTGTTCACAGGAACTGTAGAGTTTGAAGATGAGAAAACAAGGAGTGAGCAGCTGATATTAAAAAAAATGTTGCCAGGGCTTTATACTTGGCGTAGGGTTAAAGGTAGCAATAGTGACACAGTTTGGCTGGAATGGGTACAGAAAGCTTACTCACATCTGAGCCTAGGCTCTTGAACTTGGACAAGGCCTCCCTGGGAAAAGAAACTTATAGTATAGGTAGGAGAGCTTGGGGCAGAAAAAATGCCTTATTTCTGGAACACTTACTGATAGTGGAAAGCAACTCTTGAACATGGTTGTTGGTATATAAATCAGAGCCAGAGATATTTTAGGTCTTAGCTTCCTTCCCCAAAGAAAGCACACCATGCTAGCATGGGTACGACTGGAATTGAAAGATTACCGATTTATAGCCATGGATCAGAGCTCAAGAGAAAGATGAAAGTTTAGCACGTCTAAAACTAGCCAAAAAAGTCATTAGATTCTATTAGATTCTCTACTAGGGGGAGGGCATGATTAATGAGTTAATAACCAGGGTTGGAAAGGCTAGAACATTGTAAGAACAGGAAACCAAGCACAGCCTTACACCGTCTGGCCTTGGGAAGGTCTATACTGCCCCCACTCACAGATTGACACTTATATCAGAGCCTATTTGGAGAAAATTAACGTCCAGTCCCCTCTCTCCCCTCATTCCCCATCTTCTCTTTCTTAAAAAGCAGCAGATTAAAAAAAGAAATGCTTCTACTTCTTTCTTTTGGGCTGAAACCCTGCCTGCAACCACTGGGTGCCAGGGAAGGGGAGCTACCATGACAGACTTTATTTTCTTTAGTCAATTACTTTTCCTAAGAGTTCTATCACATTTAATATGGTAGAAGTAAAGAGTTTATAAACAGTCTTTTTTCAAGTTAAAATAAGTAGTCTATAGTCACATTTAAAGAATTTGGGGGAAAATGTAATTTTTCACTCATTTATAAATCATCCAAATTAAAAAAAAAATGTAAATGGACACCTAGTCTTTGTAGTACATGGGCTCTGCATAAGCGAAGGAACCTGGCTGTATAGCCCAAGATATTTCCATTTAATGGCTAAATAATTAAAATAAGCAGTTAATTTATTACATTATCAACTATCTTTACAAAGAACTTTTCTTACTGCATTTGACAAACTCTCAATCAGCTTCATGCAGTAGCCATGTAGCGAGCATTGTTAAAAGAAAGTGAAAGAAAATGCGAGAGCGAGATCCTTAGTTCATTTTGGCTGCAGTAATGGAAGCAAGTTCTCCATTTTTAGTAAAACTTAATAATAACTCACATTTATCAAACCTCTACACTGTGCATGACACTACTCAGAGAACTTCAGATACAGCATCTCACCAGTCTATCATAACAGCCCTTTCAGATATTAGCTCTGCTTCAAAGATTAGGAGAATCAGGTTCAACCTGGCTAAGTTATTCATTCAAGGTGACAGGGCCACTCAGAGCTGTGTCATGGCTTTCAGAAGCACTAGACATTTTTTCCTTTGTGGGCCCCTTTGTAAAAAAAAAAAAAAATTCAAATAATAATAATAAATTAAAATAAAAGAATATTTTGTTAATTGAATAAGTATAAAGATGATTATTACCCAGGCTGGATTCACTGTTACATGTTCATTATTCTTATATTAAGTTGTTTCTTTCTGATTTTAAGAGAATTTAAAATTAAAATAGACACCATGCCTACTGTGCCTAAGAAGTAAGTTGGCCCTGCAGACAGAGGATTCAAACTCATATCTATGGAGTAAGTTAAAAAAACTACATCCTGAATCACCAACGTCACCTACTTTTCCACTTCTCCCAAACTTTAAAAAAAATGTATATTAATGTAACAGGCTTAGGCTAAATTCTATGAGTTTGTAGAATTCCAGTTTCTTTTCTTCCAAGATAGAACACTCCAGAATTAGTTTGGGAATGTACAAAGAAAATTGTCACCACATTTGTAATGCTGCAAAGTGAAAGGAAATGTTTTGTTCATAATCATATGAACTCTTCAAGCCATAAAGAACAAAGATGCTTAACCTATCTTTAACATTCATTTCTGTGTTATTGAACCAAAACTGCCTGCAGGTGCATGTGGCTATTTAAAGGGAATTGTAAATCGCTTTCATATCTTACTAATGTAGTGAGGATGTATAAATAGTTGCACATGGCAGATAATTAGTTTATGCCAACACATTATTGTGCTTATGAGCATCTGGATATCAACTACTTGGCAAACCATCCAAAGGAAGTTATTGCTAACAAAATACTATGAAGTCATTTGCAAAATGCTGAGGGGTGAATATTCAAGTGACAAAAGGAATATGCTAAACTTGTGCTAATGTATATTAAGATTTAATTTAAATAAGGAAATTCAGAGAAAAAGTATGATTCACAATCAGGAAATGGTGTACTTAATATTTCTTGGGACCTGTTTTCCTTTTATTACTTTCTTGTTAAATAAGAAGAGAACAAATGCATACATAAAAATACACATATTATATAAATTGCACTTTTTCTACTTTACAGAAAACACTTAGAAAAACATTGGAAATCTTTATTCCTAGAAAAATATATATATACATACATATATGTGTTTATGTTTATTATGCCATACTCTTTAAAAATTCTAGAAGAAATTCTAGGATACATTGTCATTCTTTCTCTTGTCAGGCAATCTGAAATCTGTCCACCCACAGAGAAGGCTAAATTGCCTAGAGCCCTTGTAAACTGTGGGCATTGTTTTCTCTTATACCCCATGTACCACTCAGCTTGGAGGTGGCTAGGGCTCCTATTTGGTACTCATTGCAACATCCAGACCATTCTCTTCCCTACTATCAAAAAAACCCAGCTTCTTTGAAGCCACTGTCTTCAGTATGTAGCCTCTTATCCACTTTTGCTGCTAATATTTTCTACCTTTCACCGCTTTTTATTATCACCTCAATTCCCATCATTCTGTAGGTAGGTAAGACCTATTGACACTGGAACCGTTTCACCGAACACACTCTTGACTTTTCTTACCTGACTCAGATTCCGTGATGCACCATCTTATTCATTGCCCTACCTAGACCCCTTCACTTACCCCTCTCTTACTTTGTTGAACTAATTTGGGAAAAACCCCAATCCTCTTTGAATCCAACTCTCGACAGACTTACTTGGTGCCGGCAACTGAGTAGCTGCATGTACCTATAGAGAAACACAAAATGTCATGATCAAAACCCTCAAGTGGACCCATAGTGCACCAGGGTAATCCTATTGTATTTCTTTAGACAGCTTTCTCTCACTCTGCTGCATGATTATTTCATACCTTTTCTTCAAAATTTTTATTGGAGTATAGTTGTTTTACAATGTTATGTTAGCTTCTACTGTGCAGCAAAGTTAATCAGCTATACGTATACATATATTCCCTCTTTTTTTGGATTTCCTTCCCATTTAGGTCACCACAGAGCACTGAGTAGAGTTCCCTGTGCTATACAGTAGTTTCTCATTAGTTACCTATTTTATATATAGTATCAATAATGTATATGTCTCAATCCACATCTCCCAATTCATCCCACCCCCTCTTCCCCCTGGGTATCCATACATTTGTTCTCTATGTCTGTGTCTCTATTTCTGCTTTGCAAATAAGATCATCTATACCTTTTTTTTAGATTCTACATATATGCATTTATATACAATATTTGTTTTTCTCTTTGTGACTTACTTCACTGTGTATGAAAGTCTCTAAGTCCATCCATGTCTCTACAAATAACCCAATTTTGCTCCTTTTTATTGCTGAGTAATATTCCATTATATTTATGTACCATATCTTCTTTTTTTCTTTTTTCTTTTCTTTTATTATTTTTTTAACATCTGTATTGGAGTATAATTGCTTTACAATGGTGTGTTAGCTTCTGCTTTATAACAAAGTGAATCAGTTATACATATACATATGTTCCCATATCTGTAAGATATCTTCTTTATCCATTCATCTATCAATGGACATTTAGGTTGCTTCCATATCCTGGCTATCGTAAATAGTGCTGCAGTGAACATTGGGGTGTGTGTGTCTTTTTGAATTATGGTTTTCTCTGGGTACATGCCCAGTAATGGGATTGTGTGGTCATACAGTATTTCTATTTTTAGCTTTTTAAGGAACCTCCATACTGTTCTCCATAGTGGTTGTATCAATTTACGTTCTCACGAACAGTGCAAAAGGGTTCCCTTTTCTCAACACCCTCTCCAACATTTATTGTTTGTAGACTTTTTGATGATGGCCATTTTGACCAGTGTGAGGTGATACCTCATGGTAGTTTTGATTTGCATTTCTCTAATAATTTGTGATGTTGAGCATCTCTTCATGTGCCTCTTGGCCATATGTACGTCTTCTTTGGAGAAATGTCTATTTAGGTCTTCTGCCCATTTTTGGATTGGGTTCTTTGTTTTTTTAATATTGAGCTGCATGAACTGTTTATATATTTTGGAGATTAATCCTTTATCAGTTGCTTCATTTGCAAATATTTTCTCCTATTCTGAGGGCTACCTTTTCACCTTGTTTATGGTTTCCTAAAAGGAATCCAAATTGGAAAAGAAGTAAATCTGTCACTGTTTGCAGATGACATGATATTATACATAGAAAGTCCTAAAGATGCTGCCAGGAAACTACTAGAGCTAATCGATGAATTTAGTAAAGTTGCAGGATACAAAATTAATACACAGAAATCTCTTGAATTCCTATACACTAACAATGAAAGATCAGAAAAAGAAATTAAAGAAACAATTCCATTCACCATTGCAACAAAAAGAACAAAATACCTAGGAATAAATCTACCTAAGGAGGCAAAAGACCTGTATGTAGAAAACTATAAGACATTGATGAAAGACATCAAAGACGACACAAACAGATGGAGAGATATACCATATTCTTGGATTGGAAGAATCAATATTGTGAAAATGACTATACTACCCAAAGCAATCTACAGATTCAGTGCAATCCCTATCAAATTACGAATGGCATTTTTCACAGAACTAGACCAAAAAAATTTACAATTTGTATGGAGACACAAAAGACCCCAAATAGCCAAAACAGTCTTGAGAAAGAAAAATGAAGCTGGAAGAATCAGGCTCCCTGACTTCAGACTATACTGCAAAGCTACAGTAATCAAAACAGTATGGTACTGGCACAAAAACAGAAATATAGCTCAATGGAACAGGATAGAAGGCCCAAAGATAAGCCCATGCACCTCTGGTCACCTAATCTATGACAAAGGGGGCAAGAATACACAATGGAGAAAAGACAGACTTCAATAAGTGTTGCTGGGAAAACTGGACAGCTACATGTAAGAAATGAAATTAGAACACTCCTTAACACCATACACAAAAATAAATTCAAAATGGATTAAAGACCTAAATATAAGACTGGACACTATAAAACTCTTAGAAGAAAACATAGGCAGAACACTCTTTGACATAAATCACAGCAAGATCTTTTTGACCCACCTCCTAGAGAAATGAAAATAAAACCAAAAATAAACAAATGGGACCTAATTAAACTTAAAAGCTTTTGCACAGCAAAAGAAATCATATTTCATACCTTTTTGTCTCTCCTCAGACACCCACAACTCCTTCCTGCCTTTCTCTCTGCTGATTATTTTGCTTCTCAGGGAAAATAGAAGCAAAAAGATAACAGGGAGATTTTACATGCTCCCACCAACAAATCTAAAATGCTATGTGTACTCATGTCTTCTACTTGTACACTGGCCTCTGTTCCATCCTGTCTCCCCAAGAGCACAACTTCACTCATTTTCCCAATTTGATTCACAGCATGAATTTTTCCCTGACTACAGGCTCATTTCCATTAGCAGACAAACATACTATAATATACTTCATTAAAAATAAACAAACAATAGCCAAAATCCTTCTCTTGAACCTGTATTCTCCTATAGCTACTGCCTAAAGAATTTGCTTCTCTTTTAGCAATATTCCTCAGAAAAATTCTGTATTCAAATTTTCCACTATTTGTCTTCCAGGTTTTTTTTCTTGGACTCATTTTGGCCCCAGTTATGAAAAGCTCATGTTAATGACACCAATGGCCTGCATGTCACCATTTGTAAGGATCACTTACTTCTCAGAATTCACTTCCTTCCTCAACAGCATTTGAAATAGTGGCTCACAACCATCTCCTTGAAATACTACCTTTACTTGACCTCTTGGACACCACTTTGTCTACTTATTCTCCTACTTCTCTGGCCATCACTTCTTTGTCTCCTTTGCTGAATGCTTCTCATCTTCTCTACCTTCAAACTTCAGAGTTGACAAGACTCCATCCTCAGATTGTATTTCCTTGCTCTCTGTGCTCACTCTGTAGGTAACCTCATCCATTCATGGCTTTAAATACCATCTATACATACACTGAACCTCCAGTCTATGTCTCTACCTTAGAACAATTCCTGAATTCCAGACTCATATATCTATGTGGTTACTTAACATTTCCGTTTGGATATTTAGTTGATCATGGCATTAAAGACCTAAATGTAAGGTCTTTACATTACATGAAAAGTTGATCGCATCCAAAACTGAACTCCTGGTATTCATCCCCCAAATATGTTCTTCACATAGTCCTCTCCAGCTTCATAAATGTCAAGTTCATTCTTTACATTGTTCAGATCCAAACTGCAGAGTCCTTTATGCCTCCTCTCTTTTACCCATCTATCTGCAAAACTTCTATTCTTACCCTGAAGATATCTAGAATTCTTCCCATGCTCACTAGCTCTACTGTTTAGTCCAAACTAAACTCTGTTACTCGGACTATGAAAATTGCTGATAAGTGTTCTCTCTACATCTATCCTGGCCTCTCTACAGCCTATTCCCTACACAGCCACATCTCTGTGTAAGAGGTGCTTCGGCTTTCCTCCCAGCCACTTGGAAGCTAAGCTAATTGTACAACTAGCCCTCAGGGGATAAGGAGTGGACCCCAGATCTCTCTCTATATATATATCATTCTGACCAGTTTTCAGCATTTTTCATTTTTTCTAAAGTCACTCAAAATAAATGGTATTTCCAGCCAGAGTAATATATACATATTTAAAACTCCAATATTAAAGAGATCTGTACTGAAAATTTAAACTCTGCTTCTCACCCCTAAGTTGCTCCATCTCAAAGGCAAAAATGTTTAACCCTTTAACTGATTTCTCTCTCTCTCTCTATATATATATATATAATATTCCTCTATATACAGGTAAAATGCATAGATTCATATTTTCTGGTTATTTGATTTCAAATATTATCTACAGAGTTCCTGCTCTGACGATTTTAGGTCTCTTAAAACTCAACCCAACTTTCTATCTCACTGGTCCTATTTAGGTTTTTTTTTTTTTTTTTTGGTCCTATTTAGTTTTATCACTATTTCTAGTTGAATGAATAAATATTGCATATGTGATTATGCCTAGGTAAATATTTTGCCCTAGAGAGCCAAGTAGAGTAATTCTTATTCCATTTTATTTCTTTTACAGTATTTTCTTTTTCCCTAAAGTTTTAATTATCTTACGTGTTCTTGACTATATCCTGAAATGTTTTTTCAATCACTCATGGTGTCAGAAATTCTACTGAAGTCATCTCTCTCTTTACTTTTTTTTTTTTTTTTTTTTTGCGGTACGCGGGCTTCTCACTGTTGTGGCCTCTCCCGTTGCGGAGCACAGGCTCCGGACGTGCAGGCTCAGCGGCCATGGCTCACGGGCCCAGCCACTCCGCGGCATGTGGGATCTTCCCGGACGGGGGCACAAACCCGTGTCCCCTGCATCGGCAGGCGGACTCTCAACCACTGCGCCACCAGGGAAGCCCCTACTTCTTTTTTCTTTTTTTAAAAAATTTTTAGGTGTTTCCAGTTTTACTGAGAAGTAACACACATCACTGTATAAGTTTAAGGTGGACAGCATGATGGTTTGATTTACATGTATTGTGAAATGATTGCCATAATAAATTTATTAAACATCCATCATCTCATATAGATACAGTAAAAAGAAGAGAAACAAGTTTTTCCTTGTGATGAGAGCTCTTAGTATCTACTCTCTTAATAACTTTCTTATAATATCATATGGTGGTGTTAACTGTAGTTGTCATGTTGTACATTACATCCCTAGTACTTATTTACCTTATAATTGGAAGTTTGAACCTTTTGACCATTTTCCTGTAATCTCCCCTCCCCTTAAAACTATTTTTCTCCTAAAGACCTCCCTGCTGGAGTCCTTATTCTCCTCATCAGTTCTACACTGATTGATAGGATTTTTGACAAAAATATTTATTTAAGTTTCATTTCATCACCTGTAACAAAGAGTTAGGACAATTTTCTACATATCATGCTGGGTTATTATGAGGATTAAATGAGCTATATAAGAAAATACTCTATCAACTACATAGAGCTAAAAATGTATGATAACATTACTACTATCATTATTAAAATTGCCATTCTCATGTTGAGTTATCAAACCAGCTTCACAAATACAAGATACTAAATTCAAGACTTCAGAGAGAAGAAGCTCTTCCATCAATAACTGCCTGGCCAACCCAGGTTAGTATCTGGTTGGTAGGCAGCATAGCGTTTAAAGGAACACAGTTTGTTATGAAAAGACATGGATTTGAAACTTGGATTTTTCACTAACTGACATTAGTTAAGTCATACATTAGCTGTTGTAACAAACCCAGGAACATAATAAAAGTTCACCTCTAAATATTGTTTTTATTTTCTCTTGTGATTTGACTTGAATTTTAGATTGAAAAGCTCTGATTTTTTTTTTTTCCAGCTAAGTATCTTGAAAAACTTTCTCATTTAGGACACTGTGGGAAACTAGAAGAAACACCATCTTTTGACATTGTGAAATCAGGCACCCAGGATGGGAATTTGAACATTTTCTTTTTTTTTTAATGATTTATTTAATATATTTCTTATCTCTCTCCTACCTTCTTCTAGCCCCTCTGTTTGCTGAGATATCAAGTCAAAGCTAGCATGTTATGTTTGAAAAAAAATTATGAAGATTTACTTTATTAGTGAGTTTCTTGAAGGATCTGCTCTGGACAAATGTCTTAAGTCTCTTCTCAGGAAACACTTACATCCTATTGCTGCTCACACTGGTTGCCCTAAAACACACTCCTGGGGTCCCCCATCTTCAGTGCTGCTCAGTAAAATGTCAGTTTTAATTACCCCTAAGACATTTCTATCCGGCCATTCATTTTAACTTCTAATCCCTGGTGTTTTTTTGCTGCCAATAAAATCAAGAACTATTGAGTTCAGTGACAAATTTAAAAAACTAATTTATTCAACATTATTGAAAAAGACACTAAATTTTTGTTATCTCTCACTCAGGAGTTTTTTTTCTATAGAAACCCAGGTTTTGTTTTTGTATGTTTGTTTTCAGGAATGTTATATGAATTTCCTCAAAGAGGCCACACTTTAATAAAACCAGGCATGTATTCAAATGTATTTTCAAAATAGTGTACCTACCTTTTACCTAATAAACAGTAAAATGACTCTCTGAAGTGTTTTTTGTTTTGTTTTGTTTTTGCGGCACGTGGGCCTCTCACTGCCGTGGCCTCTCCCGCTGTGGAGCACAGGCTCCGGACGCTCAGGCTCAGTGGTCATGGCTCACGGGCCCAGCTGCTCCGTGGCATGTGGGATCCTCCCGGACTGGGACACGAACCCGTGTGCCCTGAATCGGCAGGCGGACTCTCAACCACTGCGCCACCAGTGAAGCCCTGCAGTGTTCATTTTATCATTTCTTTTCATCAGGAATTTCTCCTGAACTTAGGAGGGAGAAGAAACAGCCATGCTTTCTGGCAGCTGGTCACTGGCCCCTGTTAATATCTGATTTGGGACTTATGCAACCTCTAGCTCTTCCCTTTTACAAAAGAAAGTTGTTAAGAAAGTTAATCTGATAATTCTCTGACCCACAGATAAGCAGCAGAAAAATGCATGTCACCTTGTTCAGCCCAATGGAACCCTTGCTGGTAGCATGGGCCATGACAAGACAGGACAGACTGGAGCCACTGGCCAGGACTGAAGGCTGAACACAACTCCATTTCTCCAGGACAAGCTCCTCTACTCAGTGTTTCTACAACTCTTCTCCAACTTTTTTTGAAAACTGATAATAACAATAAACACTACCTGACATTTGCAAAGAACCAGAACTTTTTTTTCTTTCATTTTTCATTTCATTTGACCTACTCTAGGGAAGACAGATAAATTTACTCCCAGTTTACAGAGGAAGAAATTGAGACATGAAAAGATGTAGTGAGACAGTGCAGGATATCTACCTGGAAGGATTGATAGGAGGATGAAATGGGATTAGTATAGTGCCTGGCTTAGAGTAAATATTCAAAAATGCTAACTATTTTACAGGAGACTCATGATAAAGCTCAGCTTAGAGCTGAACTACTCTCTTTTCACTAAATCACATAAAAGTTCGCTAACAGATTTTCAAATTAAAAAAAACTCCTCTACATGACTAGACACAAATACGTTTCATTTTGAGAATTTGAAAATGAAACAGGGGCCATTTATTTTTCTTTGTAGTTCTTTCTGCTGTTTCTCTCTTCTTCTGAGTAGATTTTCTCCCTCTCTCTCTTTTTTTTTTTTTAAACTCAGCGGTTTCATTTTGTGTTTACCAAATAAGCACTTTAAATTAAATTATTTATATTATGTTTTTCAAAATTAAAATAAGAAACATACATATTATTGATTTTATACTGTTAAAGCCAAATTTGTAAAGTGTACCATACATATTTTAAAACTTTAGTTAAAAAAATATATAATGACAAGAATAGGATGAAAGGTTTGGAAAGATACGGGTAACGGATTTTTTAACTCTTTCATCATAATAAGCTATTTTTGCCTGGGCTGTTTTGCAGCAACATTGCCCTTTTAAAATAAAAAATAATTAGTTATTGTAAACCACAAATATATACATACACAGAAACACCACTATAATAAGAAAATCAGTAGTAGATATAAAAGTCAGTTTTATAGTGCATCTAATAAAAAAGATACATACAATTCTTAAACATTTTAACTTAAAAAAATACATGTGCATTTGCTTGCCAATATTTTGATATAGAGAGGCTGATGTGGCATTT
The DNA here is from genome assembly GCF_003676395.1 of Aethalodelphis obliquidens. Taxonomy (NCBI): domain Eukaryota; kingdom Metazoa; phylum Chordata; class Mammalia; order Artiodactyla; family Delphinidae; genus Aethalodelphis; species Aethalodelphis obliquidens. The sequence goes on along the minus strand of NW_020837950.1, from coordinate 6,666,149 downwards.
TCTTTGAATTTAAAGTTTTATATTATACCTCTAACATGAATCATATCCCAGATACACCATTTACAGTTCCAACTTATTTCTTTTTAATTTATTTCTTTTTCTTTCTTTACGGATTTCATTTTGCATCCCTTCCTACTTCCCTCTTTTCCTTCCTCCCAATATAATGAGAGCTTGAAGAGGCAGGTAAAGCAATTGGATTCAAAACTTGATTACCATTCAGGACTTGGGTATAATCCTTCATTAATCTTTATATTTTCACCCTAGTTTTTAGTTATCTTGTTACTGAACTGAATTTGGTCTGCTTGCCTGTGCACAGCAAAGCCAATCTACTGACACCAATCTACTGGTTTTGGTGAAGGAAAGTACAGTGTTTATTGCAGGGTGCCAAGAAAGGAGAATGTGTAATTAATGCTCAGAAGACCTGAACTCCCCAGTGGCTTTCAGGGAAGGATTTTTAAAGATAACATTTGGAGTGAGAGTTACAGCTCATAGACTTTCTTCTCATTGGTTGGTGGTGAGGTAACAGGGTAATGTTTTGAGATCTTAATCATCAACCTTCTTGTTCCAACCAGTCTGGAGTCTACATGCTCATGGTCAGCATGTAGTCACCATCCTCCAACTGGGTGGGAGTCTTGGTTTCTGCAGAGCAACTCAAAGATATGTATCAGATTATGTCTATCCCTTGAAGAGAAACTAGGACTCTGTTTTATCCCTGAACTATTGTTTAAGCTATCATTACTTCACTTCCCGAATTAGTAACTGCTTGAAACTGCTCTTTGGAACTCAGGGAAGGTCTAGGAGAGTAAAGCCTTTTTCTACAAGAAACGGGGGACACAGAGGGATCTTTGTACCTGAGAGAGCCCAGCAAGGTCCTGTTCAGTTTCAATCCTCTCTTTTCTTTGATACTCCTCAATCCTAATGGGAACAGGGGTGAGACAAGAAAGGGAATAAAGTTTTGGGTAGAGAGGTTAATCATAAACTCGGCAAAGGAGCTCAGTCTGGGGGGACTAGGTTTCAATCTCTTCAACATCAAATTATCAGAATTATTTTCGCAACCCACATTCATCAACACTTAGCAATGCAGTATATTCTGTTTTCATACGATATCAATTTACAAATATTTCAAGTTAGCTATTGCCCTGATAAATACAATTGGCACATACAGGTTGAGAACAAATGCTATTTTGAGAAGCATCTTAATCCAAGAAGGAGCAGAAGGGCACAGACATTATAAAGAGAAGACTATGGCTGGGAGCAATTGCTGACGAGGGTCATGAGTCAGTGCATTTTAAGGAGAGAATGGGAAACATTCAAGCCAGTTGTCAAGAGGCCAGATAAGAAGGAATTTTCTGTAATTACTTTCAAAGCATTTATAAATTTTTAGCAAAATTGACCTTAATAGGTAAAATATTCTTCAGAGACTGGGTTTGAATAAAGCTAACACACACAGTCCAAACATCTGGGCCATCCATGGTATAGCTCCTTACCTATGTCGTAAGGTAAGCTAAGTGTGGGTAAGTTAGCTAACTTCCCTGGTGGCGCAGTGGTTGAGAGTCCGCCTGCCGATGCAGGGGACACGGGTTCGTGTCCCGGTCCGGGAGGATCCCACATGCCGCAGAGCGGCTGGGCCCGTGAGCCATGGCCGCCGAGCCTGCGCGTCCGGAGCCTGTGCTCCGCAACAGGAGAAGCCACAACAGTGAGAGGCCAACATAACGCAAAAAAAAAAAAAAAAAAAAAAAAAGAAATGCTTCCTGAGTTCCAAAGGTTTGTTGTTGAGGAAAATATACAAATAAATACAATGCACTGTGGTAAGTAAAATAGTAGAAATATAGCCCTATAAATGTTTCGTAAGAGTCCAAATTGGGAAGGGCTTATACTGAGCCAGTTACAGCTGAGTTGGAGAAGCCTTCACAAAGGATTCTTGTGCTAAATTAGTCTGTTAGCTAAAACTCTATATAAAGTATGTCTTTTAACTTCTCAAAAGAGTGACTTGATGAAGAATCATAATTTATTTTTAGAAATTATAAATTATTCTGTTGAAAACTTTATCCTAATTAGTATTCCTTCTCCTTGACAGATTAGAGACAGATAGTTTTTCATGTTGGTCTATCCAAGGGAAATGTAGGAAAAGAATAATGTAATTAGTGAGGCACAATACGTGTCAGAAATCTGACATATTCTGGGTTAAAATTTTTTTTAATGTTTGCACAAAACTCATTAGGCATCTGAATAGTTCAGGGAATTTGGATGTTGTATGTGTAGCATTCGGCTCAATTAAGCAGATGGTATAGGTTGAAAGAGATTTTAAGAAGGAAAAAATGAAGAGTGAAAATATTTTGGTGACATTACCTTTCTATAATCTTTGAGAAACTATTTTTGAGAAGCAGTCTATCACAAACAAAATTATTTCCAAGTAGCATTAGAACACCATCCTGTGTTCTTGTTCGTATATATTCACCTTAATTACTTTGTCTATGCATTTGAAGGAAAACTATAAACTGATGGATGGAGATAGTATATATAAACCTAATTAGGATCACAATATAAAACATGCATTTTGAACTGTTTCTTCCAGTCCACCTCTCTCTTTCTCCCTCTCTCTCTCTCTCTCTCTCTCTCTCTCTCTCTCTCAAACCCACACACACACATACACACACACAAATATTTTACCTGGTTAATTAAGATGTTTGCAATAGCTTTAATGTTATATTGAGTAGTTTAGTGTGCCAGAAAACTGCTAAAATCTCAAGTTCTTGTACACGCTATCTTAACGGATAACTACAATTTTGACATGTAAAACCAGAAATGCTTCTTTCTACCATTAGAAATTAATTTTTCATTCATATATTCCAGGTAGAGGAACACATGTTCAAACTCACCCTCCAGCATAGCTGACTGGCATTAGAACACTTCTAAGAGCAGGTTTTGACATAGCTTTGGGCCTCTGGAAGGTTTGAAGTCAGCTGGGTAGGTGAAAAAAAGGAACAAAAGGAAGAGGTGAGGATAACTGTGCACAAGATCTCTCTGTTTTATAAATTGGTTAAGGAAGGCATCTAGTCTAAAATTTATTACTTTAAAAAGGTGCCCTAGAGAAACCTCAGGGCTTAGTCATAGCCAATATTGTAATGCAAACAATATATATAATTTATGGTCATTAAGACTATTAAAATGTTCTGGCAGAGGATTCCAACCACTAATGAGCTGGTTGGTATCCCCCAGAGTCAGAAAGTGCATTAGCCTATTTGATCCTTTGAAAATGTATAAGAGAGATAGGTGCGTTGTGGCCTCTCCCGTTGAGGAGCACAGGCTCCGGACGCGCAGGCTCAGCGGCCATGGCTCACGGGCCCAGCCGCTCCGCGGCACGTGGGATCCTCCCAGACCGGGGCACGAACCTGTGTCCCCTGAATCGGCAGGCGGACTCTCAACCACTGCGCCACCAGGGAAGCCCCATTGCTTACCTTTCTGAGAGGGGTCATTGCTAATATTGTGTTTGGATCTAAGACCAAAGATTGTTTCTTTGGCTAGCAGACATTTTCACTTTGAACATACTGAAAAGCCTCAGTCTTGTTCTGCTATCCATCCGTTCATCTCATTTGACCAGAATTCTTCTGGAACCAAGATAAATGTAGTAATATTATCCTTTCTTCCATTTATCGCTTTAGAGGCGGGCATGTAATCCAGTTTCAACTAATAAGACACAAGAAGAAATCTGCTAGGGGCTTCTGGAAAAGACTTCTTCACTCCCAAATAGAGTCACCAAAGAAGAAATGATTCTGTTTCTCCCACTGAACACTTGTGGTATCTCCAACAAAGAGATGAATCTTTAACAGCCATTTTGCAATTAAAAAGAGACTCAGCCTGAGGGAATTACACTAGTATAGTAGAAGGCATGAGAACAGAAAGATAGAAGAAATTTTGCCCCAGATAACATCCTGATTTACAAATTTAACTAAATCTGAAACCATTCTATCTCTGAACTTTTCCTTTTTTTTTTTCTTTTGGTATGATTGTTTCCTTATTATTGAAGCCATTTTTGTTACTTGCACCCAAAATCATGTTATCTGTATAGAATCAAAGGGAAGAATCATGCACAGCAATAGTTCTAAAAATGCATTATTAAATTACAAGGCGCAAAACCCAAGTTTATTCACTACACTCAAACTGAGATTTCTTTATTCCTAATTCTCACACCCAGATAAGGAAATGCATTGCAAACATGTTGCAGCTGCTGAATGACTCAGCCTGGCACATTTCCTGTCTGGAATTATGTGCTGCTCTGAGTACCTCTCATCAAACATTCACCCCAGGAGCATAAGTATGTGCATTCGACAGATATTTATTAGACACTCATTATTGAAACTAGCGATGATACGGAATATAGCAGAAGTTTAAGACATGGTCTTTGCTCTCATGATGCTGACCATTGAGTTAAGAGAAGAAGGCATGAATAAGTAAAAAAAAAAAAAGACAAGAAAAGGATGTCACAGATAGTATAAAACCAAATGTTAAATAAATGGTATCAAAAATAAGTCCCACAAACTGAAAAGGGAAAATTAACATAATCTGGAGCACTCAGTAGAGTTGATGGAGTTTATATTAGGCCTATTAGACAAGTAGAGTAGGGAGATTCAGGAAGGAAGAGGAAATATTTTTCACCGTTATTCTTTGTGCATGGTACCTTATTGGATTGAGCAAGGTATGTCTAGAGAACATGAAACAGAAAGGTGCTGTAAGAGAAGAGTCAGAAATAAGAGAAGCAAGTTTGGACACACTCTGGAAGCCTTGAACATCAGGCTAAGAAATCTGACCTTGACCCTGTTGGTGAGAAAATCATTGGAGGTTTTAGCAGGGAAGTACCACGGTGAAAACATTCTTCTTGAAAGAGAAGTCTGGTGTCTGGGTAAAGGATTGGAAGTGAAGAATTGAGAGCAGAATGTCAGCAAATAGGCCATTGCAAAAGTCTCTTCTTATGAGGAAAAGCTATACTCATAATTCAAATCCTTAGGCAACGTTGTCACTTAGAACTAAATTGACTTGAATGAGATTGACAATTCAATCTCAAGGAAACCTGGAGCAAGGTATTTGATACTATGGAGGTTAATAACAAGATATTGAACGAATTTGTCTCTTTTGGAAACTATCATTATTTTGATAGAGCTTCATGTTCAATGTAGGAGTTTCCAGTTGATACAAAATGAGAAATGGAGATCAGTGGCATATTGTCCCTCATTCCATTGTTGCTGTTAATTCGTGATTGTAGGATCTGCCCAGAGTAGTCAAGGGAAATGTAGCTCCATTGTTCCATAAACAACAGAAATAACCTTCATTAGCCAAGTTGGAAAACAAGGATGTCACTTCTTCCTAACAAGATTTTTGTTACACTTACAGTCTTTAATTATGAGATTCATTTATTCAGCCTTTGATTATACAGTCTTTAATTATGAGATTCATTTATTCATCCAAGCATTTATTCATTCATTTATACTTGTATTCCACAAATATTTATTGAGCGCCTCTTCTGTGCTAGCTGTTCAGTGCTCATTACTAGAGATATTTAAAACGTAAACAAGATAGCCTCATCCCCCTTTACAGGCTGTAGTCTAGTTGGAGAAGGCTCCCATGAACTATAAAGTACTATAACCTACAACTGTAAGCTTTATGATGTGATCAATACAGGCTTCTTTGAAAGCACACAGGAAAGGAAATGAACGTATCCTAGAAGTCACAGCAAAGATGATATCTCTGTTCTATTTCTAACACTTAACAGCTGTGTCATCTTGGGCAAATTAATTAACCTCTCTACATCACTGTCTTCATCTGTACAATTGTACATCACTTATGGGGCTATTGAAAGAGTAAATTTCATTCATATACGTGTGTGTATGTGTGTGTGTGTGTGTGTGTGTGTGTGTTTATAAAGACTGCCACCTAATAAATCAAACACTCAATGAATGTTAGCAATTATTATCATATTATTGTTATTGTCATCATAATTATCATAACTATTATGCTGAGTCATGAAAAATGAGTAAGGCTCACCTAGGAAAATGAAGCATAAGGAAGGGAGGTTATTGTGAAATGGAGCAAGGCCCTATGGTCCTTTTCCCCCAAGTCCCCCGCCTGCCTTTTGCCTGTGGAAAAACTTGAGCCAAAGCATAAGTTTAATCAGAGAAGTGAGAAAATGCAGAAGCAAAGAAAAGCAGTCAAACAGGACAAAACAATAATAGTTTAGTCATTAAGCAAAGTTAAGGACATTTAGCTCCTCTTCATGGACTACAGCCATATCCTGTGAGCTACCCTGTAGATACTGAAACCCCACACCAGATGGAAGAAGTTAACTGCATGATGACCAGACTGCAGTCATGACATAAGCTGCCACAATTTCGAGAAGTGGGCTCAAAGAAATGGGAACAAACCGACCCTGGAACTGAAAATTAATTGTACTTAAAACAATCAAGATGGCACTGGTCAGACCACTGCATGACCAATTTCAAAATGACAGTCAAAGCTGACTGTGCTGTTTCTGCATGTAGCCCCTCCCTCTGTCTATAAAAGCTCTTGCCCCCTGGTTGTCAATAAGGGACAGTTGACCTTTGGACAGAAGTCTACCCCCAACCCCCCACCCCACTGCTGGCATCCAAAATAAAGCAAACTTTCCTTTCCACCAACTTTGCCTCTTTTTTGGCTTTTGAGCAGCGAGCAGCAGAACCTCCACTTTCCATTACAATTGCATGCAGATGTACAGAGGCTCTAACTGCGGGGTGGAGATGGGGGAATTTAAGAGGCAAGGCTATGGAGGGAGGACAGTTCTTTCCAAGGAATCTGTTCATTATTTGTGTTGCAGCAGTATTTTCTCTCAGTTTGCAAGGGCTTGCTGCTTTCTCCCCGTTTGTCTCTGTGTTTCCTGTTCCCCAAGCAACAACCTCTGTGTCTCACCAAGCCCCGGCAACCAAAGGCATGCTTCATGGTGTTCACCATATAATGAATGAGAAAGTGATTATGGTTCAAGGTTAAAACAAAGTCCCATTGGGTATAAATCTGAATGCTCAAAGCCTTCCTATGTATTACTTTTTTGGAAAACTGAAATGTATTAACATATATTCATTTCAGATGTACAACGTAATGCTTCACTATTTGTATATTCGTGAAATGATCACCACAATAAACCTAACGAACATCCACGGCCACACATAGTTACAATTTTTTTCTTGTAATGAAAAATTTTAAGATCTAGTCTCTTGTTATGTATTAATTTTAATCAGACTACCTCCAACTTAAACCACAAACATCCCAAAATTATATGCAAATATCTGTCTATATCCACCTTTTAAACTTTTTCTCAAGAAGAATAAGTATTTTTCATCAGATTTTCAAAGGAGTCTTGACCCCTAAAAATTTGCTATAAAAGTTAATGATAACCCTGGGCCATCTTTTACTATAACTATGGATAAAGCATAATTTTCCAGCAACTTTAAAATGATTTACATGTCTTTTATACCTATTTAGGTTTTCAGCTTATGGTATCTTCTGGGACATTGAATTCCACGAGGACACTCTCCATTATAGAAAGTAATTATTTCTATTTTCTTGTACTAAAAAATCCTTCAAGTATCAAGCTACATCCACAAGTTCTAGCATTACAGAATCTTGGGAACAAGTCCCCAGTGAGAATCACTTTATGGCATTGCTTCTCAAATTATCAGTAAGAAAAGATCTTTTTTTTCTTCTTCCCTCTGATCTGTTGCAGAGGTACACTGTTGTAAAATAAAATTTTTAAGTGCAGCAATGTCATATTTCTGTAAAAACGTCTAAGTGCATACTCTCAATTTTTATACTTACTCGAAATAAGTAAAAATAGTTCAGAGACTTGCAGCAGTTTTTGGACCACACTTTGAGAATCATATTATAGGATCCCGGAGATAGAATGCATTCTCTTCTATGGGCATTTTGTTTTATAAGGGAGTTGGTGAAGATTGAAAGGCCCACATGTTTCAGAGAAGCTATTTTTTTATTGTGGTAAAAAACACATAACAGGGGCTTCTCTGGTGGCTCAGTGGTTGAGAGTCTGCCTGCCTATGCAGGGGACACAGGTTCGTGCCCCAGTCCGGGAAGATCCCACATGCCGCGGAGCAGCTGGGCCCATGAGCCATGGCCGCTGAGCCTGCGCGTCCGGAGCCTGTGCTCCACAACGGGAGAGGCCACAACAGTGAGAGGCCCGCATACCGCAAAAAATACACAAAACAAAAAAAAACACATAACATGAGATGTACCCTCTGAACACATTTTTAAGTGCACAGTACAGTATTGTTACATATAAGCCCAGTGCGGTACAGCAGATCTCTAGAACTTTTCCATCTTGTGTGAATGAAACTCTATACCCATTGAACAGAAATTTCCCCATCTTCCCTCCCCTCCGAAACAGATTATTTTTAATGGTAAAAATTCAATTTACGAAGGAGATAGGAACAACGGGCAAATTCCCAGCCCCACCTTAATGTGTTTATAGAATGATTAAATCAGGTAGTACATGTAATCAGATGACAGACCTCAACAAGAATAATGAATGCAATAAAGTGAATTCTCTTTCTCTTCCCTTAGCAGGTCTGAAAATACCACGATGATGGGAGTTGCTGTGTTTTTTGTTCACTTAAAAGATCAGGTATTACCTTATATATAGCCTTCATTTTTATAAACTTTCTTATTAAGATATGCATATGGCACAAAAGGCGCATGAAAGGTTGCTCAATATCACTAAGCATTAGAGAAATGCAAATCAAAACTACAATGAGGTACCTCCTCACATTGGTCAGATGGCCATCATTAAAACATCTACAGATAACAAATGCTGGAGGGGGTGTGGAGAAAAGGGAACCCTTCTACACTGTTGGTGGGAATGTAACTTGGTACAGACACTATGGAAAACAGTATGGAGGTTCCTTAAAACACTAAAAATAGAACTATCATATGAGCCAGCAATCCCACTACTGGGCACATACACAGAGAGAACCATACTTCAAAACAACACATGCACTCCAATGTTCATTGCAGCACTATTTACAATAGCCAGGACATGGAAGCAACCTAAATGTCCATCAACACATGAATCGCCATAGTTTCCTTAAAAAACTAAAAATAGAGTTGCCATAAGCTCTATTTTTAAAATCAGGATCTTAATGCAACTCTGCTTCAAATACATTTCTTTTCATCCTTATCTTATGATCAATACTTATACAAGAATGCATGAAAAGTGAAGTCAAATTTCAAGGTGATTGCTGTGCAGCCAGACGGGAAAGTTAAAATAAATCCAACACGAGGCATTGTAGGACCAGCATCTTATGAGGCACATAGAAAATAAAAATTAAAGATGTTAAAGGGAAGAAGAAACACTTTTTTCCTAAGGGTTGGGATGAAGGTTAATGTAAATAACTTTTTATTTGTGTTGCTTCATTATTGAGTTATCTTCTGCATTTTAATCTTTGGGGGAAAATAATTTATTATTTTTTATTATGAGACACATTATGCATGTGTGTCTCATAATAAAAAGTGCACATGTTATGTGTGTGAAATGCACATGTTATGCATTTCATTGCATAATATGATTCAGAAATTATAGACCAGATATGTTAAGAGTAGAAGCAATGAGATTGAAGATGTTAAAATGAAAAGATAACTAGAAGACCAGATCTTGGAGTTGTTCTGGAACGGCACATTTTCAAAACATGTACCTTATAAATGGACAGAAGAGAAAATCTTAAAGTGAGTTTACCTTAAAGCAGGGTAAAGATTGGAGATGAGAGAGATCACACCAATTTTCTTAAATAAAACAGGCAAGATTGAGAAATCCACTTTAATTTCCAAAGGAAAAGGCAATGTGATAATCTGAAAGAGACAGGTAAAGGAATAGAATGGGGAGGTGGATGAAAAGACAACATTTTAGAATAATTGTTACAGTGAATGTGTTGCCAAATTAACAAGACATGAATAATGTAATTTTCATTGAGAACCCAGCTAGAGCCAAATAGCACAGTTCAGCTCTGGTAGTCATCAACACTGGGGAAATTCCCTGAACTGATTATGGGGAGATTCCCTGAGTCATCTTTAGTGTTACTAAGGTAACTGAAACATTTTTCTACAGTTGAAAATGCACAAAATTATGCCTGCATTTCTCTTCTGAATAAACATACAATATGATTATATAAGTGAAGGAAATGACTCAGAGTCTGTATGCATGAGATTGAAAGTCTTGGTTGTGAAATGGTTTATCTCTTTGATTAGATTTTATTAAAGATACACTTAGATTTCTGTATGATCATAATGATCAGTTTCATGAAACCTATCCACTGGATAAAAATCAAAAGCAAAATTAAAAGTAGTTATCTGATCAGATCTTGTCATAGTCTAACTATTTATAACATGGTGAGTTGGCAGCTTCCTCCTAAGCACTAAGGGCACAGCTCTGCCTACTGAATAAGTGCTACCTGGACATCCCGTCAACCCTTCAAATAAAAGAACAAAGCATTAGTTTATTATCTTCCCTTCTCCAGCTTTTCTGCTTCCTGGATTCTCAAATTCTGTTGATATCATTTGTATTCCAGGCATTCAAGCTGGAAGTCTCAGAATGATTTTCTATTCTTTCTTTTGTCTTGACATTCATAGCCAATATGCTGTCAAATTCATTTGATTTTGCAATAATAATAAGGAAATGGGCAATCTTTCTTGAGCGCTGACTATGAGCCAGGCTCTATGCTAAAACTTTGTATGCATTGTTTCATCAAATTCTTATCCTCATACCAATCTATAAGCAGTAGTTTTGTTATACTCATTTGTAAAATGATGTAAAGTGTGGAGCAATCGAGCAACTTGTCCAAATCCATGCACCTGGTAAGCAGGGGAGCTAGGATATGAATTTATGCTCTTACTAATATGCTGTCTCCTTCACCTCCTTTCCACACAAATACATTCTCCTCATTCAGTATTTTAGCACTTTTCTATTCCTTCTGAAGTTTCTCATATACCACTGCCTAGCTGATCTTTCTACAGCACTTGCTTCCTAAAATATCATAAATATATTTCCATTGCTTAATAAAAGCAACACAAATTTGACAGCAAAATGGTCAAAACTTTCATTCTTTGGATCCAATTCATCCCTCCAGCCCCATCTTCCCCCATTTCCAGCCATACAACCAATATTCCAGCTGAATTATCTCTTTTCCTCAGGGGACTATGCACAGGCAAAATCTGGAAAGAGTTGAGTGTTTGAGGAAAGGAGAAGTCTTTCCTGCAGGATAATAGAGACTAGGCTAGAAACATGGTGGTGGCCAGACTGCAAGGGAATTTGAGTCTCATGCAATTAAGTTTGACTTTTGGCCTGGAGTCAAATGAGCTTGACTGTTGGTAGAGGTGGGGGTGGGTGGAAGGAGTATAAATTTGGGGGCACAGTGTCTGTTCTTACAAGGTTTTGATGATATTCTCTGAAGAAACAGCCATCTCTATTTTTGGTTTACATCAGCATGGTTAAGGATATTAGAACGTATAGCAAGATCAGTTAGTTTAGTTTGCTTCTAATAGCTCTACAGTTGATGTGCGCTGTGAGACTGTCTTGAACCAAAGTATTTGATTTTCTCAAGATTTGAAGAAGTAGCAGGGTGAGGGAAATGTCAAAAGAACTTTAAACAAAAGCTAGCAATACGTAATTATGTACAAAAGATAAAAGTAAGAAATAAAGATTAACCTAGAAGTAGTTGCTTTGATGAAATCTAATAGCTAAACCAACCTATTATAGGGCACACAATATGATAGTGGATAATTAGCAGATAGTTTCATTAAACAATTTGGAAATATAACTTAAAAAGTTCTTATCATTCAAAAATGTTTTTGATCAATCTGATCAAAATCTTCGCTCAACTTTCTTAGAAATCTTCACTCTCTTAGAAAAATCCAAACATAAGAGGTCTATCTTTGCACATATGTGTTATTATACAGGATATGAAATCAAACAAAAGATCAAAATATCTCAATAGGCAGCCTCACATTTTATATTCTAAAAAATGACTATTTTTCTTTTAGGTTTTATAAAAACAATCTATTAAAATATTATAAACACAATAGTAGGTTTTGTTGACTTTACAAAAGCAAAAGAGCCAGTTATTTTACCAACAAAGTGAGTTCTTTTCAGGAATAGCAGAGAAATTTCAATTTGGGACAAGCAAACTATAGGTAACCATAGACAAGTCCAGAGAACAGAGGAAAGGGTCTTGCTTTTACAGAGGGAAGGAGGAAATTGTGGAGGGCTATGGTGGTTCTTCATTGGTTGCAGGCAGTTGGCAGCTTGCTGTTGGGTCAGAGCAGTCTTCTTCCTGCTGGGGTCTGTTAGCTGTGGTGAAGGATACAGCCCTGAGAGCTCCCCCTTCAGGGGCTTCCCAACTCCATTTTAAATGAGGCTTCCTTTACTCATTTTCACAGTTTCATTAAAAGAACGCTTTCAAAGCACCAAATAGCTTCTATTGGGCAATTAAAAAATAACTTATATACATCAGAATAGCAGTCCCTCTCTTGCATTCCATGCATGTGAGAAAGAAGTCTGAAGCCCAGAAGTGCATGTAGTTGGGAGACCGAGCATTTGATGGGCATGACATTTTCTAGCCAGATAAAAATACACATGCATATGTCTGTATGACTCATTCCACACAACTCAAAATTGCTAGAGAGTGGGTGTAGCTATGAATATTACTGCACAATGTAGTTTTCAAAGAAAAAAAAAACAAATTTGGCAGCTTCCAATCTTCCTGAGTAACTTTAAATTAATTGAAATTTTAATTAATAAAATGCCCAACTAAAAATGCATCAAAGGCATGTCAAGTGCTAACGAACAAATGAAGAAGATGAATAATACAAACCCAAGGTGGTAATTGTTCTATAAATGCACATCTTTTTTTTGTCTGTCTATCTGACTGCATCTTAACTAAGTTAGGCCATGTCTCAGCCAGTAAATTGAAATAAGCAGTTGATTTTCTTTTACCAGTACTTCAGTTTCATTGTATTTCATATCCAGATTGAAAGATCTGAATTGTCCAAATAACTTTTTTCAATTTCAAACATCTCTTTGTAAATGGTGACTTGATTATTTGTTGTGAATAGCTAGGTTTAATAGATAAGAAAAATAATAGCAATAGCCTTGATAGCTATCATTTTCCCTTATATGTTTCCATAAGTGTTTCCAGTCACTCTGGAAAGTGACTTTACATGCATTATCTCTTTTAAACCTAAAAGAAAAACATATGAACTTCTTATTATGATTATCCTTTTTTTTGCAGGTGAAAAAACAAATAAATAGTATAGCATATTCTACACAACTAGTAAATAACATAGTCAGGATTCAGTCCCAGGTTTGTCTGATGCCAGATTCCTTCCTAAACTAGCATGATACTGAGCATCTCTAAAAGAGGAGTGCTTCAAGTTAACAAAGGTTACGGGCCATTAATAGAAATTAAAATATAGGTGAAAGTGATGGTATAAAAGCATGACCACAGAGGTTTAAACATGTATGTGAAGATCAATGTATAAACAATTATATATTTACATAAATGCAGCTTATTCACTGCATATTCTCATTTTATATAAATTGTCTAAATAATATACTCCACTCTAATGTAGCAAAACCAATATTATTTAATTTTTTACACAAAGGCATATACAGACATAGTAGTGTACAAAAGTTGTGTAGGAAGCTTGCTGTTAAAAAGTTTATAAATGGACTAAATTTTATCCATAACAGAGTCCAGTGCACAGATTTTTGTCTTGGCAAATCACTTCATAGAAATTTTTAAAAACTAGATGGTTATTACAAATTCAGTCCAACCAGACCAACAGTGAATGAACCTACTTCATGAGGCCACAGCTGTGTGGAGGAGAGAAAATAGGACCAAGGTATAGAAAACTGCCTTCCTGGTTCAGTTCAGCACATCTTAATAGTCAATGCCAGTCAATGCTATTGATTATGAAATTGGCATTGTGAACCCTAAAGGCTTCGCTTGCTGTCCTGACATCCATTTTATTGACTTAAGCATAAGTGAGCTTCATTCAGCAGATATTTGCTTTGTGCATGTTGAATAAAGCAAAAAGCAAACAAGAAAGAAGCATGACTTTTCTCTAACATTGTCTGTGCTTTTTTAACCTAGCCTCATAGGCTTCATTCACAAATTCACAACTGTCTATAGGTTTGCGATCTGCAAAATAGTTCACATTGATCTCACCTCTCCTGATTTCATATAGCCAAGTTAATCTAAATAATACGTTTAGCTTTTACTATTAGTCAGATTCGAATTTTCCAGTTGTTTCACAGTTGTTCTTCTTTCCACAGATAGTAAATCCTCCCCAGATGGTAAATATAAGCTTATTAAGGGCAGAATGTGTCATATTAATTCATTTACTCATGCATATAGGCATTATTTTATTCATACAAAAGGATTTATTATCATAAAATTATTCAGCATTAGCACATCCTTTTCCTGTTTTAAGCTAGAAAGAGTTACTCAACCATGCTGAGCATCCGTTTTCTCATCTCTAAAATGTGGATAATCAAAGTGAATTATAATTATAGTGAAAATTAAATGAGAAAATTTCTGGAAAGTGCCTCAAACATGGTCTGGAAGGGGGTCAGCGCATGGTGGTTCCTGTATTTCCTTGAGTAAGGTCTTGGTGCATGCTAAACTGGATGCTAACATCTAATTTCATCAAAATAGTCAAATTAATTTTTGGTCTAGACATAGCCATTTATTTCTCTAACTCCTTCATAAAATTGGAGTTTAAAAATGAAAATAAATTTTGGTCACTTGATATAGTCAGGAAAATATATCAAATGTATTGTAGAAGATACTTTTGGAAAAGGAGAGAAGGAAGTGAATGAGGTTCAAGGGTGGAGGGAGTATAAAACGGGTGGGACCTTGCACTGACCAGTGATAACTCTGCACCACAGCCTGAGAATTATGATTTAATTAACGTCTCATTCCTGAGAAATTGGGAGGGGAGAGGGAAAATAAACAAACAACAAAAATACATTCAACTTGTTTGTAGGCACCAATAAAAATAAATAAATATAACATATCCATATGTGAGTAAAGACAGTAAGTACCATTGACCCTTGAACAAAAAGAGTTTGAAATATATGGGTCCACTTATATGCAAATTATTTTCAATAGTAAATATTACAGTACTACATGATTGGTGGTTGGTTGAACCCGTAGACATGGAAGAATGGTGGAGAGTGGGCTATAAGTTATACACAGATTTCTGACTCCTTGAGGGTTAGCGCCGCAACCCTCACACTGTTCAAGAGGCAACTGTACATGTTTTTATAGAGTATATATAGTTTCTCTCTCTCTCTCTCTTTCTGGCTATTCATGTTACTGCTAGGTGTGAGTGATACAAGACAGTTAAAGTATGGTCTTCTTTAATTTGCACAGCTATTTTAGTCACATTGGCACTTATCTTCTACTTTTCCCTAGACTGCATATACAGAAGATAGACTAGCAACTATTACTTCAGCCTCCTCTAAACAATGATGTACATCAATTTTATTGAGAAAAGAAAAGTGATGTCTTCTAACATGGAATTTAAACTAGAGAGTGAAATGTATAGATTCCATCATAAAGGATCATTTATACTTAGAAAAAATATTTTGAAATCCCACCAAAACTTTAAGATGGAAATACTTCCCTTTAACTCAGAAGTTTTAGTGGCATTCCATTATTTATAACGGGGAAAGCAAGATATCTTGGCAATCAGATTGGTGTGGGGATTGATTTAAGATTATTTTGAACAAAAAAGAATGCATTTTATGTAAAATATAATAATGATGCTATTTTTATATCTCTATGAAGAGATTTTTAAAGCCAAACATCCATGATCTGCATTCTCCTATTGATAAAATTACCTCATTTATTACATTTATAGAAATAAACCTCCTAGATTTCTACTTTACTTAACATTATATAAGGTATGTTCTTTAGCAGAAAAGGACTATGTATACAGGCAGAGTAGTAGAATATTTCTAAGAAGAGTTTCCATCATAGCTTTTTTCTATGCTGCCTTTTTATCACAGAACATCTAGGAGACAAAACCTTAGAACAATGAGCGATGCTCACTGGTTTTCACATGTTAGTCAAAATGAAAGCTTAAATACCCTCTTTCGGAGTGTAGAGAGATCACTCACTGTCCACAGAACATACCTTGAATAATATTCCTTTAAAAACGTATTTAAAATTTAGAATTTTATGTTGTGCCAACTCATTTTCAGGGAAGAAAGAAATTTAAACCAATGTCTTGATAAATATATAAAATCTAAGGCATCGAGGCAAAGTTGTATGTGTTTTAATCCTTAGGTTATTAATCTTTTATTATCTCCTTTCTTAAAATCAAAAACAGACTTGCTAATAGGCCTCTGAATAATTTCAGTGAAATTATTCACTAATAAAGAGAATGGATTTATACAGTGAACATATTGATTTGCATGGATTTGGGATTTACTTAAGTATAAAAATTATAAAGAAGTTATTATACCACTAGGTTAATGATAAGGAATAAAGTATTCCCTATAAAATTATGATTTATAATTTCAGAATTATGCTCTAAATAGCAGAGCTTTCTATTTTTAATATTTGATAATAAATTGGATAGGAAATTTTGCATCAATTTGTCTATGGAGTAGTGAGTTTTTATATAGTTGCCTGTAGTAAGGCAAGTTAGAAGGTGACATGTACTCAGTGGTCTAGGGACAATGTTCCTTCACGTGAATATGGGGCACAGATGCTTGGGATTCATGCATGAAGACCCCCATTCACCAGACCTAAATGCAGGACCCTCACCCAGATGATTCTGGCGACTACACTTAGAGAAACTGCTTTAGAGTCTGACTCATCCTCACAGACTGAGAAAGCTGAAAATATTTAAGTACAAGTATGGATCTATCAGTCTGGATCAGATGTTTGTCACCCAAGTGGACAGAAAGCAATATATATAACAAAATGCTAAAGTATACGTTAAAATGAAAACTGTAACTCATGTAAGGCGGTACACTTAGGCTACTAAAGCAGGCAATTATAATCAGAAAGCTGCTTAGAAAATATAGACTCGAAGCAAGATAATCTATGAGATTCAAATAAAATGACATCAAGGTACAAATTGTTATTGATTGCACAAAAAATCCTGTAAGTTATGCAGAATTGTTTTTGCCATTTCCATTTTTACGAAAAATATGAATAGATAGAAACTTATAGAGGACACAATAATCTTTCACATTTCCATCACTCAGAATTACCAAATGTTAAAATTTAGTGTATTTCATTCTTAAATACTTGAATTCCTTGATACTTAGTTTTACATAATTTATGTTATACATATGATAAATGCATATATTGTCCCTTAGCCTATTTAACATTATAAAGTCGCTGGTGAAAACCCTTTAGTCCCTACTGTCATTTATAGTATACTGCAAGTTGTTTTCTTGAGTCATGCATGAGCTGTCAGAAATAGCGTTCATCCATACAAAAGTCCTGAGTGTCTGTTGCCATACTGTCACTGTCAGCTGTTGACTCACTATGCTGCTACTGTCCATTTAAAATGCATCCAGGGATATTGACAGCATGCTTACTCAGTATAGCAGTCAGAAGGATATGTTATGTTTGTAGATACAAACCAACAATATATGAGGAAAATATCACATAAAGATATTACAACTACTAAGTCATTCCAAACACATAAACAGTAAGAATTAAGCAAATAATTAGAAATGTCACACCCCCAAAAGAAGTTTACATTTTAAACAGAAAAAAAAAGATTGACATATAAGAGGATATAAACTTTAGATGGAAGAATAAAAAGTTTGCATGTCTACTATGGTTCTAAAATAAAAACATAATAGCCTAAAATAGAGATAATTAAGAAAGGCTTTCTGGGAGAGTGGGATTTTGACCCAAATCACAGTGATCATGGGCAAAAATTGGTGAAGAAAAAAATGGAGATATTCTTTGCTGATCCCCTCCAAAATAATAAACTATTCTACTTGGGCACTGCTACCTACTCTATGCCCTCATGGCAATTTACAGTTTTACCATATTGTAGTTCTATGGGGTTGTGTAGCAAAGAAATGTCTTCATATTTGTTCACTTAAGACACTGGACTCTTTTTCAGATGATTCATATTTTTTTTTTGGTTTGGTAAAATTTGCAAAAGTTGGTGGGAATGTGTACAGATTCGTGAACAAGTTTGCATCATGGTAAAAATCATCCTTCAGAATCTGGAACCTGGTGGAGGAAATGTGTGGAGGTGGAGAGGGGAAAAGGGAATTGTATCAGGAAATTGGCAGGGTGGCCAGTGCCCTAGTGCAGGTGTGAAGCAACAAGGATGAGACCCTCATGGTACAGAGGAAATAAGAAAAAGTGCAATCTGTGATACAAGGAGGCAAAGGAAAAGAACATATTGATTGCTTGGATATAAAGTAATGAACAAAAGAGAGGGACAAAAACTGGCCCTTGTTAGTAAAATCTTACTAGCTTTTTCTCTTGATTATCTTTAAAAGGCAGAAAGGGATTAAGAAGTCAGTGGGGGCAAAAATAAAGTTCTATGAGTGAATATATAGGTGCTATGCAGAATAAAAGTAGGATTAATAAATTCAAAGAAAGTGGAATTTAGTTAAATAGGAAATTAATCAAGAAGATCCATGAAAGTTGGGTCATCCATTATATATATATATTTATGCACTATTTACATATATCTAAGTTCACCTTATCTGTATTTTATATATGTATGTATACATATATATGTAGTATATACAGTCAACTTTCTATAGCCAAGTATTCTGCATATGCAGATTCAACCAACCACAGATCAAAAACATTCAGGAAAAAAATTACCAGAAAGTTTCAAAAAACAAAGCTTAAATTTTCCAGGTGTCCTGCAACTATTTACAAATCATTTGCATTGTGTTAGGTTTTATAAGTAATAGAGATCATTCAAAGTATACGGGAGTCTATGTGTTGGTTATATGCAAATACTATGCCATTTTATATAAGGGACTTGAGTATCCCCAAATTTTAGTATCCTTGGGGTGGGGTTGTCCTGGAACTAATTCCCCATGGATACAAAGGGATGATCGTATACACACATATATTAATAGTATGTTTAACAATATTTTTATGTTTTTGAACTGTAAGGACTGGAACTCAAAGGAGATTGTAATGTTGAGTTAAAGGACATATAAACAGAAAAATATACAAAAAATAAATATGGGAAACATATACTAAAATTTATAATTCATGAGTTCGTGTTCATAGGAGAAAATGACGTTACAATTAATTTTTCTTAAAGCCTGTGATGCAACAAAATGAAAGGAAAAAATAGATTCTCTATCCACTGCCTATACTGGCGTCCTGTGGAATGACACCGTAAGAGAAGTCAGGCAATAGTAATTTCAATCACTTTCAAGATTGATTTATTTTCAGTTGCAAGTTCAGTCTGGTGAAAGGTGTTATAATGGCAGCTTGAGATTCTGGAAGTAAAGTAGAACATGAGAAGCAGTAATTTAAAGTGTTCTACACGTAGTCCTCTACCTTGACCGAGAGAATCACTGCAGGCATTCAATTATTGGACTCTTTTTTTGTTTACACTAATGCTACTTAACTTGAATTTTGTCTGTAGAGTGGAGGGTCCTTTATGTAATTTTTATCTATGCCTTTGGTAGATAAAATATACAGTGTCTTATTCTCCAGTTACAATAATGTGACACTGGGCCATTGTAATTATGGCACTAGGAAATGTGAGGTATTTATGTAGATGACATTATCACCAATATGTAAAGAATTTTACCACTTTAAAAAGTTCTCGGGCTTCCCTGGTGGCTCAGTGGTTGAGAGCCCGCCTGCCAATGCAGGGGACACGGGTTCATGCCCCGGTCCGGGAAGATCCCACATGCCACGGAGCAGCTGGGCCCGTGAGCCTGCGCACCCGGAGCCTGTGCTCTGCAACGGGAGAGGCCACAACAGTGAGAGGCCCACGTACCGCAAAAAAAAAAAAAAAAAAAAAAAGTTCTCCACGTTGTTATCTCATTTGATGTTTAACAATAACATTATGTTTAAAATTACAAAAAATTGACGGAGTGCTTTCTCATTACTGGGCCAAGAGCTATGTAGCTATTTTCTTTACAGCAGGATTTTTCAACCTTGGATCAAGTGTAGCATCTTGTGTCTGTAAGTTCATACAGTACTATTTAAAAGTTTTTCTATGCCATTTTGTTAATAAACAATATACCTCTTCTGAATTATCTGAATGATCATCTTATAATTGAATACTGATACATTTCAGGTCCTGGAATTTAAATTTGCAGTCACACGTTATTTACTAAGTGAGACCCTAAAGTAATAACATTTAATATTAAATGCAATACTTCTCACTGAAGTCCAAAACTGAGACATCTGTAGATATATTCTTGGAATGCTGAATACTTGGGGTTCAGGTTTCAGTTTCAGAGAGCAGAATACCCTGAATCTCGTTTAAGCAGGAAACAATGTAGTATAGAGAATCATCAAATGATTTTCAGAATCCCTAGGAAGTCAAAAGAAATATGGTCCTGCAGGAATGATTCCCAAAGACGCTATAGAAATAGGAAGTCAAAGGGCATGCTGCTACTTCACCATAAAAGTGCTGCCTGCAGAGCCAGCAAACTGATACTACAGCTCCTGGCTTGAGAAGAACACAGCCTTAGCTATAAGACACACAAGCACTTAAGTGTATTGTATCAGTGTATTGACAGTATCTTTGTGTGTCTAGACAGAGTTTAGCATGAGGGAGATAATCGACTAATAGTTATTGAAGCGATGAATGAGTATTTTTTTTCTCCTCTATTATACTACTCAAAGTCCATTTGGGCAAATGGCTACAGCAATTCAGAAAGTTAAATATGGCCATGGAGAAAAGCTGGACAGCAGTATTGTTAGACATATTGTTGCAGACTTTTTATATTATTTAATGTAATTAGCCACAATGATAAAACATAATTCCTGAAACTTCAGTGACTTAAGAGAAAGGTGGTCTATTTGTTATACTCAGGTGAACTTTACAGGCGGTGGGAGGAATGAGAACTACCCTGCTTGATAGCTCGTTCACGGACCAGAGACACTGGGAGCAATGCATTGAAGACAGCTAAACCTGCAGCGTGGATCAACACCAGTTGGTGTCTGGAAAGGTGAAGGTGTCAATGGTCCAGGCCTTGAAGTGGCCGCATAACTTCCATTCACCTCCCATTGACAAACAGTCATCCATCTCCATCTGAGTACAGTGAAGACAGGGAGTACCGCACGATTGTTTATTTTATCTCCAGGAGGAATAGAAAATAGGGTTTTGATGGAAATAACTGACTTTGTGACAGCGTTGGAAGGGAAACCATAGCATTTGGTTTATAAAAATCATTATGTTAAATTGTATCATGAATGCCATTTTTGAGAGACATTCATGAATATTATAGACAAAAACATTTTATCTGTAAAAGCAGTAAAGATAGGACTTTAAATATCTCTCTGTGACCACACAGTTGAGAGTTAATACATCTTTGGACAGCCAATAACAGTTTGTGAGGGGAATTCCCTGGCAGTCCGGTGGTTAGGACTCTGTGCTTCCACTGCAGGGCTCATGGGTTTGATCCATGGTCAGGGAACTAAGATCCCACATGCTGCAAGGCGTGGCCAAAAATAAAAAACAGTTTTTGAGATATTTTTTTTCCACATAACAGACCAAGGTCATTCCCATTGCACCAAGCATCTAAACATTTTTCAAGGGAAGCAAGTCACAGTTGCTGCCTCTCCTTAAATAAGGTATTTTTTGCTTCTTGACAAGTAGTGTATTCCTCCTCCACCAATTATTTGTGTTTCATGCAAGTGTTATTTAACTGACACTGGTACAAAATTGTTCTCTCTAAGTTGGACCCTTAAAAGAGATTTATGCTGAATCTAAGTGATTGTATGCAAAAAACAGAAATAATAAATAAGAATGGTGAAGAGTTGCAAGAAATGCAAGGGCATGTGACAGATGAAGACTTTTAGAAAAGGGGCAAAATTCTGTAGCTGACCTGAACAATACGGAATTTGCATCCTTCTATATATTCTCATTTTTCTCAATGTCTCAAATCTAGTAAAATAATTTCTGACCATAGCTGGTTTTATATATTTTTTAAATGTCATGTAAAAAAAATAGTATAGAAAAAAATACACAGGAGTCAGAGACAATATTCCCAAAACTATAACTTGAGAAAGAAAATCAGATCTTACTCCTTAGGAATAATGCGTTATAGGAAACTTACTCTTTGATGAAGACATGGAATCTTATCTGTGCTCCTCCTAAAAGTAAAGAAAGTTCAGAAATGCCATAGGCAAAAGGTTAAGTTGCAAAAACTTAATTTTAGTTTGGCTTCAAGAATATGTAACTTTCTCCCATTAGCAGTTAAGAATTGAGAATATTGTACACCTGAAACTAACACATTGTAAATCAACTACAGTCCAATATAAAGTAAAAATTAAAAAATATAAATAAAGATCACACTTTTTAAAAAAAAAAACCACAGGCTGCAGAAGGACGACCCCACCCCAGACAGAGCGGAGATCAGGATTGGAACGAATCCTGAAAACCTCATGGAATAGATTTCATGTGCTTTGGTTGAGGCAGGTACAAGTACGTTATAAATGCCCATGGAAGCACTATGGAGCTGTAAGATAAATGGGATCATGAGTGGAGAAAAAAAAAGGAATTGAGCATATCATTCTCATAACATAAGATATTTCAATATCTTAAATGTATGTTGACAACAAATGTTATCTCTGTAACAGTTACGTTTACATGTCTTTCTCCCTCATTTTCTAAAGATTTCTTGAAAACAGTAACATTTTCATTTATCTTTGCACAAATTAGATGTCTAATGAATGTGTGGTGTTGGTACTGATTAGGCATAAGCACATATATTTTGTCCTTCTATCATCAGTATGTTGTCAGAAAAACAGCATTATAAGTACACCCACAAATCATATGATTTTGCAAGGAAATTCTTAATTATTTTCACTATATTTGCTTAGTGTGCCACATTTACCTTCAATCAGCAATAAATCATGTCAGTTGTAAGAACCACTAACTTTTTTATTGTCACTGGCACAGTTAGATTAAAAGTTCAAGTGTCGATAGATGACTAACAGAAACTTAGGGATTTTGCTGAGCTAGAGAGACTTTCTCCAGCAGAAAGATTTGGCTTTTCATTGGGATTGTGTAAGATGTCAATGTGTATATAGCATTACACATTAATGTTATAATCAAAATGATTTTTATTCATTCGGTGTGTGTGTATATAATGGACACACACACACACACAAATCTTTCACCATCGTTTCATCTTTAGCAACAATTCTCTGGTCTCGTGCTAGGTTGGAGGCCTCCAGAGAGAAAGCACTTATCTGGAACTAATGATGTAAGACTATTCTTAGGTATTCTACATATGAGTTATTTTTATTTTTATTAATTTTCCACAAATATGGCTATCATATCTATTCGTTTAGAAATTTTAAAAATACAAGAAAGTATAAAAGCTAAAAATGATCTTAAATCCCAAACCTACAATTAACTACTATGACGATTTTAGTTTTAGTTTTAGTTTTCCTAGTTATTTAGAGTAGAAATAAAAGTTTAAAACTTTTTTCATAAAGACTTAAAGAGTAAATATTTTAGGCTTTGTGAGTCATATGATTCCCGTCATGACTACTCAGCTCTGCTGTTGTATCTGAAATCAGCCAAAGACAAATGTAAATGAAGAATCATGACTGTGTCTTCAATACAGTTTTATTTATGGATGCTTAAATTTGAATTTCATACAATTTTCATGTGTCAACAAATATTGTTCAACCTTGTAAATATTCTAAAGAGCATTTTTAGCTGGCTGGTTGTTCAAAAAACAGGCAGCCGGCCAGATTTGACGAGGGCCATATTAAGCTAGCCCTTAGTTTAGACACATAGATGTAGATACAGCTATATCCATCTGTCTACATATATATGCATGGTATAAACAACTAATTTTAAAAACCAGGACCAAAAGATATTACCTGTTTTAGAAACTTTTAATTCTCACTAATTTTTGTCTTATTCTATGGCAGGCGAAAGGAATACATTTTCCACCTCTTTAGCAGTTACCCAGAACCATATGGCTAGTTGAGTTTACTGGGTGAGGTATTGAAAATTGGGGGTAAACCCTGATGTCTCAGACTGAGCTGGCAGGGCCACCACATAAAAGTAGATGAGGCCTTGGTTCACCACTTGCACAGCAGATGTTGCATGAATGAGAAATGAATCTTTATACTTTAAGCCGCTGAGCTTTTTTGCAGCAGGTCCTAATCTAATGCAATGTTAATTGTATCTAACTTTTAGCCTTTAATAATATATTCTGAAAAAACATCTTTGAAAACAGCATGTTTATGGAAATATAATGGTTCATTACATGGGTCCACTATAATATGCATAACCAATCCTTTAATCGCTTTTCAGACTTGAGTTCTTTTCTGATTTTTGCCCAATATGAACTCAGCTGTAGTAAAAAAAGATTTGTAGGTAAATATTTATATTTTATTCTTATTTATTTACAAATTCTGGAAATGTAGTCATTGAGATAAAGTACTGAATATTTTAAGGACCACTGATATATAGTCACAAATTATTCATCATACAATTTGTGACATTTTAAACTCTTGCTGGCCATATATGTTCTACAATCATTTTATTACCATTGGTCAGTATGGTTTTTTACATCTTGCTTGATTAGATAAGGAAATAGTATTTCTTCATAGTAGTTTGCATTTCTTAACTAGTAAGGTTGACTTCTTTCCATATTTTTATTGGTCTCTTGAGTTCCCTTTTTTTTTTTTTTTGCGGTACGCGGGCCTCTCGCTGCTGTGGCCTCTCCCGCTGCGGAGCACAGGCTCCGGACGCGCAGGCCCAGCGGCCATGGCTCACGGGCCCAGCCGCTCCGCCGCATGTGGGATCCTCCCAGTCTGGGACATGAACCCGTGTCCCCTGAATCGGCAGGCGGACTCCCAACCACTGCACCACCAGGGAAGCCCCGACTTTCCTTTTTTATTAAAAGTTTATTCAGGTCCTTTCCTCCTTCTTCTACCAAGATATTCATCTGTTTCTTACTTATTGATAATGTTATTTTTTAATCAACAATGATATTTTATTTACCCTTTGCCGTATCTGCTGCAACTATTATTCTAGGTTTTCATTTGCCTGTTACTTTACTTAATGTGGTATATTGTCCCCATGTATATAGATTTTAAAACTTGGTTTAAGACTGTAAGTCTATGATTTCTTCATTCACTTTTATGCTTACAATATTCTTCCCCATCTGAAAACAGATTCATATCTGCTAGTATTGTTTCTTGTTCTTTTGTAGTTTTATTTTTACCATTTGTGGGAGATAGAATATGGCCTCTTAAAGTTGTCCATGTCTTAATCCACAAACCTGTGAACGTGTTATCTTAGATGGCAAAAGGGACTTTGCAGATGTGAAGAAGTGAAGAATATTGAGATGGGGAGATTATTTGGATTATCCAGATGGGACCAATGTAATCACAAAGGTCCTCATAAGAGGGAGACAGTAGATGCAGAGTATGAGAAAGAGATGTGCTGATGGAAACAGAGGTCATAGTGATGTGGCCACTAGTCAAAGAATATAGGCAGCCTCCAGAAGCTAGAAAAGGCAAGGAACAAATTCTTCTCTAGAGCCTGTAGAAGGATGCAGCTCTACTCACAACTCAGTTTTCTCCTTCGAAGGTCTATTTCAGACTTCTAACCTCCAGAACTGCAAGATAATAAATCTGTGTTGTTTTCAGCCACTAAGTTGGTGGTAACTTATTACAGCAGCAGTAGGAAACTAATACAGCGTTTGATCCACTTGGAAGTTATAGATACAAAAATGAGAGTTATTTTTATAAGAGCAAGAAAACAAGAAGGGTCTCAGAAATAGCTTATGTACATATGAAAAACAAAGAGCTCTCTAAAAAGCTATGAGTGTCTGTTAAAGTATGTTTTTAGTAAGAAATACAGTGAGAATTTTGAGGGTCTGGGGTGTCTATACCCTGTAACCCAGTTAGACTGGTTCAGGGACTTTAGTCACAGTGATATGTTACAAAGAAAGAGAGAGGTGCCTAGGGAACCCCTGCCAGGTAAATTCAAGTCTCTACTTGCTCCCAACAGAAGTTCTACTTCAGGATAAAGTACTCTCAACTGGGGCTGCTATGAAGGTGACCTGCCCTCTGAAATCCTCGCCCTCTGAAATCCTTCCTTTATCCTTCTGACTACCGGTTATATATTTCTACCAAAGGTTACCTACAAAAGGATCTAGAAACACTAGCTAAAAACAGAGAATTTTAGAAATATGTTTCAAAGCTCAATTTTATTATTTTGTGATATCCAATAACAACATCGGAAGTTGCAGAGGTTACTGTTATTGGTTTTGGTGTCTGTACTTTTCAACTTTCTTAACTATTTGAACGTGGTATTTCTCCCTTCCGTTTTGGGGTGTGTGTGTGTGTGTGTGTGTGTGTGTGTGTGTGTGTGGTGTGTTTTGTGCCCATTCTTTTCTTACCTATGGTCCTCAATTAATTGAAATACTCTTCCTCAGCAAAGGAGCTGTTTGCAGTGGTTGAGTGGAGTTTTCGAGTCAGACTGCCTGGTTTGAATCTTCCTCTATCACTTAGTCTGTGACATTAGCAATATACTGACCCACTCTGAACGTCAATTTCCTCTCCTATAAAATGGAGACCATAATAGGAACTACCTCATAATTTGAAAACAAAATAATTTGAAAATAATAAGTGGGAAATATTTGGGCATTGTCAAATGCAAAGTTCCCACCCAATGAATTTTGATTATTTATTCTTCCTTTCTCCTCATAACCACTTCAAACCTTATCTACCCTTCAATGCCCAAACTAACCATAATTCAAAATTTACTTCTGGCCACCGCACATCATAACCCTCTTTCACTCCTTGGAACTTGTATAAACTACTGTATTAAAAGTCAGATATTTTTACCTCATTGGATTCATAATAATATACCGCTTAATTTAAAAATTTTTTTTACATCTTTTTATTTAACAAATGTATGTTCAATAGCAAGCAATTGTTGGGATTTCTGTTTCTCAGTGTCCTACTATATAAAGTGGGGATATTAATATTGGGTTGGCCAAAAAGTTCATTCGGGTTTTTCCATTATATGGTACAGAAAAACCCAAATGAACTTTTTGGCTACCCCAATAGTATTTACAGGCTTATTGTGAAAACTAAATGAGTTTATGCATGTAAAGTGCTCAGAACAAAGCCGGGCACATGGGAAAGGCTAAATAAATGTCAATTTTTACTAGAATTATTACACGCAAACCACTATAAAATTATTTAACGTTATAAAAAGATACTTCTTAAAAAGCCGTCTTGCCTATGCCTTCTTTATAGTATACTGTAAGTTTTCAATAGATATCAAGTCAATGAATGTGAAATGCAAAGATGAATTGTGGAAAATTAATATTTGGATATAGAGTCATTTCAGGGAAATTTTGAGGTGTGATTGGACACATGAATGTGTATATATATATATATATATATATATATATATTTCAAAAGGAAAAAGAAAGAATGAGGAATGTAGAAACACCCTGTTTTTATCTGCATACAACCAACTGAGAGGATTTTGGCTGCCTGCCCATAAAGGTGATAGGGATGAGGGCAATAAGAGCGACAACAACTGATCTATACAAGAGATAGCTAGAAATGATCTGAAATGGCACAGGATTGCAGGGTGTTTATTTGCACGCCCATGCTAACACTCTGCAACAAATTCAATAAAAAAGATGTGACAGAGCTGATAGGATTTGTGTGTAAGAAGGAATTTAGCTTGTAAAATATGAAAGAAGATCCCTTTTCCTACAATGTCATAGAAAAGCAGAAATTTCTCATAAACTGAGAAATTTGGCAGAAGTATAATTTGGGAAGAGGCCAGAAAGGAAGTTTTGTGCGATAACAAAGGATATCACTCAAGTGCATGCTAATTATCAGTGCCCAGCTATTTTTAGGTGAAGTTTCCTCTGGAAATTCTGTCCCTTTCTAGATATATCTGCCAGTCAGAAGTGGGGGAAAAATAAGAAGAGAGCAATCCAGCCTCTGGGAAGTTCCCATTCTTACATATTGCAGTATATATACATTCTCTTGCGGTGTGAGATTATTCATCTGAGTATATCATTTTCAAAATCATTCATTCTTTCATTAGTTCAACAAACATTTATTCAACAAGCATTGACTGAGCACTCTTTTATGACAGCATTGTGCTAGATATCCTGGGAATGTGTTTGTGACTAATAATAATAGTTATTATAGTATACTTTATAGAAAACTTACAGTGTATTTACTGTGAGTCACGCTGGGGATTGTTCTCAGCATTTGATTCTCACCAACAAAAAACTACAAAACAAGTAGTAATAATATCCATGATTGACAGATGAATAAATGAGGCACAGATGGGCTTCCCTGGTGGCGCGGTGGTTGAGAGTCCGCCTGCTGATGCAGGGGACACGGGTTCGTGCCCCGGTCCGGGAGGATCCCACATGCCGTGGAGCGGCTAGGCCCGTGAGCCATGGCCGCTGAGCCTGCACGTCCGGAGCCTGTGCTCCGCAATGGGAGAGGCCACAACAGTGAGAGGCCCGCGTAATGCAAAAAAAAAAAAAAAAAAAAAAATGAGGCACAGAGAGGTGAGCGACTCTCCCTAGTCCATAAGCTTGTAAATGTCACAGCTGGCATGACTCCAGTCTGTCCCCTTAGCCACCATGCTGAAGATGCTTCTGAGATGACCTGGTGCTCTCAGAAAACTTATAGACTGGTGTATTGTTAATATAAACAATGTATAATTATAAATAGTTATAATAAAGTGTGACCAGAGCTGTACAGGGGTACTTATAAAGTATTGTGAGAGCACATAGGAGAAGTGTCCAACCCAGGGAATCAGAGCAGGGAAGAGCTCATGTAAACTGTTCCAGGGAAAGGAAACAGTATGAAGTCCCTAAGGTGAGGGAGGATAAGATCTGGTCCATTTGAGAAATGAAGTAAACTTCACTAGACCTGGAGGAAAGGGTGATGAGAATGAGCCAGTGATTTCAGAAAACAGTCAAGATGCTAGAGCTGCAGGTTTCATCCTGTTCATTTAGGTCTTGCCAAAGAGATGATGTCTGGCTCACCTTCCAAAGCTGTACTTGTAATAAAAAGTGCATGCATATTTGGGTGGCCTACTACTTTGTCAGGCAGAACCATTCCAGGCAGATTTAATGGGAAGCCTGATTCTCTGCCTCAGCCCTTGGCTTTCTGGCATATTCTCCTGACTGACTTCTCTTAGAATCAATAGCAGACAATCTTTGCTTTGAAAAGAGTCTGTAAAGGTTTTTGTAGGATGATTTTAGAGCTAGAGGAATTAACTTATAACGGTGAGTAGAGGATGAGATGTTAGAACAGGGAGAACTTATAGGAGGATTGATTAAGGGAGTGAAGTGTAGATGCCCTTTTATGACGTCAGAGAGTGATTGGAAAGCTCAAAGTGACATGAAGAATGATTTTAAAAGGTTCTGAATAAAAACAAGGCTTTCAAGAAGAAAGTCAATATTCCATAGGGCTACAGAAACATTTGGTGGAGAGAGCAAGAGTATTAAAAAAATAAGCATAAATTAAAGCTAAAATAGCAAGATTCAAAATATAGGTGAGAGAAATTGTCTATCCCATCAAGGTAAAAAGCATAAATAAAATGTCAGACAAGAGCAAACTGTCAGATAGAAAACAGAATATAAAAAGAAAAGAAGGTTCAGATTGGTTTTAAGGTATTAAAAAGAGACAATAAGATGATACAGAAAGAGAAATTAGAAATCAAGGAAATGTCCTTTAAGACAAAATATTAGAAGTCACATAAAAGAAAAGTAATGTGTGCCAATACCGAGGAATTAGAGGTTAAAAATTACTCTACAGCAAACAAATCAACTCAAAAACTGTGCAGAGTGATTAAGGCAGAATTTGATATTTCTCTTGGGTTTGATATTTGATGGTTTTCTGCTGAGTTTTACAGCCCTTTAAAAAGGAAATCCAAAAAAGCTTTGTATTAAAGGTATATGAATAAAAAGTGCAAAGGCCAGTACAAAGGAAATTACCAATAATAATTATTAGGGAGAGAGGAAAAGCATTAGAATCTAGAGACCACTAACCTTGATCAGTAGATCACAAGACTTATGTAGACATCTTGCTGCAAAGGTTGGCCAGCTTAGCAGAAGGCAGGACTCACAGGGCAAATGGTATGCCAGACATCCAGAAACAGCGGATTGTGAATTTCAGAGGCAATCTGAAATAGGCCAAAAATAGAGAGGTGGGAAAATTATTAATTAGTTTATTAAAAATATGGCTTTGATGGTTAACTATAATTCTTTTTCTAAATTTAGATCCAAAATAGCGTTTGCCAGGTTAGCTGCTGAAATAAGTGAGGATGTTATGTATTAAAGTGATCCACATTCAGTGCTCAGTGGGTGGGGGAAGAAACAAATTAGTGTGACAAGAAGAGCGAGGCAAGTGTACCCACATGGTCCTATATTTTCATGTGTGCTCTGTAGACCCTCTCGAAAGACAACAGAAATAAACTGGAGAAAAGACAAATGAAAATGATTTAAAAGAGAGATGCTATCCTAGGTTAATAAGCCTAGCTACCTTATGCAGATAGCATCCTCTTGACAATGCAGATAAACCAAAGATGAGAATATTTAAAATCTATAAAGGGTATTCCCAGAAAGCTGAAGCAAGAGGCACAGTGCTATAAAATGAGGCAAAGAGAGACATGATAATATTGAAGATATCAAAGTGCTGGTGGGGCCACTGGCAATGCTTAATTTGCTTTGGACAGGTGGAAGATGCAAAATGACATTAGGGCAATAAAAATAACAGCACAGAAGATTAAAAATAAACATAGGGGATTTGAAAAGTATTAGAATTCAGGATACATATAATTAAGCTTTGCCAAGTGCCAAATCGTATTTGCACATTACAGCTCCCACGAAATGCATGCAGCTCCTTCATTGATGAGTCATTTTAACATCCTTATAGAACAAGGGCAAAAAAAACTTGACAGGAGGCTCTTTATTTCTCACGAGAGGATGAAATGATCAATGTCAAAGTATTTTATCAGTCAATATTTTTGTCTTTCAAATACATGAAGACAGAAGGTGGCAAAAACTGGGAGAGATGACGAAGCACAAGCACAGCACAGCGGGGAAAGCACCAGCTTTGGCAGGCTCGGAGCTCTTTGACATCAGGCTTTTAAATCATCAGCTGTAAGGCTGGACCAGTTACCCAAATGGAGTCTGTTTTCTTTTCACATGTAAAATGAGTAAAACAGTTGTTTATCAGTATTCCAAGGTTATGGTGGAAATTAAATGGAGTCATTATGTAAAGTGCTTAACACACAGGCACTCAAATACTGTGGTAGATTTTAGTAGAGGTAGCAGTTTTAGATCTAAAGGCTCAGGGTGGTGGTGGAGGGACAACACTGAAATACAATAGGTCTTCTACACCGTGGGTCTGCACTTGTGGATTCAACCAACCTTATATCCGCCGTTGGTTGAATTCGCAGCTGTGGACCTGTGGACAGCGAAGGCTGACTGTACTACGCCATTTTATTTAAGGGACTTGAGCATCCCTGGATTTTGGTGTCCGAGGGGGGTTCTGGAACCAATCCCCTGTGGATACCAAGGGAGACTGTAATGAAACAAATTTGAAGAATTGGAAAAGGAGAGTTTTAGAAATGTTTCTATGTAGCTACTAGAAATCATTGTGATAAGGAATGTTTTGCAAAAAGAAAAAAAAACGAAAACACAAAAAACATCTCCTAAGCATGAGAAATGTGAGAAGAGGAGAAAAAACAACACGATGTGAGGGAAGGTATTTGGAGCCACTCGGCTATGGAGGAGGCGAGAGACAGGATGACATCCAGTCAGAACTACAGTGTTTATGGGACATTATTAAAAGCAAATAGCAAAGAGAGCAAACAAAGGTGGGAAATGCTCTCAAGGGGGAGAAGAAAGAGTGGAATATTATTCATTCATTCATTTATTCATTTATTTATAGATTTGACAAATATTTACTGTGCTAGGCATTAAGAAATAGTTAAAAGAAGAACCAACAGGGAAAAGAAATTACACAGAAAAAATAAATTGCCTAGAAAAAGAGATTGATGAGCACCACACACTTTTGTTAGCCTTATATTAAATGATGATATGCTTGATGGTGATTGCGGCAGGATAAAAATCTACAGCAAGACAATTTGGGCACTACAGATCTGTTACAGCCTCACGTGAAAAACGCCTGATGTGAGTTTCACAAATTTGAGAGGAGGGTTTTCAAGAGTCTGACTCAACCCATAAGTTGCACTTGGGGAATAGAGGGAGGGAGGTGGGCTTCACAAATCTTTCTCTAATAGAAACATTAAGAAAATTTTCTCAAAATTAAAAAAAAATTGATTGGACAAAATAATAACCTGTCAGCTAGACAGCATAGTTGAGCTAATCAAGTTACAGGCCACTTTAAAGATTTCTTCCCACTGCAGCAAAACTAAACAAGAAAAAAAATAAAACAAATATTACCATATTTAAAAAATATTCACAATGTCACATACAGTTTCTGTAGTTATAACATTGCTATCACTCAGCGAGTGGCTGAATAAATTAGAAACAGAGCACAGTATTATCCATTTTTTAAAAATAACCCAACACAAAAGGTTGCCAAGATACTGAGCTTTTATCATCTCTAAAGCTTGTTCTCCTGGTTACTTTTGTTCTGTCTACTTTATGTGACAATGTTTGTTGCTATAGTTAAATCCAATTTTCATTTTTAGTGCTGTTGCATGCTGCTAAGATGCACAAAAGGTTAACAACACTGTCTTTAGGCAAAATTTCTCTATCAGGGTGCAACTGAAGTTTATTTCCCATAGTAATTTTTAAAAGTCTAAATGCCATCAGGATTGCTTAGCTTGTGCTAAGATTTTTCCAGACAAAATATATTCTCACTTTTCTGGCAATTGTGTTATGGGTAGAATTCTCCTTTGCATCCTCAGGTATTTTTATATAATGTGAAATACTGACTGCATGTTGAAGTGCTGCCTGGTAGGATTTAATACTTAAAGGATCTTACCTTCACAGGCTTCATCTTTTATCATGGGTTTTATAAGCTCGATATAAAAGTGTTTTGAAACACTGATATTACCTTACATATTCAAGGAACTTACAACACAAAGGGGGAAGGGCACAAATAAATTGTGATGATTATGTCTCAGAAGTGGAAATGGCAGGGGAAAAGGGAAATTTTTTTTATTATTTATATATACTTATATATAGTGCATTGTTAGATAAATATATATGTAATTCTGTGACATAAGTATATAGATAGATAGATAGATAATTAAGATCAAACATGCTTTTCTATGCTTCCAAAATTTTCTCTAATAAATTGCTTTTTTGTTCCAGAAAAAAAAAAATACATGTCAAAAACTACAGTTTGAAACTGGTATAATTGTGGTCTAAGCTGCTCTGAAGATAAATCCACCAATATTGAAAGAGAGAGTGCAAGGAATATTTCTCAAAGAAAGTAATATCTCAGCTAAAAGCTGACTTACCGTAACTCAGTGCTTTGCATCCTTCTAACCTGCATGCCTTTTGCTAATTCCTATCTCCATGCGTTTCTTTCTTCCATCCTGCCATTAGAAAATATTCACTTTGTATTATTACAGTGTTCATTATCTTTCAAGCTTCAGTTCACAAGACACATGTCCATCACTCTTTCATGAGTCAACTGGAAATGCCTTTTTTTTTTTTGGAAGACTATCCTGAGTATTCACATCCTATTATTAAATTCTGCACTTAGTTTTAAAAAGAATCAACTGCAAAAATTTCAGGTCAGAGAAAACCCAGATTCCTATCAGTATTTGTGTGTCAAAATTGTAATGCACCTGTCAAAAAGTAATGCATCTGTGGGCTACTTCTTAGGTCAACTTCATAGAATTGTAGGGCCTAGACCAAGGAAGATAATGGTGTCATTGGGCCCAAGATTTTATGATTACTTTTGAAGTATTATAACTAAGTGTCACAATGATGTATTTAAGCATTCATATAAGAGGGACCAAAAAAAAATAATAATATGGAACTCTGAAGAAAATGAGAATATTTAACCCGAAGAAAAGAAAATTGAGGGCTTCCCTGGTGGTGCAGTGGTTGGGAGTCCGCCTGCCGATGCAGGGGACACGGGTTCGTGCCCCGGTCCGGGAAGATCCCCCGTGCCGCGGAGCGGCTGGGCCCGTGAGCCATGGCCGCTGAGCCTGCGTGTCCGGAGCCTGTGCTCCGCAATGGGAGAGGCCACAACAGTGAGAGGCCCGCGTACCGCAAAAAAAAAAAAAGAAAATTGAGATATATGATCACTTTTTTCATGTATTTAAAAAATTTTCATGTGAAAGAGGAAATAGAAGTGTTATTTATGTCTCCAAAAGGAAAGTGTTAGGACCAGTGCGAGGAATTGATAAAAGATACGTTCTCAGCTCAACATGAAGGAGAACTTTCTAATAATTAGAGATAATGTTAAAGGAAAATTATTCTGACACTTGTTAAAATGGTAGGGAAGACTTTATTCAAGACTGTTACAACAGGGGAGAGAGACTGGGCTCAAATCCAAATATAGCAAAGACAGCTGAGGATTTATAGCCAATGAGTAGAGTGAGGGGCATCAGTAGATAGAAAATTGCTAAGAGGGGACATCAGGAATAAGGAGATTCTTACTAAACTCACTTAGGATTTTTACTGAAGATAGGCCAGAGAGATTATATATCATGAATGGGGATGAGGAATTTGATCAGCTATCGAGGGTGATCAGATATCAAAGGTGGGAGATTCTCACTAAACTGACTTAGCAGAATTCTTGCTAAGACTGGGATTGGCAAGGATGGACACGGAAACCTAGTGGAGAAGAGGGCTTAAAGGAGCCTAACTAAAATTCAGTCAAGGACACAGTCTCTCAATAATAGTAATACTAATAGTAGTCATAATATTTTTGTAACAAATGATGAAATGAAGTAACCTTCCCAAAGTCACTCAGCTAGTGAGCAGGAATTCAAACTCAGATGGGTATAACTCTAGAGTTCCAACTGTAATCCATGGCACTCTTCCATCTGTTTATTAGAAGAACCTGCTTTGTAAGATGGAGAGCTCCTTCTCAGGGTTTATCTTCAGCTACAGGTTATTTAATCAGTGATACTAAAGAAGAATTCCTAAAATGGATAGAAGGTGAAGTGATTGCTGAGGTCTCTTCTAACTTTAAGTGTCTGTGGTTTTATGATTCCATTCTGATGATTGTTTTAATTTTTAATCTGAGCTACAAGGAACCTTAAAGCAATCTAACTTCTCCCCACTTACCAACACTTATTTCTTGTCTTTTTTATAATAGCTATTCTAACAAGTGTGAGGCAATACCGCATTGTGGGCAGCAGGGTGAATATAGTTAATAATACTGTATTGCATATCGGAAAGTTGCTAAGAGAGTAGATCTTAAAAGTTCTCATTACACGGAAAAAATTGTTATTGTGTATAATGATGAATGTTAACTTGACTTATTGTGATGATCATTTTGTAATATATACATTTTTGGAATCATTATGTTGTACACCTAAAACTAATATAATGTTATATGTCAGTTCTATTTCAATTTGAAAAATCAGTGCATATATACAAACCTAAAAAAAAAAATCTAACTTAACACCCTCACTTTAGAATGATAAAACCAAAACTAAGAAACATAAGTTGAATTGGTCATGAAAATATAGTAGGTTTGTGACAGAGCAGAAAATAGGGAAAGTCCACTGATTCATGGGTCTGAAATCATGCTTGTTTATTATTTTGTAATGGTCTAATCCATACCCCAAACATCTTATTGACTAGTTTTCCTTTAACAGTATTTTTTACGCTTGCACAAAGAAGTGTAGTTGTTGCCTAATACATCCAGTACAAAGACTGCTTGACTTTCACGATCCTAGGAAGTCTGGTCTTTAACTGTCCTCATAGTGGATGAATTTCGTTTAATGTCAGGAAAAAAAGTAATTTGATTGAAAGATTTTTCCAACTAAGGCATTAACCCCTTAATTGGTCCAGGATATTTGCATTTTAAAAGAGACATGCAAATCCAAATGAAACTGGAAGAGGAGTTTCTGTTGGTAAGACTTTGCTATCTAAGTGAAAGGAGCTATTTGGGGATAGAAGCAAAATGAAATAGCTCATCTTCCTGCATACACTCAAGTTATAGATCCAGAAACCTAAGAACCACATGCACTACGTTTTCTCTTCACAGCTGGCTCTAGGTAGACTGAGATAATTCCAGATTTTATAAGCTTTTCTCAATGTCAGCTCTACCTAGATTATTTTATTCTCCTGGGGGTTATGCTATGCAGGTATGGACTGTTTGGGGTTCCAATCAACTGTTTCAATAGGATGCTGCTAGAGTTTCATATGCCATCTCCTGGGAAGTGAGCTAAAGTCTGGAGAACTGGACTATGGTCAGAGCAGACCTCTTTACAAGATGCTAAGCCTCATCTGCTTATGGATGTTTGCTTTTATGTATTGCTAATCATGAAACCCAAACATCTAGGTTCAATTAAACAAACTAAGACTGCTTTTTCAATGTGAATTGTGGTCGTTTATGAAGCTAAATTATTTAGCTAGTCTTAGGGAAAAGAAAACAACTAATAACAATGGCAATGAATTTCATTTTTTTGTATTTTTTTTTCCTAATAAATAATTTATCTTGTTTTGACCAAAATCCAAACATTTGGTGGTAATTTCACAGTGCTGGACTGAAGTAAACAAAAATAATTTGTAAAGTGCCTACTTGAAGAATGGGACCTAAAATGTTATTTTTAATTATAGCTTAATTTATTCCTAATAACTTAAGGAAGAATAAGAACAATACTGAAGAAGCTTTTACAACATTGTGACAAAAGTTTACAAGTTGGGCTTTGTTAAAATATGTGACTCATAGGAACATGGGATAAATTATGCCCTTCCAGCCCCAGCGATGCTCAATTTCAAAGCTAAAATAGTACTTTGTATTTTGGATGGAATGATGAAAGGGCTACACAGACACTTCTTTACTGCCTCAGGGAAATGTTTCTCAAAAGTAATAGAGAAAGAAGCCTGAAGCATCCCTTATGAACAAACTATCAATAATTCTGTGTTCAAGGCAATAAATGGACTTTGGGTAGGAATGAGGAAGTCAGGAAGCCAGTCCAGGTTGGAGAGTTAGATTTCTCTGATTCCTATATTATGCTCTCTTCAGGAATAATTAGAGAAACTTAAAGGACTTTATCAAATGCTATGCATGTATGTATGTTGTTATTTACAAAAGAGTGTATGTGCTTGGTAAAAGATCAGTTAAGAAAGTGGCAAGAACACTGAGTTTGGAGAAAAAGGATAGACCTGGCTTTGAACTTCAGGTCTGTCATATTCTAACAGGGCACCCTTGATAAATTTAACATCTTCTTCCTCTACTCCTTAGTTTTTGTCATCTGTAAGAAAGAAAGAGAGAGAGAGAAAGAAGGAAGGAAGGAAGAGAAAGAAAGAAAGAAAGAAAGAAAGAAAGAAAGAAAGGAAGGAAGGAAGGAAGGAAGGAAGGAAGGAAGGAAGGAAGGAAGGAAGGAAGGAAGGAAGGAAGGAAGGATGGGGAAAGGAAAGGAAAGAAAGAAAACCAATATTACTTATTATGTAATTTCTTGTAAGAATCAAATGAGATACTACAGGTGAATCATAATTTATGAAGAGTTATGCTAAATCAGTTACTGGATTTTTTAAGTATTTATTTTATTCTGAAATGTCCTAGTATTTGAAATAGTAGGTAATAGAACAGATATATGTATTTAGTGACATTTTTAAAAGGCTGCTATTCTCCTCAATCTGCTTGTTGTAATGGCCATACCTAGTTTTCCTTGTTTCAAATTCAACTCATATCACTTTCATCCCAAATATAGTGGTTTAGGGTACTGGTTCTGAATCTAAACTTATGAGTTTGACTCTCAATTCTGCTACTTATTAATGACCTATGTTAATTCATTTTACTTTTCACTGCCTTTGGGGTTTTTTTCCCTATAAATGGGAATAATGATAACACTTCTTAACCAATAAGGTTATTTGGAGGATTAAATGACATAGTATATGTCAAGTTCTCAGTTCAGTGCTTCACACATAACCAGGACTCAATCTATGTGGCTATTTTTATTATTTTCACCCCAGCCCACAGAGTCAAATAAAGTAGAAACACTTATCTCACCTAGAGATCCCTTTACTTGTATCTAATTCCATCTACTTCTGGTTTGTGAATGACCTTGTTTCTTTCTACACTTATTCCTCCCCCCCCACTTTTTTTTTCCTTGAAAATCTTTGATTTCCATTGCTTACTGTGTGCCATGTATAAACCTCACAAATCTTCTCAATTCTCTTTATCACTAAATGACTCTTTAGACAGACCCTAAGAATGGATACATCGAATGAACTTTTTCCATCCTCCCTATTCTTGCTCTCTCTCATGCCTCAGATAATTCTAAAGGAGTTATCTTTGGGGAAAAATATCAATTTAGTAATAATACATATGTCTAGTGTATATGCATATCTAACTTCATGATTCTATAGCTACCTGCATCCTCTGACCCCTTAACCATGGCTTCTTTCTTAAATTTCTTTCATTTTCACTGTATGTTTTGTCTCAGAGGATGCATTCATTTTCTTGGCTTTAGTGATAACCCCAGTTCAGATGACTCACAAATTTCTATCATGCGATCTGATCTCTGATCCAGGCAGGAAACCTCTAACTTTTCACTGAATGGCTCATGTCAAGTATAAAAACTAACATAACTACTCCAAACATAAACTTTTCACTCAAAATTAGCCCTCCCTTCTAGTTTACCTACCTCTGTCCATGGTATTTCCATTGCCCCAGCTCTTCAGATTTGGAACTGCACAGTCTTCTTTGACTCATTCCTCTCCTTTATTCTCTATATTCTGTAAATGATCTAGACCTCCATATTTTTACTTGTAAAGAATTATTTTGTTCTTAACCTTCTTCCGATCTCCACCATTATGGACCACATTTCCCTCACAATTAAATGACTATTACAGCACTTTCTTTAGCTTTTCCAGAATTGCTGTTCCTTCCTCACTCAATTAATTTTTCTGACTTATAACAGGCAAATTAGTTATCATTACATGTATTTTCATCTTGTGACCCCCTACCTGAAAGCCTAAATGTTCACCAATGTTACTACATCAAGTCTAAACTCCTATGACTAGTGTTCAGACTTCCCATCACCAAAGAAAAGAACGACATACAAATGTTCATACCTCACTTCTTTGTAACACTTATGTTCTGTTCAGGGCTGCCTTTCACTGGTACTCAAAAACATCTTGCATCTTTTCTTTACTTTACTTTCTTTACTCACATCTGCTATTGTTATATGAGGATGTGTCTCTCCTTCCACCAATACAGATCCTACCAGTCTGTATCAGTCTACAGATTCTTGTTGTAGAGGGCAAAAAAATCAACATGGTAGAGGCTATTAAAGCTTTTTCTCAGAATTGTAACATTTCACATCTGTTCACATTTCACTAGACAAAGTAGGTCACTTGGTGAAGCTTGATGTCAGTCGGGTGGGGATGAATCTTTTCCTCAGATGGAGAGGCACAGAAAATCCCATGGCTAAGCCTGATGCCAGCAGAACCAGGACATATAATATGTCCATAAAGAGGAGCAGCTAATATTTTGAAAATTTATGAAGTCTACTACAGTCCACTCTCTGTCACAAATATTTACTTTCCTCCCTTCTGCCTGTAAAATATACTCATTCCCTCTCCAAGGGAAACAACTCAGCACATGGCATATGAGACCAAAAACTGACCTGATGATATTCTATATCTATATCAGGTCAGGATATAATTCATCTTGAGTTATATATTTATGAACTAAAAAGACAAATTAAAAGCCCACAACATACCCAACCAACAAACCTAGCAAATTTTCACATTCAGAAAGGACAAGGATAGCTGGCACATGGCAGTGATGGGTTGACAGTCATGCTCTAAAGTTGCTAGAGGGACTTCTGAGGCATGTTACCCAGGAGAGGAAGTGTGTTCTTAATCAGACCCTGAGTCTACTCCTTCAAAGTAGCTTCCTAGTCCACTGTTCTCCTATATTTTCCAAAGCATACTGACTTTCCTCTTTTATGAAATAATTATTTCAAACTACCATTTTATGAATTCATGGAGTACTAATATTTTTATATATTTATTTTAGACATTCTGATATTATTTTATGTATTTAACATTATCTCTCCAAAGAATTTGTAAACTTCTTGATTTAGGGAGACTGAATATTACCAGTGTTTCCAAAAAATGCATTATTATGCATGTAACAGCAATTGGGACAAATTATTAAAAATACATTAATAAGGACTGTTTGATTCAGGCTAACACTTTACAAGGATAAGCAGGTCCACCAAAGGTGTTGCAGTAACAACTTTATAAGAATTTAAAAATTATGAAAAATTATGAATTATGAAGAGTATGAGGGTTCATCCAATAGGTTGACATTCACAGTTACTTAAATGCAGCCATGACCATATGGATAGTTTCTTGACTTCATGCGTCTTTTATAGGCTTAGACTTTGTTTGTGTATTTATTATGGAAACATTATTGGCCCAGGGAAGTCCTTGGAGCATTCAGTAAAACACCAACAGACAGTTGTCCTGGTACCTGTCTGGCCTTCACCCTATTATGGGACTTTGAAACCTGTAATAACTTTATCTAGGGCTCTATTTGTAGATCAGAAAAAATACGCTCTGCCCTTCACTGTTCCAAGGTGTCATGAGAATACCTGAGGTGACATGATCAACTGTTTTGAGTTTGTAGTAAA
Organism: Aethalodelphis obliquidens; assembly: GCF_003676395.1. Taxonomy (NCBI): domain Eukaryota; kingdom Metazoa; phylum Chordata; class Mammalia; order Artiodactyla; family Delphinidae; genus Aethalodelphis; species Aethalodelphis obliquidens. Next base: position 6,625,073 of record NW_020837950.1, on the reverse strand, counting down.
GAAAACTTCATTGCAATTATTAAAGTCATGCATAGATAAAACCATGAAGTAAGCAAGTGTGCCTTGAAGTTCTTCTGTCTCTCTGCCCTTGCATGAAGTTAGAAAAGAGAGAAGACTGTAGAAGTAATTATCTTTGGTTTTGTTGGTTAGAGAGATGCTTTTGGACAAGGGGGATTGATGACTTCCTCGAGAAGTCACTTATTGCCATGTAGATAGCAAAGAAAAATATCTCCCCACACAATCCTGTGTGATATAGATGTTAAGAATTATTAATAGTGTGAAGACCTAATATTGACAATTGGTGTCATACTATTCAATAGAATTTAGAGTGAAATGCACTGAAAGGCAGTTGGATTGTGACTCTAAATTTTATCCCTCTTCTTCATTCCAACTTGGAATCTTCATAAAGCTCATGTTTCCTACAGTTTTGTTATCTCTTAATGACATTCCTTAGTTTTATTCTGCTCCCTACTATATATATATATATATATATATATATATATATATATATATATATATACACATACATACATATATATAATGCCTTCTACTATGTTCTGGGTATTGCCACATTTTAAGAGATGGTCTGGGGACTTTCTAGTTTAGCATCTGACGTGGACAAGGCATATGAGAAGTGAAAAAGTTATCACGCTGGTCTAGAACTGAAGAGTTTTTGTGTGTGCATATTACACATTGGGAAAATACATACGGACTTTAAATATTATGAGATGCCAGGCAGTCTAGGAAGATTGCGGGCTGTAAATTAATTGCTAGTACTTTAGATTCTGAAATGCTAATAAAAAAATAACACTCCCCAAGGGTTCAACATTAAAAGTCAGCCTTTTGGTTAAGGACTCTTGCTGTTTCTTATAAAAGTGATACTAATAATAGCTAACATTTGTTGAAGGTTTCCCATGTGTCAGGACCAATTCTCAGCACATTGTGTGCATTAACCCATTTAATCCTTATAATAGCACTATGAGGGATGTATTGTTATTATTCTTTTGAGATGAGAGACTGAAGCACAGAAAGATTAAGTAATCCAGTCAGGGTTATTCAGCCAGGATCCAATCCAAGCAGTTTGGTTTTATAGTCTGTGCATTGACCGCTATGCAAAATGGCTTTCCAAGGGATAAGAATTATTTTAAAAATAGGAGCAGAGTAACTGCTGGGAGCCTGGATGCATATTGTAATGGTGGCTTGAAGCTCACTGTTATCTTAATGAAAATCTGACTCTTCAGTCAGACCTGAATCCACAGCCAGCCTGTTTGCAGGGGGCTCCAGGATTCATGGGACATGTAAAATTTCCCAGAGGTCTGTAAGCCAGACTATCTTCTCTGTGTATCACTGGAAGCCATAGTACAATAAGGAGGCTGAATTTATGTGGAAAAAGTAGCTTATTATTAGATGAATTAACATTTCATTTGTTGAGACTTCATCATCTGAAATGTGTAACACTAAAAAATCTGTAGTTTTTTATTGTATACATAGATGGTGAAAACTCTGCAAGGCAAATGAATAGTGTAAATAAGTTTTTAATGTGAATATTTAACACTTAGAACAGTAATATACACATAGGAATTAGGGAGGCTAATGTTAGTTATAGGCTGGCTAAAATCTTATTCTTGCCTCTCCAGATATTATCACTATTACCTGATCCCTTAGCCAATGTTCGTCCCAGACTTTTCATTTCATCATTCTAGACTCATCTAGCCAACCTCTCACTGTGCTCTGCTCACTCAATTTATATATGTTGCTATCTGGTAACCTGTCATCCATCTTCTTTGTATCTCTGAAATATATACCTGTTCTCATTATGTTATGTCTATAACCCATCTCTTCTCTTGTTATCTATTAGTTTATACTTTGCAGCCAGATTTTGCTTCTCCAGCTCCTTCCCTTAAAAAATTCATTGGGAATGCCGAATGATGTGATGCCCCTCAGCCATTTTCATATCAAGGGACACATAGGAAAAGATAATCTTCGTATATTCTAGGATCATTTAATGAGACTGCTTGTGTCAGAGGCAATAAGCCAGGGATTCCAGTTGCCTCAGGCCATGTCGGCTGACTACAGGACTGAGAGAATCAGTATAACATTTCACCTTTAATGTATTCTTGCACTTATTAGGAAGCGCTGATTTAGGGGAAAGAGTATGTTGTTGTGACCAGATAAGCCAGGGTCTGCATTTTGACTTTGCTATTCCGTAGCTCTATGCTCTTGATAAAATAACAATAGCCTATCTTCTGCCTTCTAAGCTATAAAATAGGAGTAGTAATATTGAGAGGGAAAGGACACTTCTGAACCTTCTCCCATTAGTCCTAGTCTGCCTGTTCCTTTTCCAATTCTTTTCCGGAAGAGAAGTTGGCAGTTCAACTGATGAGACTTTTAAGATGCTCACTGGATCATATTAATAGCAGTTGAAGGGAAAGGAGGGAAGAGAGGGGTAAATTAGGAGTTTGCGATTAACAGATACACACTATTATATATAAAATAGACAAACAACAAGGGTCTACTGATAGCACAGGGAACTATATTCAATATCTTGTAAACACCTATAATGGAAAAGAATCTGAAAAAATATATATATATGTATAACTGAATCACTTTGCTGTACACCTGAAACTAACACAACATTTTAAATCAACCATACTTCAATTAAAAAAATTTTTATTTAAATAGTAGTTGAGGTCAAAGGGCAGGAACACATCCTCTGCTTCCTGCCTTCCAATCTGTCTCCACCATGAAGTCAAGCTAGAACTTAGAAAGCTGTTCATGGGAGGAGAAAGAAACCAACTCAGAGGTCTCTTCCCCTTAAAAGCTTGCCTGAAAATTGCATTGGATTTGTTAAGAGATTACTCCTTTAAATGCCTTCTATGTTGTAGACATGATTTAAATCATGGCGGATTAAAAATAATGAAATTCAGCTCTGTTCACAATGAGCTTAGCGTACAGCAAACAAGAACAATCACTGAAATAAAACTTTAAGTGCTGTGATCTAAGTGTGGGCAGGAAACCAGATTGGCAATGTTAGAAAAGGCATTCTAGGAAAGGAAGGCTACAACACCATTAAGATGGCCTAGCATGAGATTTTAATCTCTCCCCCATTGATGTCTGTACCATATTCCAGGGTAGGAGATATTTCTGCTGCTCCCTCCAAAAATCTGAAATGAATAGAATTCTGTGAGGCTTAATGCCACCACTGATGCTCTCCTGGTACAGTGTCCTATTTCGCCAAGGACTTTACTCCAAGTTTACCTTTATCCTCAGCTATACCTTGGAAGGTGAGGAACACATTTCCTTCAGTCCCAGATTCTTCAACCTTATTTAGAGTTTTCTTGTGCTCCCACAGCGGGGAGGAAGGGTACAGGACCCCTTCTGAGAGTCATACACCCGCAGCTCCCCATCTCGCTAATGTTTCCACTTCCCATTTCAGGCAGCTTGGTCAGTGTTATCTTGTCCCTCTGCTATCACTGTTCATGGCATGCACCTTGTACTCTGATTCCTAAAAACTTAATGATTGACAAACAAAAGGAAAATTTCAGAATTTGAGGTACTTTCAATTCTAAAAGCCTAATTCTCGCAAATCAAAAAGCCGTGCTTTTTAAATGTCATTTTTGAAACTCAGAAGCATTCCTGTTATAAAGACATGAATTCTTCTTGAGATGTTGGAATTGGGGAAGGTATCATGTTCCAGGGAAATGTGGAAGGTGAGTTTGGGAGAGAACTTTGGTTGATATTCAAGCATCTTCTCTCAGACCCAAAATATACAAAATAGCAGAATTTACTGCTGACTCCCAGGAAGGCCAAGCCATGCTGAGCTTGACAAGTAAGTTTTTAAGAACTGGGAGGAAAAATCAATACAAGTGATTTTTATGGAAACCAAGGTAGAAGTAAGTTTCAAGGAGATAGTGTTCAGCAGAAAGAAAAAAAAAAAAAAAGAAAGACAAAGGACATAAACAGTCTATTCACAAGAGAAGAAATGCAAAAGGCTAATAATCATATGAAAAAATATTCATCTTCAGTAATAATGAAAGATATCAATAAAAATAATAATCAGGAATAACTTTTCCTCATCACTTTAACATTGTTTTTAAAACATGGCATTATTCAGAGCTGTGAAATAGGTATTCCTATTCATTGTTGATGAAAAAATATAGAAATACAGCTGCTTGGGAAAGTAACCTGGGTAAAATATGTCCAGCCTTAAAATGTATTTAACCTTTAATCTAATGTCTCTATTTTTAAATATTTGTAAGAATAAAATGACATGTTAAAAAAGGATTTCTGCATGAACACATTTATTTTTGTGACTTTTTATAACACTTGAAAAAAGCTATCATGTTAAAGTAAAAAAATCAATCATTTATATACACTTATATCAATTTCTATAATTTGCTTTATACCCAACAGTTTAATGTATATTATATATTGCATAATGCATATCATATGAGTATAATATATACCATATAAAGCATTACGTGCTTATTATATTAATCACATATACCATGTACATATGTATAATGCACACTATGTGTGTATACAAAAGTTAATCAATTACTCCTATATGGTGTTTTTTAAACCAATTCCTTTATTTTCATCTTTAAGAACAATTTGTGTATTCCCAACATTTTCTAAAATGACCAAATCTTATTTCTACAATTAAAAGTCATTACAGGGCTTCCCTGGTGGCACAGTGGTTGGGAGTCCGCCTGCTGGTGCAGGGGACACGGGTTCGTGCTCCGGTCCGGGAAGATCCCACATGCCGCAGAGTGGCTGGGCCCGTGAGCCATGGCCGCTGAGCCTGCGCGTCCGGAGCCTGTGCTCCGCAACAGGAGAGGCCACAACAGTGAGAGGCCCGCATAACGCAAAAAAAAAAAAAAAAAAAAAAAGTCATTACAAAGAAAGAGAAAATGATGCACACAAGTTTTTATATGTTGGAGGAAATGGAAATAAGGGTTAAAAGTGTTGATTATATTTGACATTTAGAACATAACTGATGACTTTTTCCAAAGCAATTTCAAGATTCTGGCTAAATTTCATTGTTAATTCAGTTGAGGTGAGACGAGTTCATGTAAATCTCATTTTCAGTTTATTCATCTTTTAGGGTGCAATTTTAATAGGTACTTGAGTCCAATATCATGGAGTGGTGATTCTTACTTTTTTTCAATATCGATGGCTTTATATCCCCAGATTTTACCCCCCAAATCATGGTTTATTTCATTTAGCAATGTAAAATGCAATGTAAATAGATGAGGCACAACACGGCAACGGTTTATGTACAGACTGTCTATAGAAGTAGGCATGGCATGCTACAGTGCCACGTAGTAGATTAGCAAATTCTTTTGGAAGAACAAAACCCAGAGGAAGAAGATCAATGCCACTTTTCCAGGCAAACTGTTTAAAGGGAAAGAGAGAAGACCATGGTGTGAGGAAAAGAAAAACATACTTAATTTTTAATATTTTTGCCTAGGCAATTCATGTGTTAGGTAACTTAAAGTAAAAATGAAGAAAAAAGTATCTAAGATTTTGTCCCCTTTTTTCTTAGATTTTTTTCTGACGGAATTCATGTGTTTCAGAGGAATCAAGAATACAGGCCAGAAATTTCAGATATCAATACCTAAAAGATAGGAATTCAAGTGATCCACTTATGTCTCTGTTGGATTAGAAGAAAAGAAAATTTAAGCAGGGCATAAGAAGGAAACTGGCACATCTGCACCTGTGATGAGCAAAATGAAGAAAATTTAAAATGCTGGAAATTATTTGTATAGAAAAGGGACTCAGATTCATATGTCAGCTGATGGTTTAATGCTCTTATACATTTTAAAAATAAGGTTCTTAATGCTATGCATTTGGCTAAGAATTGTACCTGATTTCATTCATTCAGCAAATACTTTTTAAGCACCTGCTTAAAAAAATCTGCCTGTCTACCAGGTACTCTTCCAGCAAAAGAGTACATCATTTGCACAAGAAAATCCCATCCCTCTTTTAATTTAATCCTTTAAGTGAGACATAATTGTTCTTCAAAAGTACCCACCCTTTCATTAACGTCAGTTTGTCCACTGTACACGTTAAGTCTGCCACCCAATCTGGGGCTATGAAACAGGTAGCAAATACCACAAATTGCCTCAGTATCATGAAGTCGCTACTTTTGTCCAATTCATTTCTGACTTCGATGCTGCCACTCACAACTCTTGAGCCTTAGTGTGCGTCTGATCAAGTTCCTGAAGCCAACACAGCATCATCCCATGGCTGGTCAAGAATAAGTGGCTGTCATCTATGCTGATAGAGGTATCTTGACAAACTGGAGTCTGGCAAGACCCCAGTATTTGAGAACACTTTCTTGACTCATGCTGTCTGCCAACACCCAGTGCAGTTGAACTTGAACTGAAGGAAAGATTTCAGAAGGATCAGATGCAAAGCTGAAAGAGATTGTAACAAACCTGAGTTGAAATTTCAGCTCCCATGGATTCACATTAAATACCAGTTTGTTTTGCCATTGTTTCTTGTAATCAGTTCCATTTGTAAAAAGGATTACTCTCTTACTTCTGGTGTACAGAGACCATGTTAAGAATAAACATATTTCACATTGCTTGGTGAAAACTATATATATATACATACATATATATATATATATATACATATATATATATATATATATACAAACACATACATACATACATACATATAATGTCATGTTGTAATATGCCCTGAGGAAAACCAAAGAACAATGCAGCAGAACAGATGTGATGTTAGGGAAGGTGGCTATTATTTTAGATTGGATAAGTCAAGAAGAATAGCCTCCTGAAAAGGTGAACATTTAAATCAATCCTTGGATGGAGTAGAGGACAGGAATTAAGAAATAATTCAATAAATAATAGCATAACAATAAGGAGAATAATCAAAGGTGATAATCTGAGATTTATGCACCTATATTCTAGCATGTAATTTAAAAAGTTTTGCTGTTTCATGATAAAAATGCTTCTATTGCAAGGAGAATAGAGGTTGGTGGTGAAAATTGTCCTAAAGTGTCAAGTGAGAAGAATGTGGACAAGTCAATCCATGGAAGTCCATTATTTTTAAATTTCAACATTTTTATATTGAAATAAAAATGTATATAGAGACACAGATCCTCCTTCCACTCTCTGAATGTCTTTTGTAGGCTACCTACTATGGGAGGAGAAGCAAGAACACCAAGAGAAACCTACCCCTGAGGTCACACAGAGACTACCTAAGACGACAGTGAACTACCCCAACATCAGTTGGACAAGAACAAAGTACCAGCCATAAGAGTCTAACATTAGAGGAGGGACAGGTGTGGTATAAGGAATTTCAGGCTTCCAGTCAGGGCTGAAACTGGGAGTGGAACACGGACTTTGAGAAAAATCCTCCACCAGTGACCCGTTGTTGTTCCAACCACAGAATAATAGCACCGCCATAGAAATATTTTTTATTAAGGTAAAATTCACATAGCATAAAATTCACCATTTTAAACATTTTACAGTATTCAATTCAGTGACTTTTTATTATATTCATAATATTGTGCAGCTATAACCACTAGCTCATTCTAGAACATTTTCATCACACCAAAACGATACTCTATACCCAATAAACAGTCACCTCACTTCTCCCAGCCCCTGGCACCTATTCATCTGTTTTTTACCTTTACAGATTGCATATTCTAGATATTTTATATAATGGAATCATACAATATGTGGCCTTTATGTTTTTCTTTCACCTACATATAGAGACCCAAAGGTCAACAAGAGATGAGAGCTTTGGTCCTTCCCAGGTCTTGCCTCAGCGTACATCCAGCCATGAGTATGTGCGTGGCCTTCTAGATTTCCAGGAATATGTCAGAGTTTTTCAAGGCCCTAGGGCCCAAAACATCTCAATCACCTTCCTTTCCTTCCAAATTTTGGTTAGTCCATTGTTTGCTCCAACCGTCATCCATTTCCCAAGGCAACAACAATTAATATAATTCCCTGTAAATGTTTTTCACAAATGTCCCCTGGGTAGCTGCCTCAGCACTGTAGGAATTCTAAGTTAGGTGAGTTAATGAGTTTAATTCTAAGTTAAAAGTAAGCCCTTTGAACTGCTCCTTCAGGAAACCACTAGACAAGTCAACACAACAGCAACAATAAGAGAAACAAAAACTAAACACATTTCTTTGCAAATGAGGTCTATTCTACTTCCTCCAGCACCATAACTTATGGTTGTTTTCTTTAGGGCCACTTCTGAGTTAGGGAGCAGGGGATGGGGCCAGAGTATGTTAAAACACCACAAAGCTCACTGTTCTTAACTGAGATTCAGCTGGGTTTTCTTGATAAAACGTTTCACCGGGGACTACTGGCTTTTGATTAGTTTCCAAAGGTCTGAAAATATTTTTAGTATTTTGTTGAAAATAAAACCATACTATATCCACATTTATTTAATATGGCTAATAAATTTTAAAATTATACTATTAAAAGCTGGTATTATAAGTTTCAAAACAATGATATTAACTTCCACCTTAAACTGGAATGAGAAGAGCAAACGAAAGTCAAGCCAAACAAAAGGAAGATAATATTAAGACAAAAGTAGAAACAATGAAGTTGAAAACAGAAAAGCAACATATAAAATTAATGAAACCAAATGCTGATTATTTTTAGACATTCGACACATTGCTTAAGAAAAAAAGAATGCAAAAATATACAGTATTAGCAAGAAAGAGGGTGATATTCCTACAGGTCACCCTAATATCAATAAATTAATAAGGGAATATTATGAATGATTTTATGACAATAAATTCTGAAATTTAGATAAAATAGACAAATTTAGTAAATGATACAATCTACCAAAGATTACTTAAGAACACATATGTTACCAGAAGACATACATTACCAGAATAATCCGGTATTTATTAAAGAAATTGAACTGTTAGTTAATAATTTTCTACCACAACTGCCAACAACAACAACAAAACAAGCAGAAATGATTTTAGGCCCAGTGGATTATACCAAACATTTAAGAAACATAACATCTACATTATAAACTACTCCAGAAAGTAGAGGGGTAGAGAAAAAGTCTCAATGCATTTTATAAGTACATGACTACACTGATACATAAGCCAAAGATATTGCAAGAAAAGAAAACTACAGACCAACATCCCTCATGAATATAGACATAAAAAGCTTTTGAAAATACTACAAATCAAATCCAGAAGTATATTAACATCGTAAGTGGGCATTATCTCAGGAATTCAGGGCTCTTCCACATTCAAAAATATGTAAGTCAATTAAATTTGTCCTTTAATAAAGTGAAGAAGAAAAACATATAACCATGTCGATAATATAAGATAATATCTTTGATATACTTCAAGAATTCATTTCTGATAAAAATATCTTCACAAACTAAGAAAGCAACTCTCTCAACCTGATAACAGGCAACTATAAAAACAAAAACAAACAACAACAAAAACAACAAACTACCGCTAAATCATACTTCATGGTAAATGCGTAAGGGCTTCCCCTCTTACATCAGGACCAAAGCAAGTGTGTCTTCTCTTACCACTTCTAATCATCATATTAGTGGTCCTAGCCAGTGCAATAATGCAAAATATATAAAGAAGAAAGAGAAAGAAAGAAGGAAGCAAGGAAGGAAGGAGGGGAAGGAAGAAGAGAGGGAAAGAAAGAAAAAGAAAAGTGACTATATTTACATACAACATGGCAGTCTACATAGAAATATCTCATAAAGACTACAAAAAAGCTGCAACTAGTGCCAATAAGTGAATTCAGGTATAACAAGGTATAGTGGCAATATGCAAAAATTGATTTTATTTCACATATAAATAATGGGAATTAAAAATTGAAATAGCAATTATCATTTACAATGGCACCAGAATCACTTAGATGTATCTTTCACATCTAAATATATTTATGCAATATATTCAAGACTTGAGTACTAAAACCTTGAAAACATTGAAGAGAAATCAAAGACATAGATAAATGGAGAAATGTACTGTATTCATAAATTGAAAGATTCATTGCTGTTAATGTTTCAGTTCTCCCCAAATTTATTTACACAATTCAATACAATTCTAAATGAAACACAAGCAAAAGTTTTGTTTGATTGGTTGGTTTGGAGAAATCAATTAAGCTAACATTAAAATGTATATGGAGAAGCAAAGGAACTAGAATAGCCAGAAGAAGGAGGAGGAGAAAAAGGAGAGGGGGAGAAGAAGAAAGAAGATGGGGAGGAGAAGAAAAACAAAGTTGAAGGAAGAATCACACTACCTAACTTTAAGACTAACTATAAGTAAGGGAGTGTAGTACTGGCAAAAGCATAGACTCATAAATCAAAAGAACAGGAGAGTCCAAAAAATAGATACTCACATATATGGTCAATTAACTTTTGATAAAAATGCCAAGGCAAGTAAATGGAGAAAAGATGGTATTTTCAACAAATGGTGCTGGACCAATTGGACATCAGTAGCAAAACAACCCACTTCAACTCGTACCTTGTACCACATACAAAAATTAACATAAATTGGAAAACAGACATAAAAGTAAAAGGTAAAAATCTAAGGTTTCTTGCGAAATATTGAGAAAAATTTTTTCAACCTTGGGTTAAGCAAAGATTTCCTAGATAGGACGCCACAGGCATGAATCATAAAGAAAAAAATGATAAATTAGACTTCATCAAAGCTAACGTTCCTGCCCTTCAAAACGCACTATTAAGAAAATAAAAAGATGAACTATAGACTGGAAGAAAATATTTGCAAAACACATCTCTTATAGAGGATTGGTGTCCAAAATATATACAGAATCTCTTAATTCAACAATAAGAAAACAAGGTCACAACTGAAAAATAGGCAAAAGGTTCAGACAGATGTGTCACAAAAGAAGATATATGGATGATAAAAAAGCACATGCAAAGATGCTCAACATTACTACCAACAGGGAAAGAAAGCTAAAACCATGATAAGGTACCACTACACATCTATAAGAATGGATAATAAAAAAAATTTTAATGCAGTATCAGTTGTTGTGAGGGTACAGAAAAACTGCAGTTTTCATACATTGCTGATGGGAATGCAGCACAGTACAGTCACACTGGAAAACAAATTGGTAGTTCTTGTAAAATTAAGTATACATTTACTATCCAACCCAATGATCCTGCTCCTAAGTATTTATCTGAGACAACGAAAACAGTGTGCACTCGATGATTTGTATGGAAGAGTTATAGCGGCTGTAATCATAATTACCCAAAACACAAATTCCCTTTAGTTGGTGAATGGTGAACTGTGGTACCACTATACAGTGGAATACTGCTTAGCAAAAAGATCAATAAAAAGCAACAAACTACTGATCCATGCAATATAGACAAATCTTAAATGCATTATACAAAGAGAAAGAAGCCAGACTCAAAAAGTTGCATACTGTAAAATTTCATTTCTATGAAATTTAGCTAAGTAGTTGTCAGCTTCTGACTTTAGGCAGAGGAAAGTGACTACAAAAGGGCATAAAGACATTTTGTGGGTGATGGATATATTCTATATCTTGATGATGTTGGTGGGCAAATTTATACAACTGTATACCTAAAAAGGATATATTTTCCTGTAAGTAAATTATACCTCCATAATCCTGATTTAAAACAAGCAAACAGAACAAAGAAACTTATTGGAAAAGAGCATGGAGAAACCCGTGAGAGTCAAGCTAAAGTATGGTATGTTCCTTGACAACTTCAGAATACAGTTTTTATTGGTCGAAAGTGTGGAATAGTAAAACTGGGGCTTCACGTAGCTAATCTATACAGAGTTATGGTAATCATAAAAGTCAGGCTTCACTTACCAAAATCCAAGTTCAGTCATTTATTTGTCCTACTGTATCCCAATTTCTAGTGTCATTTTAAGTCTTGCCTTTCTTGAGGCATCCTTATTTATACCTGGTTTAATTATTAATAGCATCCTGTTTTCCTCTCCAAAGTGTCCATATTTTGGCAATAAATCACATGGTCACCCTACTTAAATATGTAGCCTGTTAGGCAACTGAAAGACAGGTAGAAAAATGACTTTCTCTGCATGGAGTTTCTGGGAAGAGGTTCACACTGAGTGCTCTTGAAAGAAAATGCTCTGTGAGACTAAAGTTTAATATTATCATTACAAAAAAGGAAATGTGCAGGGTTATGTACTCAGCATCTTTCATATGCTATCACACATCAATTAAAAGTTTGCTGAATATACTACAAATCTTGGTCAGCACTTTTTTTTTTTTTTTTAGCAATTTGGTTACTTTTTTAAATAGGGAAATTAAGCCATTAGTGAAAATGAAGTCTAAAAACATACTTAATGCTGGCACCTCTCTACTCTTATCCACAGAGCATCAGCAGAGAGCCAAAAAAACAAAAAAAGAAGAAGAAAGATGAAGTCAATGATGAGCTCGTCTCCAGGATTTAATTAGATCAAGTTACAGATTCTTCCCTGTTCTTAGGTCATTCCTCCAAGGGTGGAAAGAAAATTCAAATTAGTGTGGTATTTAAACTATCTGTTAAAAATTCCATTGAGAGAGAGGCATGGCCCCATTTTATATTTTACTCTATGTCTTAAAGAAATAAAATGAACTTGGAACAATTACTGAATTCAAATGAAGCTGTTCTGAGATTCACAGGGATGACAGAGCTGGTGTTTTCTCCCCACCACTAAACAGGTCCCAAAGACAAACACCAATGAATTAGACATTACTCTTCTGGTGAGTGGAAGCTAGATAAGGCAAATTGAACTATTGAGAAAATTACATTTCTTGGATGGATCCAAAAATGGATCAAAGCACATTTTTAATGACTATTATAAGAAGTTTCTGTGTAAATATAAAGATACTCATTCCCTTTCCCTTCTTTGAGTTTTACTAAACCACACATGATAATTCACTTATTTCCTTTTCTAGGACATAGCAAATCATATTAGCATGAAAAATTAATTCTCCAAATTCCTGTGAAACATCTGAATCTTTCCATCTGTGGATCTAAAATAGCCAGAACTCAAACTGCAATTTAAAGAATTAAACAACCATTAGTAGAACAGTTAATACTCAGGAAGAGCTGGCATAATTCCAAAGCAATGTTCAAGTTGAAAGCTCCATTTGGGATATTTTACTCATTGTTCAGCTATTCTCAGCTGTGAAGTAAGAAAGGCAATATAATTTACCCCAAGAAATAGGTGAGTCATTTTAAGTAGAGCAGATATAGTAGTAGAGTGTTCCAGAAAAAGTTTTGAGGAAGCAGGATCTTGGAAGAAAAATATAATAGAAGCTAGATGGCTAAAATATGTGCTACTTCTATGAGAAAGCAGCCTTTTTTCATCACTTAGACTCTGATACCTACTTGCAATCTAACCTTGTGGGAAAAAAATTGGGTTCTCTATTCTATAGGAAAATGCAGGGAATAAACCAGTAGTTTTTTGCCATGTCAGTTAAGGAATATGACAGCACTGAAAAGAGAATCAACATTCTTTCAGTAAATAAACCTTGGCCTTAAATAAGTTCTCCAAATACAAAATATTCCATTTTAACATAAAGTTCTTCCTAAAATGCCACCACAGGATTCAGTTAAAATATCATTTCATTCTTTAAATAACAACACAATATCAACATATTGGCTAGACTCTTTCACATACCGTACATTTGTATCATTTGAATTTGTATAGATGGCATTGTATTATTTCATTTTGGATTTTATTATTCTGTTTTATATGCATCTTAAATTTTGTACTCTATTGATATATACTCTATTAAGCCCATCTTTGTAAGATATAGATTTTTTTGTATTCAGTCAAAAAGAAAAAAACAATAAAACGTTGAAAAATATTTGAATAAAATAAAACATGAGCAATATTTGTGCTAATTTTATAATCCCATCTATTAACTAACTAGGTCACCAAGTGAGTCTTTTTTTCCCCCCAGCTGATTAAATTACTACTGTAGTATTCATTTGATCAATATATAGCCATAATAATGAGGTGTCAGACTGTGTGTCAGTATATTCAAAGTGTATCAAAGCATCAGGTGATTCAAAAATCTTCTTAAAATACAAGATTTTGACAATTCGACTTCAGTTCAATGTTAGTTCTTTAACAAGTGACTGTGAGTATATGTGTGTATTTGTGTTGTGTGACTTGTGATTGAATGTTTTTCTAGACCTTGCAATTTTCTGTATCAGGTAAGTATTATCTTCTTAATCCAATCAAAATAAACAAACATAAAATGACATGGGCTCTGCATGTTGGAACCTGGGCTCAGTGATAAAAGGAACAAAATTAACTTCCCCAAGTCCGTAAAAAAGTTTCAAGCAAGCTTCCAGCAGTAAATAAAGGCAGAGAAATCAGGCAGTATGGTGGAATATAAAAGCAGCCTACCAAGAGCTTAGTGTCCAAAGGGTGCAGCAGGAATCACGGACACAACACCAAGAATGGGTCTCCGAGATGACTCCATTTCTCAGAGGGAGGGAGGACTAGGTAAGCAGGTCCCTTGTCTCAAGAATTACCTCAGAACACCATACCCCAATCAAGACAGAAAAAATAAAATCAGACAGTAATAGGAGCTGGGCATGGAGAAGGAGAAGAACATTTATAAATTCCAAGTTGTTAGAGATAGACAAATCCCAAATCACCAAATGGCAGAATCATGTTCTAACCGAGCATATTCGAATCTCTACAGAAAAGACAAGTAACGTCAGTTCCATATACCTATGTAGAAAAACCCTGGAAGTGATGAGAAAACTGGCACTTATATGGAAGGATATTATTTGCTCCACTTAAACAATTTCCACTAGACCTATTCACTAATCTTCGTCTTAGAACTCACTTCTCTGAAATAAGAAGAGGTTATTCTCAAGTTTTGATCAGTGGACCTTGACAAGCATTAAATGCCCCCACCCTAGTACTACAGAGATTTTCAAGGTCTTTATTTCATACTGTAAAGATTGTGTGAAGTTATGAGAGAGAACTTCATGAATCAATCCAGAAGGGGTCCCAAGGGATATATAATATCAAGAAAAGGAGGACCTAAGACGATAATATCTGTTAAGCATTCAAAGAAATAAATTGGTCCCAGATCTTAGAGTAGGAGCTAATTTCTAGGTAGGGAGTAAATTGTTTCATCAGGGATAATTGGAACTCATTCATTCTTTCAATTATTAAGTCATTAATGAACAGGTATGTAAATGAAGCTAGGCTAGTTGGAAGGCTATTGCAGTAGTTCAGAAGATACATGAGAAAGGTGGAAATGGGGAGACATGATGACTTGCAGTGAGTGATAAGAGAAGTAAAAGAGATGAGACATAATAATGTTGTTTGGGGAATTAGTATCAAGAAAGACTTCCATAATTCTGACTTGAGGACCTGTTTGGAGGTAACAGGAGAATGTGGAAAGCAAGAAGCATTAAGTTCAGTTTTGGCCATGTGAAACTTGAAACGTTTCTGAAAAATCCAAGCATAAATGCCAAGTAAGCAAATAATTGTATGGATCTATAACTCAGAAAAAAGTCTTGGCTGGATATATAAATATAAAAATGTTCAGCATGTGGATATTGACTAAAGTCCTGGAAACCGATGTGATCATATGAGGCTGCTAGGCTGAGAAGAGAAGAGGAAAATACTTAGGTCTTGAAGGAAAAAAGCCAAGAGACAAGGCTGAGTAGAAAAGAAATGTAAGAAGAAAACCAAGAGGAGTGTATTATAAAGCAAAGGCTCATATACTGTTGAAAAATTAATCGTGAATTGAGATCCCATAGGTTTCCTTGGGCAGCATAGTTTTACAGAAGTGGCTCTGGCACTTTGAATTCATTAAATTGGACTGGAGTGGGTTAAAGAATCAGGAAATATGAAGAAAATGGAAGCTCTAAGCAGCTCTAGAGAAAAAAATTTTCCTCTATTTTAAACATGGGAAAAAGGAGCATGGCTGAGCATTCAGGGAGGTATTTATGTTTAGTGGTGGGAGGTTGAAGGAGTTCCAAAATACTGACTTTTATTTTCTATAGGAAGTAAGAGACTTCTGAAACTCTGCTGATTGTGGTGAAGCAGAAGAGGCTGGAAGTCTGGGTGGAATAGAAAGATCTGAATTTGTTATTGTGGAAAGTAAGACAATTTGCTGAATAGGAAAATGTCCTTTGATATTTAAGCAGTGTTTATATTGTTGAAAAAAAATTGACAATAGTATCATTCCAATCTGAGTGTGTAGATTCCTTTGGCAATGCTCACTTGCCCAAGTGGAGATGCAGAGAGTGGCTGGGATCATTATGATGTAGGCAGAGTTTCAGGTTTGGAAAAGATTGACTGAGATAGAGGAAAGGGCAATCTAAAACAGAAGGCAGTGAAGAGTGAAGAAAGGAGGTAATGATGGGCGATAAGAAAGATGAGAAATCAGAGTTTAAACTTCCAATAGGTTCAAAGAAAGAAAAGTTGTTATGGAAATGGTTAAACAAATAGTCTGGAAGCACAAGCAGTAGGGGCTGGACAATGGGAAGTTTCAATGAATAATTTTGGAAATGGGTGAGTTGGGGTGACTGCAAGGCCCACAGTGTGACTGTATGAGGGTATGATTAGATGGATGAGTGATACTGGAGAAGATGCAGTAGGAATGGAAGATCCTGGGGACCAGGCACCAAAGTCTGCACTGAATGTGTATTCCACAAGATGAGTTAATACTATCCAAAAGGAGGACTCTCAGGACGCAGAGCTAGGAAAATAGAAAAAGGTTTCACAATCTCACAGGTGAGAATTAGTCTGAAGTGGAGTCTGTGTTTTGTAAATAATTTGCTTAATGGGACTGCAGGGGAAGCAGTGTCCACAGGAGAGCAAAGGAGAGGAAATAGAGAAACATAATGACTACTAAAATTGAGGCTGACCTCAAAGAGTTAGATGATTGTGTTGTAGTCACAGGAAGTAGAATGTTCAACCTAAAGCATCTGAGTTTAATTTGCTATATTTAGCATTTGTTTATTTATACATTCAGAATATAGAATAACAGAGCCAAAATCTGTATAACTGTCAGAGACAAAGTAGTCATGCAAATTTATGGAATCCCCTAATGAATGAATAAAAAGGATTTAAGTTTCAGGGGAAAATAATAATGAAAATTTAAAAAAACCCAAAAACCGAAAAAACAAAAAGGCACGTGGAATTTAGAAGAAGAAGAAGGATAAAAAGAAAGAGAATGAAGCCCAGTTACCACGATTTCCTGTGACATTTCCTTCAAAACTAATAAGAATTCATTTCAAAAATTATACACATGCATTGACTTGACTTCTTTACCAGAATCTTTTTGATGTTTTACACGTGTTTTTATTTCCAAGAGTATAAGTCCTCGCTTTATTTCACTAACCCATTAAATGTACTAGTTGTAAAGGCAGGGTCTAATTGTTCTATTAACTCTGTTTCTTCAAGTGCAAATTCTACTTGTTGAATTTGTTATTCTTTCATAAATGTGGATTTTCTTAAATATATGGTGATTAAGTTTATTGCAACATATTTTTGCAGCATCTTCTACAGTTTTTGAACTGCAGCTTTCTGAAGCAGCACCAGGTGACATCAGCTACCTGTATTGGTTGTCTTTTTCTAATGGTAGTCAAGAAGTACAGATGCTACTTCTCTTCTACTTTATCTTTTTGCCAGAGATTCGTTTCAGTTTCTTGTTTTTTGATACTTCCCTTGTCTTACTTTCAGTGTAATACATAATTATTTTTATCATAGCTCTATTGTTTCTGAGTTTGAAAGATATGGGGGGTGGGGAGGAATGCAACATGAATGCTGTCTACTACTTTGGAATTAGAAATTTTAAGAAAACTATACCTACACCTGGAAATGATTCATTAAATATGATGAGAACCAGAGTTTCATAAATGCTACCTTTATTAATAATGAGATAAAGAAAATTATTACTGCCCAATTAAAATTTTTATATTATATTATTTCCAATTTTCTATAATGGAAAACACGGTATGTACTTATTGGTTCTAAACTTCTGCTACTTATTTTTAAAATTCTAAGATCTTATTAGATTTTCTTTAAAGATTTGTTTTCCCGTTGAATTATACATTTGGTTTCTCTCCAAATCCATTTCATTGAATAGAATGTCTGGAATCACACTCTATTATAAAATAAAATAAAAGCAGCCTAAACTCTAGAGGCAAAACAACTTAATTAATTCATGAATATTAAAAAAGGATATTGCATCTGAACTTACTGGGTTGTGTGCAAACCAAAGAACCCAGTAAGTGAGTTTGTGTATACTAACACAAACAATATAAATCTAGGCCATAAAGTGATAATCTATGTTTGAAATTCTGAAGTGAAGATAGCATTTCAGTTATATTGATCTATTCAGGATTTGTCTTTTTCTTGTCATCATGATATTATATTTGTTTCAATAAAAATACCATTCTAGGAAGAATCACACAACACCATAGCCTTCTTGAAAGATGCGAGACAGTATAACATTAAAATATTGGGATCATCTGGATTCTTTTATATTTCATATTTGAAATTCTGTTGTCGTGACAGAAGGGAAGCATAAATGCTGAGTGTAGATCATCGCCCAAAGTTTATTAAAACTAAAATTCATAACGTGCACTGAATTCTTCCCATATGACAGGCATTTTGCTCACAGCATACATTGTCTTAGGAATATGTGCTAAATGGTCAAGTTCAGGGGTCAGGCCCTAATCTAACAGTTAGAATAAAATCTCACTGGGTGTCCCCTGCACCTCAGTCCCAGGTAGGCTGATGCAGCGACATAGCTAATGATTGAAAGTCACATGTTCCAGGATAGCGGGTGTGAGGTGACTGCACCCAAGAAATCGGAAAGTATCTGCTTTAGCAAACTTACCCCATGCATTGTCGAAGTTCTCAGTTATTGTCAAGAGAGTGTTTTGCTTATTTATTTTGTTTTTTTGCACATATTACGGCATTCCCCTAGGTTCTGAGGCATGTTGAAGAAGTTTAAGATCACATTCAACTCCTTGAAGAGCTTAGATAAATGGTCTGGTGGAGGGAACAAAACGCATTAAAAAATTACCAGCTGGGCTTCCCTGGTGGCGCAGTGGTTGGGAGTCCGCCTGCCGATGCAGGGCACGCCGGTTCGTGCCCCGGTCCGGGAGGATCCCACGTGCCGCGGAGCGGCTGGGCCCGTGAGCCATGGCCGCTGAGCCTGCGCGTCTGGAGCCTGTGCTCCGCAGTGGGAGAGGCCGCGGCAGTGAGAGGCCCGCCTACCGCAAAAAAAAAAAAAATTACCAGCTATAGAGACCACCAAAATACACTAGAAGTTTATATAGAACCAGGTAGAGACACAATGCTGAGAGGATTAATTTAAAGAAAGATGTTTTGGTCATGTTGAGTTGAAATAAGATTTGAGATGGACCTTGAAAAAGTTGAAAATTTAGCCTGGCAGATATGAGAGTACCTACTTCCCTGGTGATTGGAAAGGCATAAATGATGTCTCCAGAATGAAATAAACAGGAAATGTTCATAGAATGTTAGCATACTTCAGTGTAGAGATGATATTAGACAGTATTTACAAATTTGTGTAAAGGATAAAATGTGAGTTAGCCATTTGAAGAACTGGATTATCAAACTGATGTATTTAAAATGTGATCGATTGTACTGAGTAGTTTTCTTATATGATGAAAGGGGGGGAAGAAAAAAAGGAAAATGCTATTTTTATTTACTTTTCTGTATCAGACACTGTGCTAGGCTTATCTGCTGCATTCATCTCAACAAATCTGAAAAGGTAGGCAATAATGTGAACTGACAGACAACTACTGGGACTTAGAAATGGATAAATTGCCCAAGGTTAAAGAGTGGGTAATGGTAGAGCCAGGATTCAAAGCCAGGTGTGCTTGCCTATAAAATCTTTTCTTCCCCTATAGCACGGAGCGCACAGTGGCCAAGTGTTTAGAATATTTCTGACTTAGGTTCTGTATTTTAATAACAAGTACACATAGAGACATATATATATTTATGCCTGTGCATATATCTATATACGCCTCTCTGTATATCAATATATATGTATATACCCTCCTGGGAGTATATGTATGATTATAACTCTTCCTGTGAAAATATATACATACATAGATATATGTATACATGTGTATATATTGGGTTGGCCATAAAGTTCTTTCGGGTTTTTGGTACACCCCTATGAAAACCCGAATGAACTTTTTAGCCAACCCAATACATTTATTCATTTAACAAATACATATTGAATAACTAATATGTGTAAGCAACTTGAGTGACTTGCAAATGTAAATCTAGCCCTATCCTTTCTGTTAGCTCAAAATTTTTATCAAAAATTGGGACCAGCAAATCTCAATGCTAATCTTATGTGTAAGGGAAATCTCTGTTTATGCAAAGGAATTAAACATTAATATAGACCTAAATGTTTTAAGTTTTTGTTTTATATGTGTATCTTATTATAATTCTTATTTTACCTTTCTTCCAGGTATTTTTGTTTAGAATTAAAAGCAACACAACCTTTTTTTTTTACCATAAAATGTTTTATTGCTAACCCTCAATTAAAACTTATAAAAGAGAATAAAAAGAAAAACAATGTCAGAGATCCTTCAGAAGTCCATTCATGTACTATACCCAATTCTCCCCAATTATTACCATTTGCCTTCTTGCACAGAACATCCTGCAATATTTGCCAAGTATCTTTTAGAATCACAATCAAAGAATAAAAGTGAGCCTCAGTGATTTTTGGCTCGTGTAGATACTGTGTTCAGTAGCAGCTTGTGGCATTGATTTGCCCCAATGGAATGTTGTTTCCGGAAAGAGGGTGAATGAATCACTTTTATGGGCATAGAGTCTTTCTCTGCACGTAATCTTGCATTATTAATGGCTGATTCAATTTTGCTGGCTAGAATTAGAGTTCTTTCTAGGGTAAGGTTAAATTTAAGTAGCTGTCTTGTGATTTCCTGTATGACCAACCATTAGTATTATTTAGACCCAGAACATTACATTTTTCTTTTCCATATATTTGAATATGTTCTTAATTTCTATGTTAACTTCTGAAAATACTTTTAGCATTTGTAATGCAATACTTTAAGACATAGACTTTGGAGTCAGACACACCTGGATTTGATTCCTGGATCTATCATTTAAGCTTCATAATCTTGACAGTGTTACTATTGCTAAGGCACATCTTCTTTGTTTCAGAAATAAGGGATGAAGTGACCTATCTAGTTAGAGTTATTGTAAGGATGAGAGAAGATAATAAAAGTCCCTAGTAGGCTTCTTGGCATTTAGTAAGCCCATAATAGTTTGCCAGACACTGTTACATTAAGCAATCAACAATAAACATGGCAACTATTCAAAATTACCAACACAGGTCTAAATTATCATTGCATAAGGATTTATTTTCTTGCTCTTTCAAGTTCACAGTTACATTTTTATATTTAGTGAACAGTTATTAATTGGACAACTGCTATATGTGTGGCAATATGCTAAATATTTGGGTGCATTGCAATTCCAATCATTAAGGGATTTGCATCTATCTGAAAGGGAAAGATCAGAAAACATGAAGGTGTGAATAATGCAAATCATAGATATACACATGTTGCATTGTGTGGTAGAGAGAATGAATGTACCAGAATTAAAGAAGAAGAAAATGGATAAAGATGAAAATTTAATATAGTCAGGAAAGGCTTGATAAAGGGCTTAGGAACTCAATTATGATCTTGAAAGGTAGTTACAATTTCTATAAACAGCTGGGAAAATGTACATTTGTATAATTTATGAAGGAATAAAGACATTTTTGTCTGACTCACAGAGACTTGGAGTTAAGGATATATACATACACAATTCCCCGCCCCACCCCAGTACAGAGACCCAGAAAGTTTATGTTGCTTGCTCAGGTACTTAACAATTAGTCAGTGGTAAATCTCAAATTGTTGTCTAGGTCTCCTGCTCCTGTTTCAGTACTTTTTTACTGCAATGTGTTGGGTGAGTAAGCCTTCAAAAGCTTCTTGAATTATTCATATAAAATATGGACAATCCTGTCTTATTGCATAAGGCCATTTCCATTTATAGATATTAAGACTTGTCCTGTATTCAGCCTCTCAATGACTAATTCCTGCACCATCAATTTCAGTACTGTGCTGGAGCTGGATCCCACAAGTTCATGAAAGTCAATTATGTGCATTGCTTCCCAAGTCCATGTTCAGTAATGTCACACTGGTAGTTTGAAAACAGCCATGGTGGGAGTATTTGCACCATGGAAACGAGCAAATGTTACAAATTATGGGGTTTTTTTTCCCTTCTGGGGAGTCGGTTGATAAACATTTACCAGCACATCACTACATAGTAAATTCTATACAATTCCACTATTAATGTAGCTAAAAATATAAAATTATGTTTTTAATTTTAAACAAATGGACTTTAGAGTGAGATGTTGAAAGGTCAAAGAAATAATAGTATTTGAATGAAAGTAGCAAAAATAGACGAATTATTAGGTTCTACCAGAAGATTCACTCATAATTAAAGAGGAACAGTGTTTTGGCATATAATGCATATGGAATTTGCAATTGTAAATTTTAAGTATCTATGTAAATTTACATAAACTAAATAGAAATAACCTACCAAGAATAGATAAATTCTGTCCCAGAAACTCAAAGCCATTTCTGTTTCAGAAAATCTATAAATCTACTCTGGTATTAATCAGTTGATAGAATATAAAAATAATGATTATTTCAATAAATGAAGATAAAGCATTTGATTATAAAATCTTAGTGATTAGGTATAATAGGATAATGTCATATGCAAGCTACATATAGAAAAATACATGCTTTCTTTTATAAAGTACATAATAATTGCAAAATATATTCATTACATATGCTCAACAAAAATATGCTATTTTATATATGTAGACATAGACCTGGAAAATTATACTGAAAACATCAACCAGATATCACATTGTGTGTGATTTTTCCTTCTTTAGAATTGCCCTATTTTTAAAATTTCTCCACAGTGAAACATTTAGACTACGTAGATGGTGAAAATTATGCAAATAAAATATAGAGATGAGACATTGCTCACAACAGCAACAAAAACTTAAAGTATCCAAGAGTAGTTTAAATGAGAAAAAAAAGTTAAAATTAGATAAATCCTAAATGTATAAGAATAAAAAGGAGGAGGAGGAAAAGAAGGAGAAAAGAATAATCAGAGTAACAAGTATTTTATTAGTGTTGACATGGGAAAAAAACTAGAAATAAAAATACTTTTAACAGTAGTATCTTAGTGGTATGATTATATGTGTTTGGTTTTCATTCTATATACTTAAAAATTAATGTCCAATTTTTTGCAGCATACATGAATTATTTATTTTTAATATTTAATAGGAAAAGATGTTACATAGTTTACTTCTCCAAGTCTCTCAAGGCCTCTAGCAGGAATGCTCTCCAACCACATTGCAACCCCCAAACTTTTTGTACATGACTGATCTCCCCCATTATTCAGGTTTTGGAGGTGATCCTTGACTGTCCTACTTCATATGAACCAATCACAGTAGATACTTCAGCATTTTGTCTGTCCTACCACAATGATAAGTACATATTTATTTACTTACATACATGTCAGTGGTCTCTTTCTTCTTCACTTACCATAAACTCCAAGAGAGAAGTGATTGTTTCTGTTTTATTCACAAATATGTAGTCATTTCTTAGCACAATGACTGGCACACTAGGTTAAGCACTCAATATTTTTGAATAAATATATAAACGAGGAAAATGAAATAGTAACATAGGTTGAGGGTACAATTGAAAATCTATAGGTGTAAAATAAAAAGCGATTTGCAGGGACAAAACACAAATATGATTGCAAATTCTATCATCATGAAATGGGTCACTGGTGTCCAGATATTTTTTTTCTTTTTACCACTTTTTACTATTTTTTATTGAGATTTGCTATTCTCAAACCTGAAATATAGCCATATCACATAAGAAAAGAATACATAAATGTTTTTGAAATAATGCCGGCACCAGAAGCAGCACTTGGGTGAGGTGAATGAGGCATCTAGGGCACACAGCGTAAGAAGACACTCAGTCCCAGGCTGGTGCAAACTCCAAACCTGAACCCGCATGACGCTGGGAATGAATGCATCCTTGAATTTTGTACTCCAGGGGTGTTATTTGTCTCGCCCTAGTGGCTCTGGTGATTGATCTATTTATTTTTTCTATAAACCTATCTTCGAAGGAGCAAAGGGGGCCTCTCTAGGTTCTCAGCTTGTTAACCATATTCATCATGAAGGCCCCTCCCTCTGTATATGGATTCCTTTCCCTCTCTTGATCTCCTGCCAAACCCACAGAACAAAACTTCTATGTTAGCTAGAGCTATCTGTTTCCTTTCCTCCAATATTTCCTCCAATATTGCTAAATATGGCCAAGATTTTTGGCTACACTGTAGGTTTCTGCTATCCAGCCTTAGCTGGCCCATAATGAGACTGTTGCTTATTCTTTTTAAATATTTTCCTCACTAACTGTCAGACTAGAGATTGCGAACTAGAGGTCTTGGGTCTTAATTCAATGCATAGGCATTTTTCTTTTCTTTTATGGTGCTTAATTTTTAAGTACTTCCCAACATTAAAAAAATGTCAATTTACATAAAAATTCAGATGCTTGAAATCTCAAAAAGCAAAACCAAAACCAAACCATAAAAGGAAAATCTGGCAAGAGTACATTCTCTTAATGCATGGCTATAATAAGCTGGAACTTTCTTACCACTCTACTAAAATGCCTTTCTTAGCTGCCAATGAGCTTACTACTGACAAAAACAAAGGTTTCTTCCCAGTTTTCAATTAATTTCAGACATCTGCAGTATTTTCCAATGATACTCAGTTTCTATGCATTAAAACTCTTGTGGAATTTTCACAATGGGACATGGAGACCTCCCTTCTTTTTACCAAATATAAGTCACTGCTCAACTCATTCCAGGAAACACGAGATACCAAACCCTTCCACATTATGACTGTAGATACATTTTAATGCTGACAAAGTGTCCCTCCAACATGAGTCACCCCTAGCACTAGTATTATTATTTTTATAATCCTGTAACTTCTCCTAAAACCTTCACATGTCCTATCTTCCAAAATCTGTTGGTAAGGTCCCATGTATGCATCCCATAGAATTAGATATGTATGCATTCTGTGAATAACAAAGTATGATACTTAAATATATTTGAGAAGATTTTAAACAAAAGTGAAACGATTTCAAAAGAACTTATCAAAGTCTTTAAAATACGAATTATGGGAGACTTGGAGTTAAGGACTCAAACTCTAGACCTGGGATTGCTACGTTCAAATTCCAGCGCCACTTTTTCCTATCTTTGTGGCCAAGAGTCATACTCATTATCTTTTCACCAAAGGATTTTTTTCAGCCACATCCTTGATGTTTTCTCCAGAACGTGTTTTCTAGCATTTTTAAATATGGATAGGCTGAGAATTTTCTGAATATTCACATTCTGTTTCCTTTAGGCTTAACAATTCCTTCTTCAATTCATCTCTCTCATCTTGAATTTACTATAAACAATAAGGAGAGCCCAAGCCTGCATGTTCAACACTTAGAAATTTCCCCAGGTAATTATCCCAGTTCATCTCAAACAGGTTTTACTTTCCACAAAACACTGAAATGCAATTCATCCAAGGACTTTGTCACTTTATAACAAGGATCAACTTTTCTCCAGTTTCCAAAAACATATTTTTTTATTTCCACTTGAGACCTCGTAAGAGAATCACCTTTAAATTTTTATTTTTCTACCAATAATCTCTTCAAGGTAATCTAGGCTTTTTCTAACATGCACCTCCAAACTCTTCCAGCCTTTGCCCATTATCCATTTTTCCACAAAGTCACTTTCACACTTTTAGGTATTGGTTACAGCAGCACCCACTCCTAGATACCAAAATCTGTATTAGTTTCCTAGGGTTGCCATAACAAAATGCGACAGACTGAGTGGCTTAAAAAAAAGAAATTTATTTTCGCATAGTTCTGGAGGCTGGAAGTCTAAGATCAAGGTGTCAGCAGGTTGGATTTCACCTGACGCCTTTCTTCCTGGTTTGCAGATGGAAGTTTCTTGCCTCACATGGCCTTGTTCTGTGTATGGATATCCTTGGTGTCTCAACCTCTTTTTATTTTTATTCTTTTTTAAAATCTTTATTGGAGTATAATTGCTTTACAATGGTGTGTTAGTTGCTGCTGTATAACAAAGTGAATCAGCTATACATACATCCCATTATCTCCTCCCTCTTGTGTCTCCCTACCACCCTCCCTATTCCACCCCTCTAGGTGGTCACAAAGCACCCAGATCATCTCCCTGTGCTATGCGGCTGCTTCCCACTAGCTATCTATTTTACATTTGGTAGTGTATATATGTCCATGCCACTCTCTCACTTCGTCCAAGCTTACCCTTCCCCCTCCCCGTGTCCTCAAGTCCATTCTCTGTGTCTATGTCTTTATTCCTGTCCTGCCCCTAGGTTCTTCAGAACCTTTTTTTTCTTTCTTTTTTTTTTAGATTCCATATATATGTGTTAGCATATGGTATCTGTTTTTCTCTTTCTGACTCACCTCACTCTGTATGACAGACTCTAGGTCCATCCACCTCACTACAAATAACTCAATTTCATTTCTTTTTATGGCTGAGTAATATTCCATTGTATATATGTGCCACATCTTCTTTATCCATTCTTCTGTTGATGGACACTTAGGTTGCTTCTATGTCCTGGCTATTGTAAATAGAGCTGCAATGAACATTGTGGTGCATGACTCTTTTTGAATTACGGTTTTCTCAGGGTATACGCCCAGCAGTGGGATTGCTGGGTCCTATGGTACTTCTATTTTTAGTTTTTTAAGGAACCTCCATACTGTTCTCATAGTGGCTGTATCAATTTACATTCCCACCAACAGTACAAGAGGGTTCCCTTTTCTCCACACCCTCTCCAGCATTTACTCTTTGTAGAAATTTGATGATGGCCATTCTGACTGGTGTTAGGTGATACCGCATTGTAGTTTTGGTTTGCATTTCTCTAATGATTAGTGATGTTGAGCATCCTTTCATGTGTGTGTTGGCAATCTGTATATCTTCTTTGGAGAAATGTCTATTTAGGTCTTCAGCCCATTTTTGGATTGGATTCTTTGTTTGTTTGATATTGAGCAGCATGAGTTGCTTGTATATTTTGGGGATTATCCTTTGTCAGTTGCTTCGTTTGCAAATATTTTCTCCCATTCTGAGTGTTGTCTTTTTGTCTTGTTTGTGGTTTCCTTTGTTGTGCAAAAGCTTTTAAGTTTCATTAGGTCCCATTTGTTTATTTTTGTTTTTATTTCCATTTCTCTAGGAGGTGGGTCAAAAAGGATCTTGCTGTGATTTATGTCATAGAGTGTTCTGCCTATGTTTTCCTCTAAGAGTTTTATAGTGTCTGGCCATACATTGAGGTCTTTAATCTCTTTTGAATTTATTTTTGTGTATGGTGTTAGGGAGTGTTCTAATTTCATTCTCTTACATATAGCTGTCCAGTTTTCCCAGCACCACTTATTGAAGAGACTGTCTTTTCTCCATTGTATATCTTGCCTCCTTTATCAAAGATAAGGTGACCATATATGCATGGGTTTAACTCTGGGCTTTCTATATTGTTGCATTGATCTATATTTCTGTTTTTGTGCCAGTACCATACTGTCTTGATTACTGTAGCTTTGTAGTATAGCCTGAAGTCAGGGAGTCTGATTCCTCCAGCTCCGTTTTTCTTTCTCAAGGTTGCTTTGGCTATTCGGGGTCTTTTGTGTTTCCATACACATTGTGAAATTTTTTGTTCTAGTTCTGTGAAAAATGCCATTGGTAGTTTCATAGGGATTGCATTGAATCTGTAGATTGCTTTGGGTAGTATGGTCATTTTCACAATGTTGATTATTCCAGTCCAAGAACATGGTATATCTCTCCATGTGTTTGTATAATTTTTAATTTCTTTCATCAATGTCTTATAGTTTTCTGCATATGGGTCTTTTGTCTCCTGAGGTAGGTGTATTCTTAGGTATTTTATTCTTTTTGTTGCAGTGGTAAATGGGAGTGTTTCCTTAATTTCTCTTTCAGGTTTTTCATCATTAGTGTATAGGAATACAAGAGATTTCTGTGCATTATTTTTGTATCCTGCTACTTTACCAGATTAATTGATTAGCTCTAGCAGTTTTTCTGGTAGCCTCTTTAGGATTCTCTATGTATATTATCATGTCATCTGCAAACAGTGATAGTTTTACTTCTTCTTTTCTACTTTGTATTCCTTTTATTCCTTTTTCTTCTCTGATTGCTGTGGCTAAAACTTCCAAAACTATGCTGAATAAAATGGTGAGAGTGGGCAACCTTGTCTTGTTCCTGATCTTAGTGGAAATGCTTTCAGTTTTTCACCATTGAGAAAGATGTTGGCTGTGGGTTTGTCATATATGGGCTTTATTATGTTGAGGTAAGTTCCGTCTATGACCACTTTCTGGCAGGTTTTTATCATAAATAGGTATTGAACTTTGTCGAAAGCTTTTTCTGCATTTGTTGTGATGATAATATGGTTTTTCTCCTTCAATTTGTTAACATGGTTTATCACACTGATTGAATTGCATATATTGAAGAACCCTTGCATTCCTGGGATAAACCTCACTTGATCGTGGTGTTCGATCCTTTTAATGTGCTGTTGGATTCTGTTTGCTGGTATTTTCTTGAGGATTTTTACATCTATGTTCATCAGTGATATTGGTCTATAGTTTTCTTTTTTTGTGACATCTTTGTCTGGTTTTGGTATCAGGGTGATGGTGGCCTCATCGAATGAGTTTGGGAATATTCCTCCCTTTGTTATATTTTGGAAGAGTTTGAGAAGGATGGGTGTTAGCTCTTCTCTGAATGTTTGATAGAATTTGCCTGTGAAGCCCTCTGGTCCTGGGCTTTTGTTTGTTGGAAGATTTTTTTTTTTTTTTTGCAGTACACGGGCCTCTCACTGTTGTGGCCTCTCCCGTTGTGGAGCACAGGCTCCAGACACACAGGCTCAGCAGCCGTGGCTCATGGGCCCAGCCGCTCCACGGCATGTGGTATCTTCCTGGACCGGGGCACGAACCCGTGTCCCCTGCATCGGCAGGCGGACTCTCAACCACTGCACCACCAGGGAAGCCCTGTTGGAAGATTTTTAATCACACTTTCAATTTCAGTGCTTGTGATTGGTCTGTTTATATTTTCTATTTCTTCCTGGTTCAGTCTCAGAAGGTTGTGCTTTTCTAAGAGTTTGTCCATTTTTTCCAGGTTGTCCATTTTATTGACATATAGTTGCTTGTAGTAATCTCTCATGATCCTTTGTATTTCTGCAGTGTCAGTTGTTACTTCTTTTTCATTTCTAATTCTATTGATTTGAGTCTTCTCCCTTTTTTTCTTGATGAGTCTGGCTAATGTTTTATCAATTTTGTTTATCTTCTCAAAGAACCAGCTTTCAGTTTTATTGACCTTTGCTATTGTTTCCTTCATTTCATTCTGATCTGATCTTTATGATTTCTTTCCTTTGCTAACGTTGGGGTTTTTTTTGTTCTTCTCTCTGTAATTGCTTTAGGTGTAAGGTTAGGATGTTTATTTGAGATTTTTTTTTTCTTGAGGTAGGATTGTGTTGCTATAAACTTCCCTCTTAGAACTGCTTTGCTGCATCCCATAGGTTTTGGTTCATCATGTTTTCATTGTCATTTGTTTTGGTATTTTTGACTTCCTCTTTGATTTCTTCAGTGATCTCTTGGTTATTTAGTAGTGTATTGTTTAGCCTCCATATGTTTGTATTCTTTACAGATTTTTTCCTGTAATTGATATCTAGTCTCATAGCATTGTGGTCAGAAAAGATACTTGATATGATTTCAATTTTCTTAAATTTACCAAGGCTTGATTTGTGACCCAGGATGTGATCTATTCTGGAGAATGTTCCATGAGCACTTGAGAAGAAAGTGTAATCTGATGTTTTTGGATGGAATGTCCTATAAATATCAGTTAAGTCCATCTTGTTTAATGTATCATTTAAAGCTTGTGTTTCCTTGTTTATTTTCATTTTGGATGATCTGTCCATTGGTGAAAGTGGGGTGTTAAAGTCCCCTACTATGATTGTGTTACAGTTGATTTCCCCTTTTATGGCTGTAGCATTTTCCTTATGTATTGAGGTGCTCCTATGTTGGGTGCATAAATATTTATAATTGTTATATCTTCTTCTTGGATTAATCCTTTGATCATTATGTAGTGTTCTTCTTTGCCTCTTGTAATAGTCTTTATTTTATAGTATATTTTGTCTGATATGAGAATTGCTACCCCAGCTTTCTTTTGATTTCCATTTGCATGGAATATCTTTTTCCATCACCTCACTTTCAGTCTGTATGTGTCCTTAGGTCTGAAGTGGGTCTGTTGTATACAGCATATGTATGGGTCTTGTTTTTTTTATCCATTCAACCAGTCTATGTATTTAGCTTAGAGCATTTAATCCATTTACATTTAAGGTAGTTATCAATATGTATGTTCCTATTACCATTTTCTTAATTGTTTTGGGTTTGTTGTTGTAAGTCTTTTCCTTCTCTTGTGTTTCCTACCTAGAGAAGTTCCTTTAGCGTTTGTTTTAGAGCTGGTTTGGTGCTGCTGAATTCTCTTAGCTTTTGCTTATCTGTAAAGGTTTTAATTTCTCTGTCGAATCTGAATGAGATCCTTGCTGGGTAGACTAATCTTGGTTGTAGGTTCTTCCCTTTCATCACTTTAAATATGTCCTGCCACTCCCTTCTGGCTTGCAGGGTTTCTGCTGAAAGATCAGCTAACGTTATGGGGATTCCCTTGTATGTTAATTGTTCCTTTTCCCTTGCTGCTTTTAATATTGTTTCATTGCATTTAATTTTTCATAGTTTGACTAATATGTGTCTTGGCATGTTTCTCCTCGGATATTTCATGTATGGGACTCTCTGCACTTCCTGGTCTTGTTTGACTATTTCCTTTCCCATATTAGGGAAGTTTTCAACTATAATCTCTTCAAATATTTTCTCAGTCCCTTTTTTTTCCTCTTCTTCTTCTGGGACCCCTATAATTCGAATGTTGGTGTGTTCAATGTTGTCCCAGAGGTCTTTGAGATTGTCCTCAATTCTTTTCATTCTTTTATCCTTATTCTGCTCTGCAGTAGTTATTTCCACCATTTTATCATCCAGGTCACTTATCCTTTTTTCTGTCTCAGTTATTCTGCTATTGATTCCTTCTAGAGAATTTTTAATTCCATCTATTGTGTTGTTCATCATTGTTTGTTTCCTCTTTAGTTCTTCTAGATCCCTTTTAATCATTTCTTGTATTTTCTACCTTCTATTTCCAAGATTTTGGATCATCTTACTATCATTACTGTGAATTCTTTTTCAGGTAGAATGCCTATTTCCTCTTCTTTTGTTTGGTCTGGTGGGTTTTTACCTTACTCCTTCATCTGCTGCATATTTCTCTGTCTTCTCATTTTGCTTAACTTACAGTGTTTGGGGTCTCCCTTTTGCAGGCTGCAGGGTCTTAGTTCCCATTGTTTTGGTGTCTGCTCCCAGTGGGTAAGTTTGGTTCAGTGGGTTGTGTAAGCTTTCTGGTGGAGGGGACTGGTGCCTGTGTTTTGGTGTATGAGGCTGGATCTTGTCATTCTGGTGGGCAGGACCATGTCCAGTGGTGTGTTTTGGGGTGTCTGTGAACTTATTATGATTTTAGGCAGCCTCTCTGCTAATGGGTGGGGTGGTGTTCCTTTCTTGCTAGTTGTTTGGCATAGGGTGTCCTGCACTGTAGCTTGCTGGTTGTTGAGTGGAGCTGGGGTTTAGCGTTGAGATGGAGATCTCTGGAAGAGCTTTCACTGTTTGATGTTACGTGGGGCTGGGAGGTCTCTGGTGGTCAAATGTCCTGAACTCGTCTCTCCCACCTCAGAGGCACAGCCCTGACACCTGGCCGGAGCATCAAGAACCTGTCAGCCACACGGCACTACCTCAGGATCTCAGCACAAGGAAACAGGTATCTTTGCAACAGCAAGGAACCAACACCAACACCAAAGCTGGGTTACTCTGGCAACAGAGCTCCCAGCAATTTCATTCTTGGTACTGAATCTCCAGCTGAATGACCTGGTACAGGTTTCTTAACATCTCTGCAGCTCTGCTTTCTCACCTTCCCTGCATGGTTGAAGACAGCAGCAGAGGAGCCTTCACTTTTCTCCCTGCACTGGGTCCTTGGAGAACCAATAAGAAGGCCCATCTTATTGGATTAGGGCCCCACCCTTAAGACCACATTTAACCTTAATTACCCGTTTAAAGGCTCTATCTCCAAACACAGTCACATTCTGAGATACACCTGAGGTTAGGTCTTCAACATATGACTTTTAGGGGACATAATTTTGTCCTCAACACCTGCTATTCTTTCCATGTAATTTTGAAAGCTCCCAGGAAAATGAGGCACCTGTTTACAAACAAAGCTACTCAAGTTCTTGTGTTCCACAGTGAGCACTAGCATCTAAAGAGGCACTTGAGAGCCACATACCACCAGTGTCATTGACACTGCTGTTGCCCGACGTGGCCAGCCCACAGTGGTGCCACCCAAATAGCTCCACAACAGATAAAAAATTTCTCATGCACAAAAGAGCACTATAGTCCTCCAGCCCTTACTGAGGAATGAATCCTGTGAAATTTGTCAAAAATTGGGGAAAATTTTCTCCTTTCATAAGATTCAGATCAGTCCACAAGGCTGGCCCAGGAAATTTGTGCCCCCACTTCATCTTGTCCCTGCGATATATTGAACTACTGTTGTCATTTCTTCACTAGCCTATATCTATACCCATCTACTCTACACTACATCTAAATCCATCTCCTGGTGGACAGAGTATATTTCCTACCCTGATGACATTAGGCTTGGCCACTTGACTTGCATTGACCAATGTGATATTGGCATAGGTAGCAGCAGCAGAAGACTTAAATGACCTTGCATGGTTTGGCTTGTCTGTTTTGCTCTGGGAATTTACCATGAGAAGATATTTTCCTAGTAACATGTCCCATCAACCTGTTCCCTAGAACAAACCACATGGAATAGATCTGAGCCCAACTGATAACCTGGAGGTGGGCTCAGCTTATCCACAGCCTGAAGTACACCACCCAATGGAGAAGCTTAGATCAGCTCAGACTGCATTCAATCTCTTGACCTGTCAGCATATGAATAAATGTTTATTATTGTAAGTCACTGTATTTTGGGATTTTATTATATGGGGTTATTGTTGATAATGGCCAACAGAGACAGTATGTAGGGAAGGTGCATAAAATTTTCCTCCTTGAGGTCCCTTCCATTATTCGTGTAACATAAATGAAGTCAATAAACACTTAGGGACATCTCACCAGTTCTTCAGACACACTCAGATTCAGGATTCCAGGGTAGCAGACTTCAAATCACAGCCTCAGCAAGGAACGCTGCTTCATGTACTTTCACTATTAAAGGTGGATTTCTTATTTTCCACAAATTCATACGTCTTATTAAGGCTAGAAGTCACAGTAAAGATCATACTCTAACTCATCCCAATAGATGAAATATCAGAGGCCCAGGGAGGAAAATTATTTACATGAGACCACATTACAAGACAATGGCAGCTCCAGGACTGGGTCTCTTGTCTCCTAACCCAGGATTCTTCTGTTGTGACTATCATGATTTCTCAGCTTTATGAAAACTATCCTGTGAAACATTTTTCTTGAAAGCTTTCATAGTGGCAACCAACTTACTCAGGAATTCCCTGATTAGATCATGTCAGTTATTTTTATGGTTTTCTTCAAGGTCAATCTTGGATAATTTTGACCCAGATTTTGATGTCAAACTTAACTAAAAGGAGTATTTTAGTAAAAGAGAGTAAGATCCATTAAATGTACTGAAGCAGGCCAAATATTGAGATCTATAAAGTGCCTGGGAACCTCTGAACGGTCATTTACTTAAATTTGCTCATTCTCCTTGCTAAAGAGTAATCTAGAAAGATGCATTAAAAGGAACATTATTAATAATATTCCTTTGATTTCCAGTATTCAGATTTTCAATTACTAAGGAAAAATGTTAGAATTCTGAGGGGAAATATCGCTTATATTATTTGAAGGGAAAACTTAACAATACTTAAAAGCAAAATATGCATCCATGTGACAGGATCGTTTGCTGTTATATTGCATTTTTCTACAAATTCTGAGCTTAAGTTTCTTGAAAATTCATAATGGGATAAAAAAGTGAAATTTTTAAGAAATATCTTTGTCTTTATAGGCAATATGACAGTTATAGTTTTGCATATCAGTTTTTGTTTTCCTCAGTGTAGGCACTTTTGCACGTTATTTTTTGAGCTCAGATTTTGTAATCATACTATCTGCATTTGACTCTAAGTTCTGTCAATTATTAATTGAAAAATAAGTGAAAATTGCTTACTTCTTTGTGCATCAGTTTTCTCACTTGCAAGCTAAAGATAATAATAATAATACCGATCACAGAGAGTTGTTTTAAGACATTAATTCATTCCATGAGTAATTTTTGTTGAGTGCCTACTATCTTCCAGACATTGTTTCTCTAGGTACTTGAGCTACATGAATGAATGAAACTGACAAAAATCTATGCTGTTGTGGAGCTTATATTCTAGAGCATAGATAGACAATAAAAAAGAAGCCTAATAAATGAATAACATTTGGTATATTCAGCCATAAGTATTATGGCAACAAACAAAAGTTGAGCAGGGTAAATAGAATCAAGAGGGTTAAAAGAAGGGGTGGGTTGCAATTTAAAATAAATTAGTGGGATAGACTTCATTGAGAAAGTGTCTTTTGAGCAATGCCTTGAAGAAGGTGACTGCAAAGTCATGCATATATCTGAGGAAATCTTTTATGGCTGAGGGAACAACTTCAGGGGCCAATTCTCCTCAGATGGGAGCAGGAGTTAATGTGAGTGTGGAAACAGAAGCTCAAGAACATTAAGTGGAGAGGACAGACAGCACAAGCAGGAAGAACAACAATCCTGCAGCCTGTGGAACAAAAACCACATTCACAGAAAGATGGACAAGATGAAAAAGCAGAGGGTTATGCACCAGAAGAAGGAACAAGATAAAGCTGAGAAAAACAACTAAATGAAGTAGAGATAGGAAACCTTCCAGAAAAAGAATTCAGAATAATGATAGTGAAGATGATCAAGGACCTCAGAAAAAGAATGGAGGCAAAGATCGAGAAGATGCAAGAAATGTTTAACCAAAGGTCTAGAAGAATTGAAGAACAAACAAACAGAGATAAACAACACAGTAACTGAAATGAAAAATACACTAGAGAGAATCAATAGCAGAATAACTGAGGCAGAAGAACGGATAAGTGACCTGAAAGACAGAATGGTGGAATTCACTGCTGCAGAACAGAATAAAGAAAAAAGAATGAAAAGAAATGAACACAGCCTAAGAGACCTCTGGGACATTACACGCGACATTTGCATTATAGGGGTCCCAGAAGGAGAAGAGAGAGAGAAAGGACCTGAGAAAATATTTGAAGAGATTATAGTCAAAAACTTCCCTAACATGGGAAAGGAAATAGCCACCCAAGTCCAGGAAGTGCAGAGAGTCCCATACAGGATAAACCCAAGGAGAAACATGCCGAGACACATAGTAATCAAATTGGCAAAAATTAAAGACAAAGAAAAATTATTGGAAGCAGCAAGGGAAAAAGGACAAATAACATACAAGGGAACACCCCTAAGGTTAACAGCTGATTTCTCAGCAGAAACTGTACAAGCCAGAAGGGAGTGGCATGATATATTTAAAGTGATGAAAGGGAAGAAGCGACAACAAAGATCACTCTACTAGCAAAGATCTCATTCAGACCTGATGGGGAAATCAAAAGGTATACAGACAAGCAAAAGTTAAGAGAGTTCAGCACCACCAAACCAGCTCTACAACAAATGTTAAAGGAACTTCTCTAAGTGGGAAACACAAGAGAAGAAAAGGACCTACAAAAACAAACCTAAAACAATTAAGAAAATGGTCATAGGAACATACATATCAATAATTACCTTAAACGTGAATGGAATAAATGATCCAACCAAAAGACACAGGCTTGCTGAATGGATACAAAAACAATACCCATATATATCCTGTCTCCAAGAGACCCACTTCAGACTTAGGAACACATTCAGACTGAAAGTGAGGGGATGGGAAAAGATATTCCATACAAATGGAAATCCAAAGAAAGCTGGTGTAGCAATACTCATATAAGATAAAATAGACTTTAAAATAAAAAATGTTACAAGAATCAAGGAAGGACATTACATAATGATCAGGGGATCAATCCAAGAAGAAGATATAACAATTATAAATATATATGCACCCAACAAAGGAGCACCTCAATACATAAGGCAACTGCTAACAGCTATAAAAGAGGAAATCAACAGTAACACAATAATAGTGGGGGACTTTAACACCTTACTTAAACAAGTGGACATATCACCCAAAGAGAAAATTAATAAGGAAACACAAGCTTTAAATGACACAATAGGCCAGATAGATTTAACTGATATTTATAGGGCATGACATAAAAAACAGCAGATTACACTTTCTTCTCAAGTGCACATGGAACATTCTCCAGGATAGATCACATCTTGGGTCACAAATCAAGCCTCAGTAAATTTAAGAAAATTGAAATCATATCAAGCATCTTTTCTGACCACAACGCTATGAGATGAGAAATCAATTACAGAGAAACAAACGTAAAAAACACAAACACATGGAGGCTGAACAATATGTTACTAAATAACCAAGGCATCACTGAAGAAATCAAAGAGGAAATTAAAAAGTACCTAGAGACAAATGATAATGAAAACTCGATGATCCAAAACCTATGGGATGCATCAAAAGCAGTTCTAAAAGGGAAGTTTATAGCTATACAAGCCTACCTCAAGAAACAACAAAAAATCTCAAATAAAAAATCTAACCTTACACTTAAAGGAACTAGAGAAAGAAGAACAAACAAAACCCAAAGTTAGCAGAAGGAAAGAAATCATGAAGATCAGGGCAGAAATAAATAAAACAGAAGCAAAACAACAATAGCAAAGATCAATAAAACTAAAAGCTGGTTCTTTGAGAAATAAACAAAATTGATAAACCATTAGCCAGACTCATTAAGAAAAAGAGGGAGAGAACTCAAATCAATAAAATTAGAAATGAAAAAGGAGAAATTACAACAGATACCGCAGAAATACAAAGCATCCTAAGAGACTACGACAAGCTACTCTATGCCAATAAAGTGGACAACCTGGAAGAAATGGACAAATTCTTAGAAAGTTATAACCTTCCAAGACTGAACCATGAAGAAATAGAAAATATGAACAGGCCAATCACAAGTAATGAAATTGAAACTGTGATAAAAAATCTTCCAAAAAACAAAAGTCCACGACCAGATGGCTTCACAGGTGAATTCTATCTAACATGTAGAGAAGAGCTAAGACCCATCCTTCTCAAACTCTTCCACAAAATTGCAGAGGAAGGAACACTCCCAAACTCATTCTATGAGGCCACCATCACCCTGATACCAAAACCACACAAAGATACTACAAAAAAAGAAAATTACAGACCAATATCACTGATGAATATAGATGCAAAAATCCTCAACAAAGTACTAGCAAACAGAATCCAACAACACATTAAAAGGATCATACACCATGATCAAGTGGGGTTTATCCCAGGGATGCAAGGATTCTTCAATATATGCAAATCAATCAATGTGATACACCATATTAACAAATTGAAGAATAAAACCATATGATCATCTCAATAGATGCAGAAAAAGCTTTTGACAAAATTCAACAACGACGTATGATAAAATCTGTCCAGAAAGTGGGAATAGAGGGAACCTACCTCAACCTAATAAAGGCCATATACGCCAAACCCACAGCAAACATCATTCTCAATGGTGAAAAACTGAAAGCCTTTCCTCTAAGACCAGGAAAAAGACAACGATGTCAAATCTCACCACTGTTATTCAACATAGTTTTGGAAGTCCTAGTCATGGCAATCAGAGAAGAAAAAGAAATAAAAGGAATACAAATTGGAAAAGAAGAGGTAAAACTGTCACTGTTTGCAGATGACATGGTACTATACATAGAGAATCCTAAAGATGCTACCAGAAAACTACTAGAGCTAATCAATGGGGATTGATTTTGTCAATCAGATGCCACCAGAAAACTACTAGAGCTAATCAATGATTAGCCACCAGAAAACTACTAGAGCTAATCAATACATTTGGTAAAGTTGCAGGATACAAAATTAATGCACAGAAATTTCTTGCATTCCTATACACTAATGATGAACAATCTGAAAGAGAAATTAAGGAAACACTCCCATTTACCATTGTAACAAAAAGAATAAAATACCTAGGAATAAACCTACCTAGGGAGACAAAACACCCGTATGCAGAAAACTATAAGACACTGTGAAAGAAATTAAAGATGATATCAACAGATGGAGAGATATACCATGTTCTTGGATTGGAAGAATCAATATTGTGAAAATGACTATACTACCCAAAGCAATCTACAGATTCAGTGCAATCCCTATCAAATTACAAATTGCATTTTTTACAGAACTAGAACAAAAAATCTTAAAATTTGTATGGAGACACAAAAGACCCTGAATAGCCAAAGCAGTCTTGAGGGAAAAACACGGAGCTGGAGGAATCAGACTGCCTGACTTCAGACTATACTACAAAGTTACAGTAATCAAGACAATATGGTACTGGCACAAAAACAGAAATATAGATCAATGGAACAGGATAGAAAGCCCAGAGTTAAACCCATACATATATGGTCAACTAATCTATGACAAAGGGGGCAAGGGTATACAATGGAGGAAAGACAGTATCTTCAATAAGTGGTGCTGGGAAAACTGGATAGGTACATGTAAAATAATGAAATTAGAACACTCCCTAACACCATACACAAAAATAAACTCAAAATGGATTAGAGACCTAAATGTAAGATAGGACACAATAAAACTCTTAGAGGAACATATAGGAAGAACACTCTTTGACATAAATCACAGCAAGTTCTTTTTTGATCCATCTCCTAGAGTAATGGAAATAAAAACAAAAATAAACAAATGGGACCTAATGAAATTTAAAAGCTTTTGGAAAGCAAAGGAAACTACAAGCAAGATGAAAAGACAATCCTCAGAATGGGAAAAAATATTTGCAAATGAATCAACGGACAAAGGAGTAATCCAAAATATATAAACAGCTAATTCAGCTCAATACTAAAAAAACAAACAACCAAGTCCAAAAATCGGTAGGAGACCTAAATAGACATTTCTCCAAAGAGGACCTACAGATGGCCAAGAAGCACATGAAAAGCTGCTCAACATCACTAATCATTAGAGAAATGCAAATCAAAACTACAATGAGGTATCACCTCACACCAGTTAGAATGGGCAACATCAGAAAATCTACAAACAACAAATGCTAGAGAGGGTGTGGAGAAAAGGAATCCTCTTGCACTGTTTGTGGGAATGTAAATTGATACAGCCACTATGGAAAACAGTATGGAGGTTCCTTAAAAACTAACAATAGAATTACCATATGACACAGCAATCCCAGTACTGGGCATATACCCAGAGAAAACCATAATTCAAAAACACATGCACCCCAATGTTCATTGCAGCACTATTTACAATAGCCAGGTCATGGAAGCAACCTAAATGCCCATCGACAGATGAATGGATAAAGAAGATGTGGAACATATATACAATGGACAATTACTCAGCCATAAAAAGGAACGAAATTCATTCATTTGTAGAGATGTGGATGAATCTAGAGACTTTCATACAGATTGAAGTAAGTCAGAAAGAGAAAAACAAATATCATATATTAACGCATATATGTGGACTCTAGAAAAATGGTACAGATGAACCTGTTTGCAGAGCAGAAACTGAGACACAGGTGTAGAGAACAAACGTATGGGCACCAAGGGTGGAAAGCAGTGGTGGGTGGCGGTGGTGGTGGGATGAATTGGGCAATTGGGATTGACATGTATACACTGATGTGTATAAAATGGCTGACTAATAAGAACCTGCTGTATAAAAAAATAAGTAAAATAAAATTTAAAAAAAATCATCTCTGTTGAGACATTATTGATGGTTAGCTTCAGAGAGGACATGTTTTCAGGTGACTTCATCTTAAAATTGCTTGTGTTTCTGATAACATGGCCCCAAAAAAAGCATTAAAAAAAAAAAAAGGAACATTGAGTGAGGGACTCAAGTATGGATGAATCTAAGTGAAAGAGTATTTTGCAGGCTGGAAAAAATATGTTCAGTCTTTAGCAAACAGACATACTCGGTGTCTCCCAACTTTATATATATATATATATATATATATATATATATTTTTATATATATATATATATGAATGAACTAGTCCTACTCAGGAATGTTTAAAATAATTTGAGATCATGAACACCTCTATGTTTAAATTTCTCAATTTTTAAGTCTTCTAGGACAGAACCCAAATGCTCATGTCTATAAATGTTCAGCAGCCCTTTGGGTCCAATAAATAGAGCCTCCAACTGTAGCAGAAAGATTCTAAGATGGCCCCAACTATCCCCACCTCCTGATACTCATGCCCTCCTGTATCCCTCCCCTTGAGTATGAGTTGGACCTGTGACTTGCTTCTGACCAGAATACAACAAAGATGATGGAATATGTGTGATTATATGTACATCATTACTTTATATAAGATTGTAACATCCATCTTGCTGTAAGAATTTCTCACTTGCTAACTTTGAAAAGTTGAGCTGACTTCTTGAGAGCTGCCTTGTAGAAAAAGGCACAAAGAAGGACCTGAGGGTATAGTCTCCAGTCAACAGCCAGCAAGAAAATGAAGCTTTCACCTTGACAACCTGTAAGAATTTGGATTCTTCCAACAACCATATGAACTTGGAAGCAGGTCCTTCCCCATTTGAGCCTCAGGTGAGAACCCAGTCCAAGCCAACACTTGGATTGCAGCCTTGCAGATGATCAAAGTAAGTTGTGCACAGACTCTTAATGCACTGAAACTATGAGATAATAACTATATGCTGTTTTAAGCCACTGTTTGTGGTAATTTGTTACACAACAATAGACAACTAATTGACTTACCCACCTTACTATAGTCCTATTTGAAGTAAGTTATATAGAAGGGAACTGGGGCAGTCATAGGAGGGTATGACTCAGATCTGCTTAAAAAGAGATCTGCTGCAAGGAGTGTAGTTAACCAAAAGCCTGCAGCTGCCACACTTTTGGGATCCACTGCATTGCTCTCACTACTCTTCTGTTTCCCATCTTCCCCACACACCCCCACTTCCCCAGCCCCTGCCACCCCAGGCTGTTCTCAGCTAATGGCTGAATAATGCCTGGTAATATTAGAGCTGAGCCATTTCTGCGCAATATGGGACTCCTCTAATGGTTAATCTTTGCTCTAAGGTACTCCATCAACCTGATTGCCATTTTCCCAGAAATGGCAATCAGAGTCTCTTCCTCCTTTTCCCCTCTCTCCTTCACAGTGTCAGACTGACACTGTGATCCAAACAACACCCCCCTCATTTATTCTTATTCATTCTTCATGACACCTCCCCTCAAAAATCCCATGCCCTTTTCATTGTGTCTTGGCATCAGCTTTCCAGAGAACTAAAATTGACACAGGGACAGTTTTCCTTGTCTGGGACTTCAGCCTCAAGCTAGGCCAGAGACGCAGTCTCACATACAGAGAAACACATGAATGGTCAGTAGAGCTGCTTGCAGCCACAACTCTGCCAATAATCCATGTTGACTCCGAGCCTGTCACTGCCTCCCTGGGGCTGCTTTGTTTTTGTTAAAATTAGAGTGTTGAATTAGATGATCTTTAATATTTTCCTTTTTCTTTCTACCTTCACTAAGTGTAAAAGGAGAGCAGGTACTAAAAATGACTTAAGACTAAACAAAAATAGTGAGGGGTTTAGAAAAGAGAGAGGGGATGGAGAAAATAAAACCAATGGAAGGACCAAAGAGAAAAGAATCATAATCACATTTTGGCCATTGCAAACAGTTTCTTGTTTACTTCCTGGTATTTTTCATTTTTAAAATTTTGGATCGTCTTGATTTAGCTGGCATAGTTAACAGCAGGCTTGCTATCACCTTTCTAGGGATTTCAGATTGTAAAATCCCCTGGGCCACATCTAAGGTGAAGGCCAGTTTCCTGTGCTTTTCTTTTCCCCCGTGTAGTCTCTGTGGACCCAGACTGCTTTTTTTTTTTTTCCTCTTTAGCAGCTGATGCTACACAGCCTTTCTCTTGGGGCTCCTTT
This sequence comes from Aethalodelphis obliquidens, assembly GCF_003676395.1. NCBI lineage: Eukaryota > Metazoa > Chordata > Mammalia > Artiodactyla > Delphinidae > Aethalodelphis > Aethalodelphis obliquidens. Next base: position 6,582,736 of record NW_020837950.1, on the reverse strand, counting down.
CCTTCCCACATTTGCCTCCTCAGTGGTTTATCTTTTCTCCAGTTCAACGTTTTCTTGGTATGTTCAAGGACAAATACTTGCCTTTTTGGTTTTAAGGTTCTTACTTCAAATCCTTCTGGGGAAACAGTCAGAAGAACATAACAACAAACACAGAGACATTCAAAGTTTTAAGAAATCTTATGGCATTCTTAGAGTCACTGCTCCTGGTCTATATTGCCTGCTGCTGTGACATTTATGATACCAGAAGGCACGTTAGACTCCAACTTTCTTCTTTGGTATTTTGTCCGGTAACAGTTTCCCTCAGATGCATCTTCTTCTCTAAATATGAAGACCCTCTTCTCCACAAGGCATCTTCTTCCTGGTGAAGAAGGTGAGATCCCAGGCAGAAATACAGAAATAAGACCTATCCATTTAGATGTCCCCTGGAATCAAATATGTGCTTGCATATAAATAGGAAAGGTTGACAGATAATATTTTCCAAAGGTAACTATAACATCTCCCAATCCACATGGTTGTCTACATTAATAATTAATGCTGCCACCCTACCTTTGAGAAATGGAGTCTTTATCTTTTCCCCTTGAATCTGAATGACCTTGTGACTAACTCAATCAATAGAATATGGCAGAGATGATGTTATATGACTCCTAGGTCATATACTACTAGGTCCCAAAAAGCAGTGAAACTTCTGCCTTCTTCCTTGAGACATATATTATGACACCTTGAGTGGCCACATAAAAATTCTGACCACCCTGAGGCCATCATGGAGAGAACTTGTGAAGATGCTTCAGTTGACAAGTCCAGCTGAGGTCCCAGCCTACAGCTGACAGCAACTGTCATCTGAGAATAAAGGTGCCTGCCAATAATTTCAGCACCCAGATATAGAGTGCCTCAACCTATTGTTAAGACTTTCCAGCTAGGGTCTCAATGTTAGGGCCTCTGTCTGGATTCCTGACATGCAGACTCCATAAGCATGATAAAATGTTTTTCAAGCTCTTAAGCACTGGCACACTTTTTAATGAAAACATAATAACCAGAACATGGTTGGAGCCCATTCAATTCAAATGAGATGCTCAGAGGTGACTGTCCCATGGAAGCAACTTAAATGTCCATCAACAGAGAAATGGATAAAGAAGATGTGGTACATATGTACAATGGAATATTACTCAGCCATAAAAAGGACTGAAAGTAGGTCATTTGTAGAGACATGGATGAACCTAGAGAGTGTCATACAGAGTGAAGGAAGTCAGAAAGAGAAAAACAAATATCATATATTAACACATATATGTGAAATCTAGAAAAATGGCATAGATGACCTTATTTGCAAAGCAGAAATAGAGGTACAGATGTAGAGAACAAATATATGGATACCAAGGGGGAAGGAGGGGGTGAGAGAAATTGGGAGGTTGGGATTGACACATATATACTATTGATACTATGTATAAAATAGATAACTAATGAGAACATACTGTATAGCACAGGGAATTCTACTCAATGCACTGTGGTGACCTAAATGGGAAGGAAATCCAAAAAAGAGGTCAAGCCTATTACTTGGCCATACATGAGAAAACTGAGTCACAGTGGGGTTAAACAACTAGCCAAAACTCACATAATAAGTTGTGGAGAGAGATTCAATTCCAGGAAAACTGAGACCAAAACTCACATACTTAACAATATATACTATGTTCCCTTACAAAGGATATAATCAGACAGGTGAATAAGTTTGGAGAGAACAGATAGACACGTAGACAGATTGATAGATAGATAGTTGAGCTAGAAGTATATAGATGTTCATTGCTGTGTTGTTTATAGTAATCCAAAATTGGGAAGAAAACAGCCTCACTATAGAGGATTAGACAAATACATTATACTATCCTCATTAAAGGCCTACTATGCAATCAGCAAAAATTACGACATAAAATGATTTGTTGACATAACATATCCTCAATGTATTTCTACAAGAAAAATTAAATATTATAAACTTTTTACATCTTATTAACTTATTTTTATAAATATATGCCAAAAAAATAAAAGTGTCCTGGAGTCTTAGAAGCTGTTTACCATCAGAACTATCAAGATCTCTGGGTGTCTAGGTGGAAAGATCATTTATTTTCTTAGTTCTTTGTTGATTTTTATTTTTCTGCTGTGGGAATTGCCATTGTCAAAAACTCAATCACTGACTTTCTTAAAATAATTAAAACAAAAATACTGAATTGCAATATTTTTGAGACATGGTAAAATTTATATTTAGAACCTAATTCCATGCCTTAACATTTTTGAAGAATATAATTAATAATTCAACACAAGATGTTAGAAGAAAAAATATTTTTTAAGAAAAAATGAGTAAGAAAATTATAAACATGAAAGGAAAAATCAATACATTTGAAAATAACATAAACAAAGCAAACAAAACATAAGCAAACAAAAAGTATAGAATGTATAATTTAAGTTGTAAAATATAAACATAAACCTGGTTTTAAGAAGGAAAATACTACAACAAAAGACATTTGAAGGAAAACATAAAACAAGAGGTATACAGTATGGTGGTTAAGTGTCGACATGGGTGTCAATTATGTAGGTTTCCATTTAGTTTCAATTTATACAAAGAATGTGATTTGGGGTAATTTTCTTAACCTAATTTTTCTTCAACTATATAACAGGGATAATAATAATACCTCCCTGATGAGGTTGTTTTGAGGATAAATTGAGATAATATGAATAATATTATCATCTATGCAAATAACTTGGCAAATCTTGATGAAATAATTGATTTTCTGGAAGAAAACATCATGAAAGAAATAACCTACTTTTCAAAGATCAATTTATTCCCCACCTTCTTGATAAACCCTTCCCTTAGCAACTTGCCCACATGATCTCTCTTCTTTCTCTGAATCTTAATTTAAGTTTTAAATTTTAAACTACTTTTTCAGTAGTTATGGTAGGCAGAATAATGGCCCCCAAAGATGTCCATGAGCTAACCCCCAAAACCTGTGAATATGTCACCATACACAGCAAAAGGGACTTCGCAATTATAATGTATGTTAAAAACATTGAGAAAGATTACTTTGGATTATCCAGGTGAGCCCAATTTTACCACATGAGTCCTTAAAAGTGAAGAACCTTTCTCCTCTGATGGCAGATGGAGATGCAATGAAGGGGGAAGGATGAGAGAGGAATCCAATGTTGTAAACTTTGAAGATAGAGTAACGTTGCTCCCAGCAGATGGATATGGACAGCTTTGGAAACTGGAAAAAGCAAGGAAACAAATTCTACCCTAGAACTTCCAAAAATGAATGCAGCCTTGGAGATTTCTTGATTTTAGCCTGTTGAGACTTCAAAGCTACAGACCTGTAAGATAATATATTAGTGTTGTTTTAAGCCACTGTTGGTGGTAATTTGTCACAGCAGCATTAGAAAACTAATACAGCATTATACTGTGATGTTCAATTAAAAAAACATATGCATAGTCTTGCCTCCTTGCTAATACAGGCCCTCTGAGGTCAGGCAGAGCTTTCAATATCTCTGTCTATAACCAATAGCATCTGGTATGTTGCTTTGTGTATAGTGAGAAGGGTTCAGTATTTATTTGATTGATCCGATGATCTTCTTACAGTATCATACTCTACCCATTCTCCTTCTTCTCTCTATATTCAATGAGTCTCAAGTAGTCTGTAGGAAAAGTCATTCAGGTTCATACTGGATAAATATAGTCTGGATTTTAGTTACGGGGTTTGGGATTAGCATATGCATCTAAAAGACGGAGTCTTTCCAGAAATAGCTTCCTTTCAGACAGATTCTGCCACCTGAAATATTAATACAACAAACATCTTTTATTCTAGTCACAAGCATTTCCTCCTAATAACCCATGATTACACTAGCTGCTTGCTTTAATTACCACATATACACTATGCACCACAAAGAGACAATAGGCATTGCACATAGACTACATCATTTCCTTCAGAGAAATGCACTGCTGATTGATGTCAGAGAGCCATTATTAGATACCATATTGGCTGGACTCAAAAGATGGACTATTTATAGAAAAACAAATTACATATATTTTGAAAGAGAAATGTAAGTGGCAAATAGAGACACTAGACATAGAGCTTTGTGATGTCTTTATATTCATCTTGAAAAAGGTTTGATAGTCATTTTCACGTTAACATTACATATTTTTGAATAAAATAGTCACTATTATAAAAATATTTTGAATGTTTTAAAATTATTTTTAAGTTGTTTTTAAATAATAAGACAATTTGAAGATAGTTATAACATTGCACAGTAGTGAACTTGGAAGGTGATTTTGAAGTAATTCCATACAACCATTCAGCTAATACAGAAATTCATTTTTTAATATCTTGACCCATTGACTTAAGTTATTTATTTTTAGTTTGTTTAGTTTTACAAAATTCCAAAAACTTGGAAATATGAACAATCCTTAGTCGTTCAGACTGAACACAGGGATTGAAGAAGTTCAAAAATAATTGTTTTTTCACTTTCAAGAAATTTTGTTAGGAAATATAGGGAGGGGAGAACATAGTAACTAGACATGAACTAAGAGTTAAAGAAGGGCTGGGGAAGGTGTGAGACACTTGAGAACACTTATAGCAGGCAGGAGAGTTTGAGGTCCATCTCTGTTACTTATTTGCTGTGTGACATGGGGAAGTCACTTATCTTCCCTTAGTTATGAAGTTAGAAAAAAAATTAATAATGGAAGCAAAATAACTTTATAAACACAATTCATCTAAATTGGAGTAATTTCTCCAAGATCTTTTCTCAGTTGTTAGGGTATAAGATTTACCTTTCTTCAAGTCACTTTGGTTTAAACTATTTGGTTTCTTTCTGAGTGATAAAAAATACTTTGCAGTAATTACACTAAAAGTCTGCATTTCTTTTCAAGGAAACATAATTTTAAATTCAGCATTTAGAAATCCTATATGTGATTTCCTAGAGCTTTTCTGGAAAAGAATTAGTGAAATAAACCTTTATAATTTATTTTTTTTTTTTAGTTTTTAATTGTTTGGTAGGGCTACTACATTTGTGAATGAAGAGGTTTCCATTTAAAAATAATCTATAGAATTTTAAATTGATGACAATAGTTATAGTAAATTCAAGGCATTCAGAATATTAGCTACCTTAAAAAATGATCAAAACTTTATCAAAATATGGTGGTAAAGGTGAACCCACTTGTTCATATCTACATTCTCGTTAAGGAGAATGAGAAAATTTGGAACAAAAAAATAATCTGTTTGGTGACACCAAAGAGTTCCCAAGGTAGAGAGGAATTGCAAGGCCAAGATCTAGGAGAGAAGAAAAGGAAGTACCATGGAGATAAGCCCAGACTATGGGGCTATATATTTCCCAGGGGCAAATGACAATTAGAGAGGAGATTACTGAGAGACTGAGAAGCCAAGCAGAGCATTTGACAGGTTCATGTACAGCAAGGACAAAACTTGGACTCCAGAGCCCACTAAGGATGAAAGGCTGTGGTAGGCGCTCCAGGATTTAGTTCAGGATCCAAAAGGACTACACTTCAGGAATGAGAGAGAAAAGGAAATAGACCTTCTGACATTAAAAAGAGAACTTAAAAGAACATAGAGGAAAAATACTAATGATAAGATACATTAATAAGATAGAAAATAAAGATGCATTGGAGATGGATTTATAATGCCAAGATCCTACAAATACAACATTGAGCAAAAGAAGCCAGGGCCCAAATAGTGCATAATAGATGATTCCATCTCTACATATTTTTTAAATGGACAGATCCAATCTATGATTTTAGAAGTCAGGATAGTAGTCCCTTTGGGAGGAGGGAAGGCATATGATTGGGAGAGGTCACAAATGGAGTTTCTGAAAGTAATGGAAATAGTTTATTTCCTGACCTAGATAATAGCTATGCAGCTTTATTCACCTTGTGACAATTCGTTAAACTATACGTTTTGACTTATGCACTTTTCTGTATGTATGCTACAGTCAATAAAACTGAAAGAAAAAAAAAAACCTTGAACATCAGAGCAAATGACAATAATATATACAAAATTCTACTTAAAAATAACACGAATGTCCTTATAAAGGGCCAGTGATGAATTTGTCTTTAACTTCAGAATTGTAGAGACCTAATTTATACAGAGTACAATCTATCCTACACAACAACAATGTTCTCTTTTTAAACACAAACCAGATCTTTCCATACCCTACTCAAAACTCCCCATGACTTCTTGTCACTCTTAGAATAAAATCCACAGTGTGCAAGGCTGTTCGTAATCTGGCCCCTGGTCATTACTCTGACTTCATTTATGTCTCGCTTTGCCCTAGCACTCCAGATTCCTCCCAGAACCTTAAATACACTTAGTAGGTTTCTCTTCAAGGTGTTTGTGGGTTCTTTTCAGTCTGGAATGTTCACAACCCAGAGATGTGCTCCTTTACTCCTTTGCCTTATTCATGATGTTACTCAAGTGCTACTTCCTCAGCCAGGCCATCTCTGAACACCTTATTTTACTTTTTATTTTTCTTTTTAAAATTTTTTACTTGAAGTATAGCTGACTTACAATGTTGTGTTAGTTTCAGGTGTACAGCAAAGTGAATTAGCTATATATGTATAAAATATATATATTATATATATATATATATATACACATTCTTTTTCAAATTTTTTTCCATTATAGGAGATTACAACATATTGAATGTAGTTCCATGTGCTATACAGTAGGTCCTTGTTGTTTATCTATTTTATATATAGTAGTTGTGTATCTGTTAATTCCAAACTCCTAATTTATCCTCCCTCCCTTTCTTCTTTGGTAACCATAAGATTGTTTTCTATGTCTGAGAGTCTGTTTCTGTTTTGTAAATAAGTGAACACCTTATTTTAAAACACACTCCCAACTTCTAGATGCCCTCTCTTTCTTTTCCCAGCTTTTTTCATTCTCTTATCACTTATAACTGATAAAATATGTCATGTTTATTTGTTGATGTGTTTTCCAGCACAAGGAATTTGCCTATTTGCACATCCCTTCCTTGTTAACATGTAAAACATGTCTGGCATGGAGTAGGCATTCCACACGTTGTTCTGAAATGACTAAGTGAATGAATAGATGAATTAATGTAAGAATGCAATGTATTCCAAAAACAGTTGGCAAGAAGATTTGAAGACTGTAATACAACTCACCAACGTCAGAACACTTTTATACCCTGGGACCACCAGTCTTAACGTTTAGTAATGTGAAGACAGTTTGTTTTCACAAGGGGAAAAAGGATGTGAAATTTCTTTCTAATTGGATTGCTATGAACTACAAAGCACAGCAGGCTTTGTTTTCAATGCTACAGACTGACTGATCACATTTGTAGGTGTAGCTCACAGCATTCCCAGGGAAAAAAACAAAGAAAGCCTTGCTAAGGCAGGATTCTGCACAGGTTGTTGTTTACTCAACTTTATCTTCTCTGGGCATCAAAATCTTTATCCCCTAACTTAAGTGTATTAGTCAGAGTTCTCCAGAGGAACAGAACCAAGAGGAATTTTATACACACACACACACACACACACACACACACACACACACACACACACACCAATAGTAGATAAAAGATAGATAGATGCCAGATAGATACGTTTATTATGAGGAATTGGCTCACATGATTATGGTGGCTTAGAAGTCCCATGATCTGCAGTCCGTGGGCTGGAGCCCCAGGAAATCCAAAGCCCTAGGAAAGCTGATGGTGTATTCTAGTCTAAGTCCAACAACCTGAGAACCAGGGATGCTGATAATGTAATGCTCACAGTCTAAGAGCAGAAGATAAGATGAGATGTCTCACTCCAGCAGTGAGGCAGAAAAATAAAAGAGTGAATTCCTTCTTCCTCTACCTTTTGTTCTATTCAAGCCACCAAGGGATTTGATGATTCCTATCAACATTGGGGAAGACAATTTACTTTACTGAGTTCAGTGATTCAAAGGCTAATCTTAGGGAAACACCTTCACAGACACCAGAAAAAAAATGTTTAATCTGGGCATCCCATGACATATCAAGCTACACATAAAATCAACCATCACAGTGTCCTTATATGATAATATCTGGTAGGTCTCTTTTAACTCAGGAATCCATAAAGATAATTTTTTGGAGAATGACTGAACCTAAATTGAGACCCACTATAATTGAGTTAGTCTAATTGAGGCATATTATACATACCTACAATTAGTGAAGGAGGATATACAGTAATTCTTGATTCTTGATAGAGGTCTCCAATGCCACATTATTAAGAAATAAATTTTGTCCCATCTGACTTCTCTCTGGGATGCATAGTTTTGCTGCTGACCATCGCAGTTCATGCTAAAAAAAACTGTGTCTTGCCTTAGGGATCATCCAGGTTAGTAATTATGAACATGGGATTTGGAGTTAGTCAGAACTGTCTTCAAGTCTGTCGAATGAAATAAAAACTCACAACCTGAGAGCTGTGAGTTTCAGGTTTATCTGGGGCCTTACTGAGGACAATAGCCCAGTAGACAGCCTCTCAGATAACTCTGAGGAAATGCTCCAAAGAGTTAAGGTGGGGGTGGTCAGCATATATGTGATTTTGGAGAAGGGGGTACATGCAATCAAGCACACATGTCGGTAGAAGCTTACGGCCAGTCACAAGGAACAGATATCTAAGTTAATGGTTTTAATGCTTTTCTAAGTATGGGGAGATGCAAGAAATTGGGTTCATAAAATTTCCTCCCGAAAATATCTTACTATCTGAAGGCCTGTTCTGCCAGTTTCCACAGAGCACAGAGTGCCTCATTCCTGGTCTCCACCCTGAACTAATTTCAGGGTGCGTGGAAGGTCAGCAGCTGAAGTGGCTAATGACGCAATCCTTGTAGAGCCAATGGTGAATGACATTCTTTAGCTGGAAAATCTCAGTCTTGAAATTAGTAGTCGTATGATCTTGAGCCATTTGCTTAACTTTTCTAAGCTCTGGTTTCCTGTTTTTAAAAAATACGGTTGATAGTTGTACATATTTCCTATGATTTTCAATAAGGCTTAAAAGCAATAACATTGTGAAATATTCAGTGCAGTACTTGGCATACAGTAATCACTCAATAACTGTAACCTAGGAAAAAAACCAACACGAACAATTATACAATGAGTGAAATGATCTCATGTATAACTTTCTGTGCTTTCTCAACCTATGACTTTATAATTCCTAAGGGAGACTTTATTTTCTCTAGTATACTCTGCAACTTTCTGTCTTTTACCAGATTGCTTTATGTCTATCTCCAGCCACTCTGTAGGAACAAAGTTCTTTATACAGTCAATAATAAGAGAGAGTTTTAATCCCCTTCAAGAAAGAAGAGTCCTTTCGTGTTTGGCAAAGGGCTTTCCCAAGGTTCAGAGGCATTGCCACCATGGTACTGCCTGTGCAACATCACTAAACTTTCCCCAAGAAATCATGTCAGGGAGTACCTATTCCATCCCTTCATGCTCCTTGTCTGGGCTGCATAGGCTCCTATACACATTAAACGTACTGTCTTCCACTTGGTATTTAGTCCTGGATTGCCACAGGCTGTTGCTAGTGCATCAGGTTTGCCCAAAGTCTGTTACGCCTCATGTATTTTGAGACTTGGAAATGGAATGTCAGTTCTTCAATGCCAAAGGCACCACCTGAGGCTGTTGTGTGATTCAAGCATTTTCATCTCCTCCTGCTCTTTTGCTTTGAAATCAGTAAGGTTATGCATAATCAAAGAACAAATATGATCACTCAAAGGAATTAGTGGCTGGTAAATTTAGAACTAACCCCTCATATGAGACTTCACACAGAGATTGTTTTTCATCTTTCTCTGCATGTCACAGAGCTCATCTAAATGAGAAGCACAAATGTTTTCAAAGGCAATTCCACACACAGCTCAAAAGTATAAAAATAATGGTGAAAAAGAAGACTTGGGTGTATTATCAGCTCCACCCACCTGACTTTTTATTGCACTCAAGATATATTAATAATGTGACTGGCTTTTTAATGATTTTTTTAATTAATTGGACAAGGTTACATCATTTAGGAAAGAATATTGAACATTCCTAATATTTAAATGGTAAGCATGAAGAATCAAGGACAAGTTAATTAACATAATATTAGTGGAATATCTATCACATGAAAAGTGTTGTGATAGGTTTGGGGGGAATATAAGAATGATGTCTTAGTCACCTCGGGCTGCTGTAACAGAATACCATAAACTGGTAGCTTATCAACAATAGAAATGTATTTCTCTAGTTCTGGAAGCTGTAGGACAGATCTGGGTGCTAGAAGGTTCTGGTGAGAGCCCTCTTGCAGATGGCTAATTTCTCATTGCATTCTCACGTACTGGGAAGACAGCTAGCTAGCTTTTTGACCTCTTCCTATAAGTGCACTAATCTTATTTATGAGGGCTCTACCTCGTGACCTAATTACCTCCCAAAGGCCCCACCTCCAAATACCATCACATTGGGATTAGGGTTCAACATTTGAATTTTGGAAGGACACAAATATTTGGTCCATAGTAGATGACTAAAAACAGTTGCTGATCTCAAGAATTTCACTATCAAGCTGTCAACAAGTAAGGCATAACTCTATGGAATCCTACTGATTTTTCTGAAACTGAGCCTGCAGTATTCAGTGTGTCTGAGGAATATGCCATATGTACCTTTTTGCAAATGGTCTCAACATAAGGTGGAAGAAAGTTTAGGAGAAAAAAAAAATTCAGAAATCAACTTAAGAGATTATATGTGCAAACTGAAAGTCCTGCTAAATCTCAATGTTTTACATATTCATTCCTGATACTTACAGTCTCTGGGGACAGAGACCCTTTCAACTAGCCCTGCTTCCAGGGCTATTAGTGCACTTGTATCCCTATTACTTTGCTAGATTCTCACTGAGGCTCAATCCTTGTCTCTCTGGGAGCCATTATAGATGCCATTCCCTTCATACATTCTCAGCTCTGTGCTCTGCTCTCATGAGTGCTGCCTTTACAGGAAGTTTACATCTTATCTAGAACATACTTTTATTCTTTTCCTTTGTCTCTTTTCCTGCATTTTTAATATTTTCTTCTCTTCTTTCCCCTTTGCTGCCCTAGTGAAAAATGTAAAGCTCATAACCACATGAAGCTATAGAAAATGCCTTTTTGGAGCTATTACTCATGACATAACAGTCGGCTTATAGCCGTGGACCTTATTTGCAGACTAATATACATAGGAAGAAACCAATAAGCCCCAATTTACACAAATTAAAATAGAACAGTATTTGAGAGAGAGTTCTATAGGTATCATAAGAATGTGCCTGGGGCATTTGCCAGTGATCGATTTTGATAATAACTAGAAGTGGCATAAGTTTAGAAAAGAAAGACACATCTGTGTCTGGATTGGACTAGAACTGTCTCGTGGGTTGTAAAGAACCTCAGTTAGTTTCTGAAGATAGATAGGATTTAAAAAGTGAAAATGATTGGGAGTTGTCCTAGATGAGGGAAATCTGTGATTGATGGTGGGTGCATAAATGTAAGGTGAACTCCACTGAGAATAGTGGGGTATATGCAGCTGAGGTCTAATTCCATCAAAATTCTGGGTCTAGATCTGATTCCTTCTTCTTTTGTTTGCCAAGCAAACCACTTGGTATACAGAAAATGTATGTGTGTGTGTGTGTGTGTGTGTGTGTGTGCGTTTGTGTCTGAACACCAATAAGTTTCTTCATGAGGTAGTCAAGGTACCATTTCCTTGTGTGCCTCTCTGCTGACTGTGGGGATTGGATCCAGTTGCAAAGTAATAACACTGTAGAGAAAAGAATGTTACTGTATTAAAGGATAAGCTTTCAAATATATTCCAACGAACACTGTTAGGGGCTTAAGGGAAATCTCATTTCACTTGCTAACTTTTCTAATGCAGGTCAGGTATATAACCTGTCTCCTAAGAGGATAGAAAAAGATATGTTGAATAAGGCTGCGTGAGAACAGCCAACACCGAGGAGAAAATGATGACCCTTCTCTTACCTTTTTGTATTTAGCAACGATGTGAAGGCTAAATAGTGAGGTGTTTGTTGATATCATTAGCACTGCAAATATAAATATTAAATGATGTGCTTGCCCAGACTGTCATTTCTAGTTATTTTTATGGATATATAGCAACTAAGGGCTACTGGTGCTGTATTTTACTGGGTGTTTTTCAGTACTTTGTATTGATATAATTGATTTATAACTTTGCTGTGGCCAGATTTCTCTTCTACCTAATACCTAGGCATTCTAGCTCTGCTTCCCCTATCAACTACTTTTCAGGTAACATTTTTCCTCAGTTGCTTTCTCTTTATTCCATTCTACAGTCTCAGATTTATTCATTGCTTCATTCATTATTTAGTCTTTGAGAAAAAATGAGAAAGACATCTTAGAGAGGGAAAAGATAGTACAATCAGGAGAAAAAAGATGGGAAAGAAAGATGGCAATGCTATAAATATCTCCCTAACCCTTTTATTGGGCTCTAGAATTTTTAAAAATCTTATGCTTTCTGCAGGGCCTTCTAGAAAATAAGTTTGATGAAAACTCAAAGTGGATTAAAGATCTAAATGTAAGGCCAGAAACTATCAAACTCTTAGAGGAAAACATAGGCAGAACACTCTGTGACATAAACCACAGCAAGACACTTTTTGACCCACCTCCTAGAGAAATGGAAATAAAAACAAAAATAAACAAATGGGACCTAATGAAACTTCAAAGCTTTTGCACAGCAAAGGAAACCATAAACAAGACCAAAAGACAACCCTCAGAATGGGAGAAAATATTTGCAAAGGAAGCAACTGACAAAGGATTAATCTCCAAAATTTACAAGCATCTCATGCAGCTCAATATCAAACAAACAAACAACCTAATCCAACAATGGGCAGAAGACCTAAATAGACATTTCTCCAAAGAAGATATACAGATTGCCAGCAAACACATGAAAGAATGCTCAACATCATTAATCATTAGAGAAATGCAAATCAAAACTACAATGCGATATCATCTCACACCGGTCAGAATGGCCATCATCAAAAAATCTACAAACAATAAATGCTGGAGAGGGTGTGGAGAAAAGGGAACACTCTTGTACTGCTGGTGGGAATGTAAATTGATACAGCCACTATGTAGAACAGTATGGAGGTTCCTTAAAAAATTAAAAATAGAACTACCATACAACCCAGCAATCCCACTACTGGGCATATACCCTGGGAAAACCATAATTCAAAAAGAGCCATGTACCACAGTGTTCACTGCAGCTCTATTTACAACAGCCAGGACATGGAAGCAACCTAAGTGTCCATTGACAGATGAATGGATAAGGAAGATGTGGTACATATATACAATGGAGTATTACTCAGCCATAAAAAGAAACGAAATTGAGTTATTTTTAGTGAGGTGGATGGACTTAGAGTCTGTCATACAGAGTGAAGTAAGTTAGAAAGAGAAAAACAAATACTGTATGCCAACACATATATATGGAATTTAAAAATAATAATAATAATAATAAATTGGTCATGAAGAACCTAGGGGCAAGATGGGAATAAAGACACAGACCTACTAGAGAATGGACTTGAGGACACAGAGAGGGGGAAGGGTAAGCTGGGACAAAGTGAGAGAGTGGTAGTGTATATATTGACATATATACACTACCAAAATGTAAAATAGATAGCTAGTGGGAAGCAGTGGCATAGCACAGGGAGATCAGCTCGGTACTTTGTGACCAGCTAGAAGGATGGGATAGGGAGAGTGGGAGGGAGGCAGACGCAAGAGGGAAGAGATACGGGGATATATGTATATGTATAACTGCTTCACTTTGTTATAAAGCAGAAACTAACATACCATTGTAAAGCAATTATACTCCAATAAAAGTGTTAAAAAAAAAAGAAGAAACAAACAAACTACTAATCACATTCCAGCAAAAATGTCCTTATTGTTCCCTTACATAAAACAGATAAAAAACATTTAGAGGCCAAGCATCAAAGATGGTGAGTAAAAGAAGCAGATTCAATACCATGAGGGACGAGTTCTTTGCAAGAGGACTTTCCTCTCTCTCTAAGGATTGCAGTCTTCCTGTCTCTATTGCTACTGGTACAATAGTGTACAGAATTAAAACTTTCCACAACCAGAACTCTGTCTCTTCACATGAATAATTGAAAGCCCACATCATTCTTTTGTCTTGTTCTCAATGACCCTTCAGATAATTGTCATTATGGCCATTATATCTTTCTATAATAATCAGGTTAAGCCATAGTTGCAATTCTTTTTTTTTTAATTTAATTTAATTTTTTTTATACAGCAGGTTCTTATTAGTTATCTATTTTATACATATTAGTGTATACATGTCAATCCCAATCTCCCAATTCATACCACCACCACCACCACCACCCCGCTTTTCCCCCTTGGTGTCCACACGTTTGTTCAGTACATCTGTGTCTCTATTTCTGCCTTGCAAACCGGTTCACCTGTACCATTTTTCTAGATTCCACATATATGCGTTAATATATGATATTAGCTGCAATTCTGCCTGTAAGTGGCACAAACAAAAAAGGCAGTAATCATAGGTGAATGACATTATCCTTCATGATTCTGTAAATTGTGAGTTAGAAATACCAACTAACGGCAGCAGTGGTCCATGTGTGCGGGTCATAGCAGAGACACTCAAGTGCATCAAATGAATCTGCTTCTAACTCCATGTCATAAGCCAGCAAAACAGGACGCTAAGAGATAAAATTCTATGACTTAACTTCACAGGTTTCTTCCTGATTGCTGAACTGAGACTTGAATCCAAGACCCTACCTTTCTATGATGAGTACTTTAAATAATAAGAATTTTATTCACCAGTGAGAAATATCTCTCAATTTTGAGGTTTTTAAAATATAAATGCATCTTGATTTCACATCTGGTGTTTCATAAATTGTTCACTTTCTACAAGAAGATCTGAAAACGAGAAAGTAGAAGAAGGGCATTTTACCTAGCAGCAATGATGCAAATGATTATTTATTATTGTACAAATTTTTGGTACTTTTTATTTACACTAAAATCTTCAGTCACTTTACTATGGAAGAGTCTTAGATAGGAGTGTCCCAGAAAATAGATACCACATTTGCTCCTTGAGCAGAATGTACTGTAGTCCTAGACTTTTTGGTTATCTTAATGATATAATGCAAACTTTATGCAAATAAGTTGAAATAATGTATTGCCTTTCTAGAAGAAACACAAAAAATATGCACCAATGAGTCCTTATGGAAATGTTGAACAACCACTTCATAATTTAACTTTCCAGAGAACTTTTTTGTTAATTTATTAATTTATTTATGGCTGTGTTGGGTCTTAGTTGCTGCGTGGGGGCTTTTACTAATTGCGGCAAGCGGGGGCTACTCTTCATTGCGGTGGGCAGGCTTCTTATTTCAGTGGCTTCTCTTGTTGGGGAGCAAGGGCTCTAGGTGCGGGGCTTCAGTAGTTGTGGTACGTGGGCTCAGTAGTTGTGGCTCATGGGCTCTAGAGCGCAGGCTCAGTAGTTGTGGCACTCGGGCTTCGTTGCTCCATGGCACGTGATATCTTCCCGGACCAGGGCTCAAACCCGTGTCCCCCGCATTGGCAGGTGGATTCTTAACCACTGTGCCACCAGGGAAGTCCATAACTTTCCAGAGAACTTTGAGGAATGTGTTATTTGAGGACACACTTCATCTCCATCAGAGCTGGAAATTAATCAGGTCTGTAGAGTTCAACTGATCCAGGTGGGTCCCTCCTGGCCTGAAGCCTGTATCATGAAACAAACACTAACCTAGAAGTCATAACAGTCTAGGTTCAAGACATGCTGTTTCTTAATTGTATGACCCTGGAAAGTCACTTACACCTTTTAATTCTGTTTTCACCACTGACAAAGATGATAATAACACTTTTCTCATAGGGTGACATGAAATTTAATGAAATGGATGTATGCGAACACCCTTTTAAAATTCTTAGGCATTATTATTACAAGATCACTATTTTAATATATTTTTAGAAATTTAAAGTTGATATAATTTGGAAAACTTTAAAATTAGTGACTCCTAAAATAACCCTTGAATAAGGAATACTCTAATTGCAAATAATTTCAACGATTTTAAGACACTTGATTATGTTGCCCAAACCCCAGTGAATTGATTTTAATTATTAGTCAATGATATGAGCAAAAATACATAATAAAAATGTAAATGGATAATTCTGCCTTTCAACTTAAAATTTGCCAGTGTTTTTCTCTTAGCACACTCTGGCCTTTCACCCCTTCTTTATTCCCTCCACCCTAGTGGAAGTAAAGTGACATAACTAATTAGTTACTTTGGGAAGAAGAACTGCATGCTTGGTTTAGTTTCACTCTTTTCTCTTGTGCTCACGAGGCTGTCCTCAAAGAACACACATTTTCCTCCATTTCTCTATGTTGCCCATGATGGGAGGGTAAATCTGCTTATGTCTGAAGTTTGAGATTAGCAGGAGTATTTAGTTAACCAATCGAGAGCCATACCTGCCAACCTGGTCTCTGGTATTTTGGGGGCCTCCATTTTGAAGACGTGATGTTTTTCTCAACTTCCTTAGATCACACCAGGGTGAGGAGGGACAACAGTGATTGTGTGGTGGCTCTGTCAGTATTCTGACATTAAATGCATCAACCAGAAATAATGAAAATTAAAACTAAAATGGTGGAATCTGGGGGGCTGGGGTGGGCAGCAAAGTGTATACATGGAGAAGCGTTGGGGATTTAAGGATGTGTGGTCTGGGCCTTGGTGTTCTGACCTTGGTGACATGAAGAAGCCAATTTTAGTCCCAGAGCAGTTTTTAATACATTCCGTGACTGAATAAATTGAAATATTTTAACCCAACCTCATGGTATTTTGGGCTGTGGTTCATAACTGTAGCTAGTGGTCTTTTTGTCTAAAAGCAAAAGCTGTTTTCCTGGAAGCAAAGATTTAAACAAAGGCTCCTGGGCTTCAGGAAATGTTCTCAAGGAGGGACGTCAATGAGAGGGGAACTGTGAGTGATTATTTGAGATGAGGAGCAGAATGCAGGGACCTCAGCAAAACAGAATGAAGTCACTCAGCTCTCAGCAGATGTGTAGAGTTTGGCAAAGACTCAAAGCTCTGGGGCCTAGAAAGCACAGAGATCCAGATTCAGAAAACTGCACCCTCCTCTGAAGGCACAGCTTTTTCTAAGGAGATATGGCTGAGGCAAACCTTCCACTGCAAGGAAGTGAGTACAGGCCTCTAGATCTTAGCAGGCAAAACAGTATTGGCTGCTTTATATTGCCAGGTAGTGAAATCCTACATAAGCTTCTGAGCACTGGTGAGGTTTAGCTGTAGATCACTCTTGCCAGACACCTCTGGACGGGATGTGCTCAATTCCATTCTGTGTGTGGAGTCAAGGAAATAAGTGTGGGAGAGCCCATCATGAAGATTGTCTACAAACTCAAAATCATTTCCCACGTCATAGTTTCAGGGTGGTAGTGGATTGGTTAATTCTAGGTTGAGGGAGAGAAGTTCGCAGGCAAGTTTCTTGGCAAGAGGCCCTGGAACAATCCACAATGGCTCAGAACTGAAAACGTATTATTTCCAGGAGAGTGAGTCCCTGGGGCCTGAGCCGCCACCTCTGCAAACTTCTAAACTTTGCAAGCAGGCTAGGTGTCAGTCTCAGAGACAGGAGGCTAAGTGCCGAAATGGATTCTCCCCTCAGACACGTGATTGCAGAGCACCAAAATTAACTTCTTGCTAGAAGAGTTCTCACAACTGAGTTTAAATTCACACGTCTTGGGTTTAGAACACCTGGAACAGACTGAGTGGTGCCCTGGCCAGGTTGCCATCAAGAACTTTTTCTTCTTCTCTCAAAAGGATTTTCTGTTCTGGTCTTTGGTGTCATTAAATATCAGGTTCTGGGAGTATTTTTTTTTTCTGGAATAACTGTTTTTAGAAGTGAGGATTGGCTTAACTTGAAATTCCTTAATTTGAAGAGTATGATCATTTTTGTGTCTTATTAATTTTTTGAACTTCTTAAAAAGGGAGACACTACAAATTGTGGTTGAACTAACACAGCTTCTCAGACCATTAAAAGAATTTGACTTGTTCTAGAAGGAAACAGTGCAAGGTGTAGCCGCTGATAGAACCCAGGTCTACCGAAGCAGGAAGAATCATTCTAGCTAGGACTGGACTGAAGAAGTTGGAGAGGATGAATTTTGCACTTTTATTCCTTTAATTTTTTATTAAAAGGGAAACAGAGCTTAATTTCTTGAGTATGAAAGTGGATTATATGTTTAGCTTTAATTTCTTTCTGAGAAGTCAACAGTTTGCATTCAAATGTTAGCATCTGGACGTTGGCATCTTGGAATATCTTAATTCATTTAATCTCACTTAAGAATCTCTAACACATTACGTCATGTGACTGAGAATATTATTGGATAAGAAATCAATACGAAGTGAACATGGGCTTTGGGGACTGAGTGGCCTTGGGTTAATTAATACATGATTTTCATCCATTTCAGAACTTTGAAGGCAAAATGCCTATTGTCCACATTGATTCTAAGAAAATGCTCAAAGAGAAGTAGTTAGTATCTAGGAGTGACATCTTGAAAATGGAAGACTGTCCAAATACACTGCTGATCACTTCTCTTGGGAGACAATAGACAAACCCCCATTTTGTTAAACCCTACATGTTTATAGGAATAAAAAGTGGGACAACTCTTTTCCCCATTCCTGATCTCTATGAGGAGGGATTTCCCTTGCGCTCCTTCCCTCCCCTCATTCCTTCTCACAAAGAAGGAATAAGAGTCATACTACCTGTGTTCAAGTTCTGCCAACCCCTCTTAGTAACAAGAGTTTGAACAAGGCAGGTTGATTAACTTCCCTGTGACTCCCATTTCTCATTATAAAATGTGGCCATTAATAGTCTCCAATTTATGAAGTCAATGTGTAGATTAAACCAAATACCATAGGTAAAGTTTTGAGAAAAATGCCTGTCCACACAGTGTTATATTTAAGTGTTAGCTATTCTTTGTCAAATCTGTTTTCAGTTTTTTTAAATGATGCTTGTTCAAACCTTTGAAGATTTCTCTGCTTGTTTGAAACTATGGAAAAAGAGAGACTATTTTTTCTCATTTTTGTACACATCAATTTTCCTTGAACCCTGTCCTAGTATAATAGCCCTTTGTTCATAATCTGAATATGAGAATAAGCAACGTATAAAGTATTCTGGAGCATTTGTAAGCAGAAAATTATAGGAATATTGAGATCTCGATGCAACTACTCTTCCCTCCATTATCAGATCTAAACTACTTAAGATGAATATTTGGGAGAGGGTTCTAGATTTGGAAATATAGGAACAGATATGAAATAGATAACCAGAGGAGTGGTAAAATGTTGACTGGATTAGGGAAATCTAGTAGGATTTCCAGTAGCACTAAGGGCCTACTTGAGATTAGTGGTCATAATAAAAAGTGATAAAGAGGCTCAGAGGAGGTGCAGACTAGGTAAACAGTTGTATTTATCCCGGACAGGTGTTTTGACAGGCAAGTATGATGGCCTCCATACCACCACCAGCAGGATGAAGACTGACCTGTAGAGCCTGGTGAAACTGGAAAACTCCCTGGTGTTCCTGGTAAGTACTCCTAGTAAGACTCCATAGCTTCATTCCAGGCCTCCTAAATTAAATATGAGCAAAAGAAAATTATTCATGTATCAAAATATTATTATACCATAACCAAGTAAGATTAATTTCAGGAATGTTATCATAAAACCTATCAGTATAGTTCACTCCATCAACACGGTTAGGGAAAAAATTAATATGACCATGTGATAAACACACATTAATTTTTAAGAACTAATACTAATTATAAGTAAATTGGAATAAAAGAAAATTACTTAAATAAAATACTTTACCAAAATCAACAATTATTACCATAGATAAAGACACCAAACCCATTTCATTTGAATTCAGGAACTTTGCAGGGATGCCTAATCACCATCATTACTCAGTACTACCTCAGAGTTTCTAGCAAATGCGATCATGCAATAAAATAAAATAATATTTTTTTAAAAAGAAATATAAGAAATAAGACTTTTGGATGATTTGATACTTTAAATAGACAAAAACAAAACACTCATTAAGAAATAAACTGATAACGCATTCAAGTATTGGTAAACAAAAATCAGCAATTCAATATTGTGTCTAATTTAGCAATGAACACTTACAAGAAAAGGAAAAAAAATTTTTTTCATTCATAAAGCTCCAAAAATTGTAAAATGCACATGAATGAATTTAATGGTAAAGGCATAGGATCCACATGTAAAAAATCTTATTGAAGGACATAAAACACAATGAACCAGTTAAAACCAATTCATAGTCTTGAACAAAAGCCTTAATATTATGAATATGCTAGTTGTTCAAAAATGAATAAGTAAGTGTTAATACAATTCTAATAGAATCCCAATAGAGTTGAACTTCTGGGGAAGGCAAGAGTTTCTGAGAGTAATTGAAAAAATTTTTTAAAAAAGACCTTATAGTTTATATGGAAAAATAAATGCCTAAGAATCACCAAGAACATTTGAAAAAAGAATAGCAAACAAACTTTCATATCAGATATCACAGCATATTATAAAGCTTCTGTACTTAACACATAATTGGCATTGATATGGAAAAATAAAGCATTGAAACAAACTAGAGAATCCAGAAATGGATTCAAGTATATGTGAGAACACAGCACATTGAAATTGTTTAATAAATGCTGTGATCAGCATTACCACCTTTATCGTCATCATACCATGATTATATGACACCAGTTATCACTATCATCACCACACCCTCCCAATACACAGTTCCTGGCATAGAATAAGCTTATATCAATATTGTTTGAATGGAACTGATTCAAGAGTGAGGCATCAATAATTACATTATATAAACAAAATGAATCTGGAGAACTATATGGAGGTTTTTGACCAGTTGTGATATATTTATAGACAAGTGCAGTAACGCATGTGAAAGTGTTTTGCAGATGATAAAGTATTTATGTAAGTGTCATTTTTGACATTAGCATTATTTTATACCCTGCAAGGTCAGAGGAATATGAAACAGTGACTTACAGTACATATGATACATGCATGTTGGTAAACGTACTAAATCTTTGTTCTGTCCATAGGCATAAATAAGATAAGCTTGCATTTCTACATGTTCAGCCAAGCTTTTGTGGATAAAGGATCAGGAAAGGGGCACTGTTACCATGTTAACATATTAACATATTTGACTTTAAGGAACATAACAAGCTCACATAACGTGAGTCTATAATGTGAATGATTTGCCTTGGTTCTGTTACATACTACCTCATCTCATATGTATTTTCTCAGAGGTAACAAAAGAAAGTGGAATCTGCTTTATTTCTGATGATAAATTACACGCTGTTGACTTTGGATAAACCCCGGGGTATTGCTTACAAGCTATGTTGAGCTTTTTCTTCCAGTCTTAATGGTCCAAAGTATTAAAAGACATTTTATAGGCTAATTTACTTTGGTTGTTATTCTATTCCTCCAGAAGTCAGAGCACTAGATACATCATTTTATGTTTTAATGGATAGGAGTCATTATAGTAGTAGGGAGTGGGAAGTGAGGAAGTTTTCTAACTCTTCTCTGTCTTTAAAGTTTGCTCATTTCTATATCCGTATGCACTTGGCATGGCATACTTTGGGGTGTAACAAGAGCTTGCTTTCCTGTTTTCCTTCTTTCAACTCTATGTAGAGACCTAACTGTTCGATCATTTTGAAGCCTTCATGTCATCCTATAGGGCAATACCACGGCTGCCATGAAGGATGCTGGCTCTTCACCTTTCTACGTAGAAGTGCTCCCTGTTTGTAGTTGAGAATACAGATCATATAGGGAAAAATAAATCTATTTTTATTACAGACTGTGACCCAGATATTAACTATATGTTTTAAAAATCCCACATTATTCTTTTGTTGTGTGCCTCTGCTTCAGACTGAGTCTGATCTCAAAGATCCACAAGATCTGAAATATAAATGAGTGCCTACTACATGTCAGATGCACAACTGAGTCCACGTGTGTTGTTTCATTTAATCAATACTAATTCCCTGTCATTTAGATATTATTATCAACCGTTTAACCTATGATAAAAACAGAGACAGATCACAGGACTTTACATAAAGGTTCACAAAAACTACCTACAATTAAACCTCTGTAGTTTTTTCTGTCATAGAAAAATAGGATTACAGTCTGAGTTGAGACATCTAAACAAATAGTGAGCTTTTGACATTCTCTACTTGAACTTTAAAAATAAATAACCATACATTCCTGTGCTAAAGATACTCCTGTTGTGGGAGAATAGAGGAGCATGATGTACAATATTTCACACAGTACAATGTTTGTTTATACAGCACAATTGTTTATGGGGCTTATTGGCAGTGTCTCTGCAAATTCGGGTTATGAAAGGATAATTCAAATACAACAACAATTTTTAAATTTCTGTAAATCTTATTTTTGTGGCAAGGGAAGAAAAAGAATTCCCTAAGCAAACATTTATTATTTTGTTCCTTTTGCTATCATCATCATCAACTAGAGCAGTCCTGCTTATGAATGTATTAATTGACAGAAACATAACAGAAATTCATTTAAGCGTCAACAACAACAAGGAATTATTTGGCTTACATCCTTGAAAAGTTCAAGAAAAGTTTTCAAGTAAATCTGAATCCAGAGTTTCAAAAGCTGTCAGCAAGGTCTTGACACTTTCTTTCCATCTCTCAGTTCTACTTTCTTTGTTGGCTTCCTTCTCTATTTGACTCTGTCCATGTGATAGCTAAGTTGATTCCTGGAAACTGAGGCTTAACTGGTCCTTAGCACTTCTGTCTCAGAAAAACATTTCTCACCATGTATCTATGTCAGTCTCCACAATATGATCTGATTGGAGCTGCTCGAGCATGCACCAAGTGCTTGGGTTGCTTTGATAAAGCATCCTAAATCTCATGCCCACTTCTGTGAAAAGTTATCAGGTCTATTCCCAAAAAGAAAAGAAGGGAAATAGATCTTAGACGGAAAGAGTAACGTTCCAAAAACTTATGAAAGATGTAATTAATACATTTGAGAAAAATGCATCAAGTTTTTGATCTGTTTTTTTTTTTTTTTTTTCTCTGCGGCACGCGGGCCTCTCACTGCCGTGGCCTCTCCCGCTGCGGAGCACAGGCTCCAGATGCGCAGGCCCAGCGGCCATGGCTCACGGGCCCAGCCGCTCCGCGGCACGTGGGATCCTCCCGGACCGGGGCACGAACCCGTGTCCCCTGCATCGGCAGGCGGACTCTCAACCACTGCGCCACCAGGGAAGCCCTGATCTGTTTTTATAGCGTAAGTTTTTGAGTTACAGGTATAAGACCAACTCCTCAAATCTTTTAATTTTCTATTACAAACACCTATACCACATTTTGTTTCCATGTGTAAATATATTTTAGATCTAACAATGCAGGGCAATGAGCAAATCTGGTGAACCATGTGTTGGGAGGGAGGGAGGAGGAGTTGGGAGACAAAGGTCCAGGTAGTTAGTCACCAGTGAAAATATATTTAAGTTGCATGGTCCGTTATAGAAAGTTGGAGTCAGAATTCAAACACCCACTCAGTTCCATTTCAGAAGTGTGCAAAAAAATAAATGCGAATTTGGAGAATCATACTATGTTTTCCAGGAAAAAAACAAACAAACAACTATTGGAAAATGCAGTGGAGTTTAGTAAGACGGTAGGAGTTTAGTGAGAGAAATTATGTGTCAAAGAAAGTCATTTAGAAGGATCTGATGATATAAAGAGAGATGGTAAATCTAAGTTTGGAATTCTCTGATCAGAAAGAGAACATAAGCTCATTTAATATTCATAAAAAGATTGAGTAGAAACATACTGGGGTATAATCAGAAGTGCAGTGCTCAAATGTCACTGTTAAAATAAGAAGTTTCTTGTCATTAAAATAAACACATGAAAGAGATCCTTAAAAGAAAATATGATAAGTTTCACTCTCTAAAATTGTCCTCTTTTTTCCTTAGGGCTTTCTTAAAGACATAATTAAATTTTCGGTATCCTCAAAACTTTTTTATGCTTCCTAAAAGTAGAATAATATTTTTACTAAGTAACATCTTTTTTTTTTTTTTTTTTTTTTTTTTTTTTTGTGGTACGCGGTCCTCTCTCACTGTTGTGGCCTCTCCCGCTGCGGAGCACAGGCTCCGGACGCGCAGGCTCAGCGGCCATAGCTCACGGGCCCAGCCGCTCAGCGGCATGTGGGATCTTCCTGGACCAGGGCACGAACCCGTGTCCCCTGCATCGGCAGGAGGACTCTCAACCACTGCGCCACCAGGGAAGCCCAGTAACATCTTTTTTTCAAGGCTTTTTATGATATCACGTGAACACAATAACACCAATTACTCAAGGAAAGATCATTTCACTACCGCACAAAATTTGGTAGCAAACCTCTTATATAGTGGAGATGCCTTCTTAATAATCTGGATTTTCAGACAAATCTGAATTCTCTGAAGACTGCCAAAGCCTCCAATTATTTGTGATCCAAAAATTAATTTTGTGACATAAGTGATGTATACTTAAAATGCAAAAATTAGCCATAAAACTTTGGATCTTTAGTACAACACCCAGCATATGTGTCTTGTTTTCCATGTTTAGGAAAAAGTGCCAGAATTTTCATAATATAATTATCTCAAATATTTCAGCATATAATTTTAATGAGCAAGCCCATGGACCTGGCAGAACTCTAAACCGTTTATCTCAAGTAATGGAACAGTTAATATTCAGTTTTTTTAATTCAGTATTTTGTCTGTTAAAGAGATTGGCATTTGTTATCACAGTTTTAATGACAGAAAGAGCCTCTGAAACTTCACTTTTAATTGGTCTCAGGTCAGCAGCTTTGTAGTTTACAAAGGCCTCTACTAGCAAATTGAAAATAATAGCAACTATTTACATCCTTGATATAAAGAAAGAATAACATGTCTTAAGCTTAGCAATTGTGCTTCTGGTCTAGATTTATTAATTCCTTCATTCCACAAAGACCTATTTAACAACTACTATATTCCTAGTACAAATGCCTACAAGTATTATTTTAATACACCACACTAAGGGAAATTGAAAGACAGATTTAAAAGGGAAGATACTCAGACTAACTTACTTTACTCTTCCGTCTTCCAGGTGAGAAGAATCCTTCCCATTAGACAATTTCTTCTTAAGCATTTTCTTTTCCTTAGCTAAGGGTAGGACCATTGGTAGCACTCTGCATGCTCTTTTGACCCAAAGAATTCTGATAACTTTCTATGTGATACAAATCAAATGTGTATAATTATTTGTTCAAGTTATAAATTTTTACCTTTCCTTAACTGGCTATGAAAGGTTTATGTGAGTAGACACTCATATTTTGACATGTGTATGCAGGATGCAAATGGGTTTAATTTGATGTATGTTTCCATTATATTGGGAATATCTAATGCCCTGGGTACACTTATGTTGCTGTATGTCCAGAGGTTACCTGTAATAAGAAGCCAAGGTCCCACAGAATAAAAATCAGAAAATAAGATGGAATTCCCAAAGATAAATGTCAAAAGCTCTTCCTTTCTTTCCCTCATGACACTCACCCTAAGAGTCTGTTACAGTGATTTGTGGAGGAATGAGATGGGAAGGTGACGTAGAAGATACTTTCTCTGCACAGGAGCACAGCCTGTATAAGTGGAGAAAAGTTCTGTCTTATAAACTGGGCATGCGGTGTGCAATTTTCAGTCCCCAGGCTACTAGCCATTCAGATATCTATTTTCATCACATTAACTCAGAAACATACTGGCAGCACAAATCTTAATGTGAATGGACTCTGGGAAATAATAGCGACTGTAATAGAATGATGTGCAAAAGTTAATACAGAGTAACAGATTCTTTGGGGATTAGGAAGATTTCTAAGAGGAAGTACCATATTGTTTGGTGATAAGAAGTTTGCAAAGAAGAAACAGCCAGGAGGTCCAAAGAGTTCATCTGCTAAGTGCGTTAAACACATAATAAAGCCAAATTAAAAGATGAACAAATAATCTACATTTTCTCCCACGAATGCAAACTGAAACCTCATTTTCAATAAAAAATTTTACCAGTGCCAATGGAAGCTGAGTAAGCAAAGTTTGGATAGTTTCATGCAGGTCATTACAATTATTAGAAAAACAAATAATTTCAAGGGAGCAGTGGGATGATTTGGTAGTCAAGTGTAGCTTCAAGATCTCAAAAAAGAAGGACTCAGTTTTTCTGGTTTTCTTAATGAAGTCCAGTGAAAATGTGAATTTTTTTCAGACTGATTTACTTAAGAACTGTGTTCACAACTCTCACATAACTTTTCTGTAGTAATTAAGAGCCTCTTGCTTTCAATGCCAAACTGCAGCCTTGAACTTCATTTGCCTGACTTTTGCTTTCATTTGCTCACAGTTGTATCTAAGCCCTGGCCCCCAGTCAATTGTCTGCCCTGATACACACCACTACTCTTTACTTACCTGTTGAGAGTTTTTTTCACTCCATTGTTTACCTTTGCATTACTCCCTCCTGCTGTGACCCTTACCTTTAGGACCAAGTGTTTTCTATGTATCACTGTTTAACTGGGACAATAATCTAGAGAAAAGCATCCCATTCAGCTATTATCTTCCACAGAATATAATGGTTGCCTGTAGATAACGTTTTCTTATGTAAAAGCAACTATTTTTCAGTCTTATTACTGATTATTAAAATGATTCAACTGTGACATTATAGTGACCTATGAGGGTATAATGGTTCAAACCATCCACAGGAATGCAAATCATAGAAGACTATACATTTCTACAAGAATCTTTAATTTATCTGTCTCATGTTTCATCTGCTGTGACTCTCACTCCCATCATGATAGGAGAATGTGTAATCATAAATCTGTGTTGGCTGTGGTGTCAAAGCAAGATTACACTGGGGGAAGAATCAAGTCCCTGCTCTATTGGAGCCAAGAAAGACAATAGCATCAATCTGACCCTTTTATAACCACATTCTCCAGGCCTCACTTCTCTCATCTCTCATGGAGAGTATGAGCAGATCCTCCTATCATGTTTTTGCCCAATAAAGAGGCATGTGTTTGCAGAACATCTTGTTTTCCTCTTATTCATATTTTGACTTGGCATTTATGGCAGTTGGGTGAAAAAAAACCAGAAGCCACAGTCTGATTTGTCTGCAACAGACAGTCTAATTAAATTGGAGGGGAGGGACAGATGCACAAAGCGGCTGAACTGCTCATAATACAAAACATGGCAGCTTCAGTTTGGAAAAATGTAGCAAGATGGTGCCAACAATTTCTGCTCACTGAACTAGCTGAAGGATGTAGTTATGTTAAATTCCTTTAAATTCCCTTCTTTTAATTCCAATTTCACATATATCATTGATACATTTTAAAAGAGCTTAGAAGGCCATTATTTGGGCTGTGCTAGAAGAACGATAGGCACACGATTCACAAATGCTGTAATTTTTTTGAGTCAGATTTGTCAATATTAAAAGTGTTAGTTTTGGGCTTCCCTGGTGGCGCAGTGGTTGAGAGTCCGCCTGCCGATGCAGGGGACACGGGTTCGTGCCCCGGTCCGGGAAGATCCCACGTGCCGCGGAGCGGCTGGGCCCGTGAGCCATGGCCGCTGGGCCTGCGCGTCCGGAGCCTGTGCTCCGCAATGGGAGAGGCCACAACAGTGAGAGGCCTGCGTACCGCAAAAAAAAAAAAAAAAAAAAAACTGTTAGTTTTATAAAATAAGTATTTACACATAGGGTTTTTTCATCTTTAAAATATTTTCCCTCTTTGATTCAAATCAACCTCAGTTTTTTGATACTTAAGAACTGCAAGAAATCGAGAGCTCCAACTGCTGTTTGTAATACTGAAAACCTGATGCAAACCTTTGTGAACATGAACTCTTATGAAGAGAAGCACAAACTGCTTGCATCTCTAATGGCAAATCCTCTTTGTCAAGCTGTTTTACAATCTGCATTTCCAGTATAACATCATCCTTTCAAATTGCTGTGGGCATTCATGTTGCTACTATGGGATGCTAATCTCTCACTGATCTGTTTGTCTATTTTATCCCATCCTACCTCAAAAGTTACAGAGGCTACAGGTATCACCACCTTTCAGTGTGAAAGTATGTTTTCATATCTGTAGGTAAAACATGTTGTATTCAAAATCCACTTTTTCAGAATAATTTACAAGATTCATGCCCCTATTTGAATGCTAAAACTTTCAAGAGATAACTGCTACAAATTCATAAGTTTAAAAAAATCATTGAAGAGCTCACAACACAAAGAACGCTTAATGAAATAAATTCCAAAAAGTACCAAGCCCTTTATAAGAGAGAAGTTTTTTATGTCTGTTCCATTCCTAACAAAATTAAGCAAAGAGCAGCAGCAACATCAACAAAAGTCAAGAAAATGTGATCCATGATCAAGAGAGGAAATAGTCAATGAAAGCAGACACAGAGACAGACCACATGGACTTTAAATTAAATATGATAAAAGTTCAAAAATTCTAATGAAAAAGTATACAACATGTATGGAGAAAGGGAAAAGTTCAAGAGAGATGTGGAAGCTGTAAAAAAGGAAATGCTATTTGTGATAAATAGATCAAGATAATTTATGTAAGTAATGCTTATAATACTTTAAATGTAGTTTTAACATGTAATACAAAATATACTCCCAATTAATAAAATGGAAAAGAATGCACACTGGCATGATTTATCTTTAAATGTTATTCAAATACAATAAGTTAAAAAATAGAATTATGTAATACTTGGTTCAAGATAACTAATGTAACACAAGACGTATCTCCCCTACTTCTTGAAAGTCCATTTAAAAATAGCTATTTTAAAAGGAGGAATAAACCCAAAGAACAAAGAGAGAAACATATTGGAAGCTGAAGCCATATGGAAAAGTAGTAAGTGATTTAACAGATCCAAGAAAGCCAAATCCTAATCCAGCAATGAAATCTGAGAATATCTAGGATGACCCAATGCATTCCAAAGAACCAGTGACTCAGGAATTGGCAGTATTGGGTACATATGGAAGTGGGAATAAAAGTGGTAGAATAAAATCAGAAAGGCCTGTTGAAAGTCTATTTAGATCTCTAGATCACCTCCCTTCCTCTGCATAGCTAAGGACTTTCTACCTTCTCCACACATGTATACCAACTAGGCACATGACTGTTGGTTTATTAACATGAGAGGGCAAATTTCACTATCTCTGATCTGAGTTGAAGCTCAGAGTACCACATGAAAAACAAGAAAATTGAGGGGGAATTTAGACACTAAATATATTATCTCACCGGGATCCCAGAACTGAAAGTCATAATTATGTCCTGCAAGCCACTTGAAAGTTTTACTGGAAGTCTGGACAGCCCAGAGAAAAGTTCTGACGTATTTCCCTAGTAAGAAGCATTGGCAGATTACCCCACAAGGAAGCCCATAGTCTTTTCTATATGCACAGAGAACCCAATTTCTGGGATTTTTTTAGTGCCCCTCTTTTAAATATGAGTCTACAGTCAAAAATGAACAGACATTTGAGGCATATCTCTATTATGAAAGAGCCAATATTAAAAAGCCAAGAAAAACAGAAACAAGTAACAGAGAAAAGAGGTTACAAAGAGGGATGAAAATCACACACACATACACGCAATTAGATAAATATTTTCAGAGAAATAAGAGAAATACGAATATATTGAAAAAAAGGAACTTTCAGAGAACAAAGAAATGAGTCCTTGGAAAATAAATATATGATATTAGAAATGAAAACATCAGTAGTATAAATGGAAGATAAAGCTGAGGAAATTTCCCAGGAAGTAGAATAATTAGATAAAATATAGGAAATTTAAAAAAATAATAAACTAGAGGACAAATCTGGGGTTCTTAACATCCAAATAATAGGTTATTCAAGAATAAACAACAGAGAAATGGAGAGAGAGGAAGAAAAAAGGCAAAAAAAATTCAAGAAAATGTTCCAGATCTCAGAGTCATAAGATTCCACATTGAAATACTCACCTGGTGCCCAGTGCAATAGATGAAAATAGTCCCACTCAGTAGAATTTTCTTATACAGTCACACAGGTTGTAAACTGCACAACTTTAGGGGCAACATTGTCATTGACAATGTGAATGAACCTCCTTTGACATGTGCCGTTTGCAATGGTGCCCTGGATTTTTGTAGTGCAGTGACCCTTCTCAGCAATCTATGCCACTGTGAAATTTTAGAAAGCAGGATAAAGAGAAGATCCCATGAGATTTCTGAGAGGGGGAAGAGGCTTCATGTGAAGATATCAGATTTCTCAACAACAATACTGAAAGCTGGGACTTCCCTGGTGACACAGTGGTTAAGAATCTGCCTGTCAATGCAGGGGACATGGGTTCAATCCGTGGTCCGGGAAGATCCCACATGCCGCAGAGCAACTAAGCCCGTGCACCACAACTACTGAGTCTGTGCTCTAGAGCCCACGAGCTGCAACTACTGAGCCCTTGCGCCCCAACTACGGTAGCCCATGCTCTCTAGGGCCCATGTGCAGCAACTTCTGAGCCCGTGTGCTGCAAATACTGAAGCTGGTGTGCCTAGAGCCCGTGCTCCACAACAAGAGAAGCCACTGCAATGAGAAGCCCACGCACCACAACGAACAGTAGCCCCCGCTCACCCGGCGCAACTAGAGAAAGCCCACGCGCAGCAACGAAAACGCAATGCAGCCAAAACAAAATTTGAGAAAAAACAATACTGAAAGCTAGGAAACAACTAGCTTAAAACTCTGAGGGAAAAACGCGTTCCCACTTGGAATCCTATAAGAAGCCAAGCGATTACCTGTGAGCATAAAACAAACACACAAAGATATTTTCATTCATGCAAGTTGTTAGAAAATGTGACTCCCTATGTGCTTAGGAAACTCCTGGGCATCTGATGCAGCAAAATTGGGAAGGAAAATAGAAATATGGAAATCATAGGATCCAGGAAACTGGAGATCCAAATTAAAAGAGAGAGTAACAGAATTTTTAGTGTGATCATGTGGGGAGATATCAATGTAAAAACCATCAGACCTAGAGATGAACCAATCTCGGTTGGAAAAAGAAACTTCTGGAAAGGATTTCTTCAAATGTGTGAAAGTGATAGAATAACTAATGTGACTAAATGATATGAGAGGAGATTATATAGTTAGGGAACAAATTGGGGATAAATAAGTGATGTGTTTAGAAAACTAAACAAACATTTAAAAGGGGCAAATATTAACTCTAAGCAAGACAAAAATGCACAAGAATGAAAATTAATCATGGCATGCCACATGGCTCAGTTGGGAAGGCAGTCATATAATCATAATATTGATAGTTATAATAATATGAATATTAAATATTCATCTTACTAACATTAGGATAGAACCATAATGGCAAGATGGGGAGATAGAAAGCAAGGGGAGGTATGATGGGGTTACACATAAAAAAGAGTCAATCTTCCTCTTCCATGCTAGAAAGCTAATTGATAAAGCTAAAAAAGAAAAATTAAAAAGTAGTAGATAGAGATGTAGAGGGAATACTGAAAGAATAAGAGTTGCAAATGGCTGCCTCTGTGAAGTGAGAAGCAGGGAGTGGGATTGTGGTACTGCTGCTTCTAAAAGGTCTGTGGAACTATCTCTCTCTTTAAATTGTGTGCACAATGCATGAAAACCTGCACTAGAGATAGTCTGTGGGGTTTTCTAATTAATCATCTGTTGTAAAACTTGTATCAGTATTTATGGAGCTATCTACATGTGCATGGACTGCTTCCACAGTTCCTGATATGCATTTGTGTTTCCTCCTGAAAACTGTCAACTGACTGGTCAGTCAACTTGCTTAATTCTTGTTAGTCCCAGGCCCTGGAATTAGACACTGTAGCTTCAATACACATAAATCTCTGGGCTCTATTTGACAATGTACTATCAGGAACCACAATGGTGATACTTTAACTGATTTCAAGCAACCTCTACCTAGAACTTCATAGTTCTTTGAATCCTGTCATTTGGACTATGGTAGTATAGTTTTGCAGGTAAAATCTTTGGAGTAGATTAGAATCTTCATGTGGGCTGCCTGGATTTGAGCTTTGGCTCCAGAACTTACTTTTTCTTTGACTTAGGCAGTTGCTTAAGCAAGCTACACCAAGTTTATTGATTTATAATGTGAGATTAATAGTATTACCTACCACAAATGATTAAAAGTTGAATGAGGGCTTCCCTGGTGGCGCAGTGGTTGAGAGTCTGCCTGCTAATGCAGGGGACACGGGTTCGTGCCCCGGTCCGGGAGGATCCCACGTGCCGCGGAGCGGCTGGGCCCGTGAGCCATGGCCGCTGAGCCTGCGCGTCCGGAGCCTGTGCTCCGCAACGGGAGAGGCCGCAGCGGTGAGAGGCCCGTGTACCGCAAAAAAAAAAAAAAAAAAAAAAAAGTTGAATGAAATAATCCATGTAATGAGTTTATTGCAACACTTGGCATTTTAGTTAGTTCAAAAGATGTATTAGTATTTTTACTGTCTTCTCAGCTCCAAGCTTAAAGGTCTATCATCCCCCTAAATTCCTCAGCTTCTTCAATAGCCTAGGCCACTTCGTTTCCAGTATTGCCAGCTGCCCAGCAACTTAGAACTTTGCAGCTTTTACGCAAATAGAACCAGAGGGGTTGTCTGGCTTTTCAAACATCTTTGAAACAAGTATGCAGATTGGATTTAAACAGCCAGCTTGGATTATCTATGAGAAAATGATTCCAAACTCACAAACATCTTCTGTAAAAAGAACAAAAAGACAAGATCTTGATCAAATATAGTGAAAGCAAACTAAAATTCCAAAAGTATAACTTTGACTTTTTATTTAAATATATATTTGGTCCTGGATAATTTTCAGGAAGAGACACAAAACCTGAAAGGAATGTAAACATACAAAGAAAGTGAGAATAAAAAATTCTGCACCAATCTGGAAAAAGAGAATAAGAATAAACATAAGATTTTAAGAACAAACATAAAGTTTTCTAGGTGTAAGGACAGCATAAGTCCACATAGACAAAACACTCACTAATAATCTAAGATGTGGCTGCAATCTGATTGCACTGGCATCCTCAGAGTCCTGAAGTTCCTGAAAATTTCTAAAATATTAATGTGTTTTTCTTCTAATTTCACTTGATCATTGTTTATTTTAAAATCGAACACTGAGGACAAGCAATGAGGAATTGTATAAAGGCAATGTGCCATAGATCTTAAAAACACAATTTTAACTTGGGTCAAGGTGTCTCAAAGGGTATTTTTGCATCAAGGTGCAATTTCAATTCTGGATGATGTACAAGTAAAAGACAAATTATGACATTTTAAAGTTGAATCACAACTCATTAGTTTAATTATTTAAACACTAGGCTTATGTTATGATAAAAGCATTTATTTGGTAAAATAATGCATGATACTTTCTTTTCTCCCCCACTCATGGATTGGAATCCAAAAATTAGCCTGAGACATAAATGAAAAGGGTACTTAGACTGCCATCTAGTACACATTTTTCTGTATAGCAAAGCTGTTTGAATAACATCTTTAGCATTGGAACAAATACGTGCTCAAGCACAATTGCTTTTTTTAATGTATAGAAAATTGTATACAAACCACCCTTTTTACTCTTTGACCTAAATTCTTCCCCTAAATATTAATCTGTGAGTGTTTCAATCTGTATTTCAATTCATTAGTACTTTATTCACTTGGCCCAGATATAGAATTTTAATCTACTAGGGATTTTCTTCAAAGGCCTCATTTGAAATATTTTTACTAACCTGTTATTTTCCCTCTCTAGAAAGTATACAAGGATTTGAGCCAGGAGTCTCTCAGGATTCAATGCGCTTTGTAAAAGTATTTACCTTTTAAAAGGAGAAGGCATTA
Organism: Aethalodelphis obliquidens; assembly: GCF_003676395.1. Taxonomy (NCBI): domain Eukaryota; kingdom Metazoa; phylum Chordata; class Mammalia; order Artiodactyla; family Delphinidae; genus Aethalodelphis; species Aethalodelphis obliquidens. The sequence goes on along the minus strand of NW_020837950.1, from coordinate 6,548,834 downwards.
TTTCATTGGCAAAAGGATAATTATACTGATGATTAAAATTAAATGGAAATACTTCCATTAACAGTTCTCCTAGACTATTTTCTGCTATTTGCAAGCCTCCTGCCACTAAGTATATAGATCCATGTTTACTCTGGCTCTAAGACCTAGGGGCTGGACGCACAGGGTGCTTAAATACTGTGTCCAAAATGAGCAAACAAAGCAGTATCTCAAGACTTACACTGACAACATTTAAGATGGCATTAAAACTTGATCAATAAATGTTCTAACTTGGTATCAGTCAAGAATAGGATAGAATCCCAAGGACATTTAGAGAATAGAGCAGAAACCCCAGGCCTCTCTCACATCCTTGGAGCTCCCACAGAAAATGTTCACCTTTGCTTCAGAATAAAAAAAAAAATGACTTAACTGTCAACAGATAATCTCAGGATATTCAATTCAATTTACTTGCACACATTTTTATTGCACTCCCATTATGGGCCAGAAATAGACTTTGGAGGTACAAGATCAAATAAATCATGGTATAATCTCATGAGCTGTTTACTGTATGTTGATGATACAAATTTCAGGATTTACAAAACTTTCAAAAGACTAAATTGTGATGTAGTGGAAAACCTATCCTTGAAGATTTTCTATTGGAGGTTGGGTAATTACCCACAAGTTACACAGCTGAAAAGATTTCTCTCTTGGGAGGAAACTTAAATTTCATTTTAATGCATAATTCTCTGATTTTGTTATAAATTAGACCATTTTAATGCTAAATAAATAGTCAAAGAAAGTAGAACATTGTATTTTATTTGGAGCTATAATTGCCATTGAGTGTTACTCAATGGCAAAGCTTTGAATAATAAAGTACCTTAAAATATTAATGAATCAGGAAATTATATTTTTTTCAGTAATCTCTGCATTATAGAAAAGCAATGTCAAAATGATAACTTAAATAATTGTAAGATAACTTAAGAATATTTAACCATTTATCCATTTTATTCCTCAGTGTGTTAGGATTCTTTTTAATAATTTTTATCTGATCAAAGGGTATTTAATTTGGGAAGATAAGCCCAAGGTAACCATGTTGTCCTATGCTGCCAAAATGATTCTAAGCAAAGCCCATTCCACTCCTGCAGCAACATCATTAACAACTTTCATTCAGTTATATCTCACCTTATGACTTATTTCAATTTAAAATCCTGTGAGGATTTGAATCCTAAAAGAAACAAAACCAATTATTTATGCATATTTCAATACATATAATGCATTTCTTAGCACAAATTAATTGAATTGTGGTATTATTAAATTTCTCTACAGTGTAAATTTTAAAGCAATTTAGCTTCCTTGTCTGCACATTACATGCACTCTTAAGTTGATGTAAACAACTTCCTTTTCTTGATAAAGAAAATATTCTTTATCTTCTTCCACTTTGTTGCCTCCATGAAATCCTCTTTCTGGGTAAATATCTCTTAATAGTCAGCAGAACACTCAGGCCAGGTCTCTTTGGCCTGTGTTTCCAGTTGTGTGCTTTGCTTGGGCTGCCATAACAAAGTACCAAACACTGGGTGATTTAAACAATGGAAGTTTATTTCCTCAAAGTTCTGGACTCTAGACATCCAAGATCAAGGTGTCGACAGCTTTGGTTTCTTCCAAGGCCTCTCCCCTTGGCTTGTAGATTGATATCTTATTTTGATATTTTCACATGGTCTTCCCTCTGTAACTGTGTCCTAATCTCCTCTTATTATTAGGACACCAGTCATATTGGATTTAAGCCCACCCAGATGATCTCATTTTACCTTAATTTTGCCTTTTAAAGTAAAAGGCCCTATCTCCAAATACAGTCACATTCTAAAGGTAGGGGTTAGGCGTCAACATAAGAATTTTGGAAGGATGTAATTAAGCTTGTAACATCTGCTTAGATTAATTCTATTTATTTAGTCATCTCATTAACATTTCTCTCTCTTCTTTTAACTCATATTGCGTATTTCTGAATTTCTTATATTGTTATTCATCTTGCCAAGTGCTATATGCTTTATGCCAAATCTCCTGAGAACAAATGTTTAGTTCCTTTTCTGTATCCAACCTTGTATCACACTGTGCTTTATGGAAAGTAAATGCTCAATAAAAAGAAACTGATTGGATTTCCTGTGATTCCTAATGCTTTAAGATCTTCTGTCCTCTTCCTCACTGCCCAGTAATCCCACATCTTTAGGTAAATGTTCAACTCCAAAGGTGAAAGTCATTTATATAAGAAATGTGTATAGGTTGTCAACTTTATAAAAGAAAGGAGTTTTCTGAAAACTAAATAATAATTCTTCACCTGTTTTTCAGATCTGTACTTTCTCATTTCATACTTTCTTAAGGCTATTGAGAGTCATATCTAAAGTGATTGCATTGCTCAAAAAAACTCTTTTCTGCAAGTGAAATCTGTGGACAAATATGAAATGTGAACAAATTCATGAAATATGGATGTGACACAACTTAACCTGCTTACTAATTTACACACCCTGTAATTAAACCTGGGCCTGTGTGAACTATACATTTCATTGCAAATACACACATAGAAATATTATTATTTCATCCTTCTGAAGAAGAAAAAGAAGTGTTACGAGGACCCTAAATTACTCCCTGTCCACTAAGCATTACAAGCCCAGAAAGTAATCAACTAAGTTTAACCAATGAACAAAGATTTCAATGCAAAGCCTGCTTACATGCTCTCCTTAGATCCCAAAGTTCCCTGTCCTATGTATTCTTCAAATTTTGACAACCCATGGGTGCATTAAAAAATAATATTTTAAAATAATCATAAAATTTAAATTTTATCTAGCATTTAACCTGGTGTATTCCAATAGAAATCCAAAATTTGTAAATACATTTAAATCATATGCTATTGTGCATATTATTGTTAATGACTCAAATAATTTGATGGCAAAGGGGTAATGTAAAAATTCAACATTATTATTAAGATTCTTAAAACTTACCATGGCTTTAGTACCCTTCATCTTTTAAATCCCCCCCGCAAAAAAAAAAAAGTTAAACACAGTCAATATGAGAAAATGGGACTCCCCTGGTGGTGCAGGAGTTAAGAATCTGCCTGCCAATTCCAGGGACACGGACTCAAGCCCTGGTCCGGGAGGATCTCACATGCCGTGGAGCAACTAAGCCCGTGCACCACAACTACTGAGCCTGCACTCTAGAGCCCGTGAGCCACAACTACTAAGCCCACGTGCCACAACTACTGGAGCCCACACGCCTAGAGCCCATGCTCGGCAACAAAAGAAGCCACCGCAATGAGAAGCCTGCGCACCACAACGAAGAGTAGCCCCCACTCGCCACAACTAGAGAAAGCCAGTGCGTAGCAACGAAGACCCAATGCAGCCAAAAATAAATAAATAAATTTATTTAAAAAAAATGAGAAAGTGATTTGCACTAATTCTTAGAGACTGACAAATATCTGAGAATATGATGTGACTAATTTAGTTCCAATAATTTCCAAATTAGTATTATTCAGACTACAGAACATCTCTGTTCAATAAACAATTGACTATACATGGTTCCATTTTTTATTGGGCTGTATATGCAATCACTGATTGAGGTTATTATAACCATGAATGCTTGGTTCATCTCATTGCCTAAATGTCATCATAAGACACAGTATCTAAGATACTAGAACTCTGAGCAGGTATATAGAAGTGTGGGTATAAAATAGATATCTCAGACTGGCAGTTGGAGTTTGCCTTCAATGTATTTCCTTTAGTTTTATAACTAAGATAAAAAGAGAGGAATGTTAGTGGACAATATTTATTATTTCAAGAGTTTTACACAAAATTCCCTTTCTGTGGTTTCTTCTGAAAATTTGATTATCTTACAACAAACGTCTTCTTTCCTACATGGTGACAGTCAGATGGAACTGAGTAGTCACAACCCTGTTCAGGCAGGACAAGCAAGCTCCCATGTCACCACCACCTCCCCTACTCCCTATTGTATTTTCCCTAACGCATTCTCTCGCCTGCATGGACATGGAGGCATTTATATTTGCCACACTTTATACCAAAGGAGAAAGATGGAAAATAGAATTTGAGATGTTGAGGTTTGGATCAAGTTCTTGGAGGAGCTGAGAATGTTGTGAGATATCAATACTGGAGAGAAAGACCAAAAGAAAAAAATGTCCACATTCGTGGTCGAAGTATAGAAACTCATTTTTTCAATAATATAAATAACTAGAAAGAAATAGAATATGTTTTTATAGAACCCTTTAATGTTAATTTTAAGGTTCTTTAGGTGTGTTTTGATATCAAAAATGTTCAGAATCGTTTCCTCTTAAGTATATTTTATGTATTTCTAAGTCCTTGAAATTGGTGGTCCATGCAGTTAACAATAAAGCAACTTATTATTGAGTAGAATATTCATTTAACCATGAAAAAACATTCCTTTAAAGATTTGTATACAACGACTATAGTTTAAAGTGATTTACACATTTCTTAAAAACCCCATAAATTATTATTTTCCTAAGGTACTTATGAGTTGTTTATATAATAAAAGTGTCACAGTGGAAGAAAAATAAACTGCATCTTATACCATGGTTGGGTTAAAGTAATCAAGCTCATTATATTATCAAGTCCATTGGAAAATATTATGATTCAAGGTGAAAGCCATATTGCTAAAGCATTAAGTTTTCTTTAGCCTTGAAGTAAAGACCCATCTGGTATTATTGTCAAAACAATAAGATTTGGAAATTCTCTTGCTTCTGTGTTCATTCGAACACAAACTCAAATAGAATTATTTTTCTATAAATAAATGTTTAAATTTATGACTGCACATATAAGAAACTGGAGACTTAAAACAGATTTCTAAAAGTAATTATTTAAGCGGAAATGTCGCTCTATACAGCTGGTATAAAAGAAATGAGAAAAGCTTAATAGTTAAAACAAAAGACTATTTGAAGACCACATTCTTAAGAATCTTAAGAGCCTTGGCTGCTGAGCCTGTGCGTCTGGAGCCTGTGCTCCACAACGGGAGAGGCCACAACAGTGAGAGGCCCACGTACCGCAAAAACAAAAACAAAAACTAAAAAAGAATCTGGTTAAAATATACCCAAATTACAGATGAATTTAGAGAGGAGAAAAAATGTATTTTCATCTGTATGTTAATTTTTACAGAGCAAAAGAAAAACAAAAGGAGAGAGAGAAAAGAGAGAGAGAATAGAGAAAGAGAGAGAGAGAGAGGAGGCAGGGAGGGAAGAAGGTAGGAAGGAATAAAAAACGGAGATAAATTGTGAGTCATAGCATCTCAGTAGTAAAAGTTGTCTAAGAAATCATCACACCGACCTAGTTAATTAACAAATGCTTTCTGGAAAATAGTAAAGACATTCCTAATGAGGAAGAACATACAAGTGTTACAGATTAAATTAGCAAATGCTGGCATTAAGCCAAAATCTGCCTTTCTTCTATTTCTACATGTCAGCTCTATTTTGACCTTTACATCTGCAAAATAGTCATTTTTCGATTTGCACTTCATAGTGTAGACATAACTTCAAGATGAATGTGGTAAGTGTTGTTTACTTACTGCTGGAGTAAGTAAACCATGTTGGAGGCATGGCTTGGTACCTACCAGGCACTCTTCGTCTTCTGGAAATGTTAAGCCTTTAACTCCAGCTATGACCTCTATTAACAGGAATTACTGCTATTGAGTTTCCAAATTATTTAACTATTTCTTGTTTGTTCGATTTTTCCACTCCCCCCTCCCCAGCTCTGCATAGAATCACTGCATTCCTCCCTTCACAGAGAATATGATTTTTAAAAAGTCTGGCAAGCTTTGAAGTTAGTGAGACCCGGGGCTCATCCAAGTTCTGTTAGCTCATACTAACCTGCTAATTACTGCACCACCCTTTCATGTTTACTAGAGAAACAATGTGAACAAAATATTCACAACTCACCTTCAAAGATTAAATTAAGATATCATTGCTACTCAAGAATTTTTCAAGTACGTATATCCAATTGTCCTTTCCCTACTTTACATCTAGATCTCTCATTCAAAGAACCAATATTTTCCATGGAAATGTTTATGAATACAATTCAGTAAGTAAGGTGTGAGGAAAAAAATTTGTTTTTTGGAAAGTCCTACAGGATGTAATATTTTTCAAGACTATTTGCCAAACATGTTAAACTGTTTGAGAAGAAAAGTACTACCTTGCTATTTGGCTATTTGTAGGAGACATAAACTATGACTTGGAACCCCTAGAAATTTTCAATATTTCCTTGCAGTTACATTTTCCTATGGCAATAAAGGTAGACTCTCGTTTCCAATATTTAAACCTCACTGCCATCCACAATAGTAGGTTAACACCTGCCCAGTGTCATATGACTTGCCAATAAATTATGTGGGAAGAATATATATATCTCTGCCTTATTGATTTTGGGCTTGACCAGGTGATATACTCTTGAATGGGATATGTGAGTAGATGTGCTGTTAATCATGTTAAGCAGAAGGTTTAAAATTATTTTAAAGTCTGTTTCAGGCTCTCTTGTGTTACTGTCTTATGCTATGAGAATAGCATGCCCCAATTAAGGGCAGATCCTTCAGGCTGGGTCCTGAAATGAAAAGGTGTGTTAATGCAGACTTACCATTGGGCACCAGCCTGGATCACAATCAGAGTAGCCCTACAAACTTTATGACACTTGAGCAAGAAATAAATGTTTTTTGTGCTATAAATCCCTAAAATCTGGGAGGTGTTTGTTACATAGCATTATCTAGCAAAAGCTGATTAATGTACTGGTTAGTAACTTTGATCATACTCTTAAAAAAGTTTTTTTATCCAAAAAAAGGCCAAGAGTTACTGTTATATAATGTGCCATGACAGCACAAAGTGATGTGCATGTTTGTCAATTCTCTGCTGTATTTCTTCATAATATACTGCCAATGTATAAAACAGACAACTGAGGGAAACATACTGTATAGCACAGGGAACTCTACTTAAGGCACTGTGGTGTCCTAAATGGGGAGGGAAATCCAAAACGGAGGGGATATATGTATATGTATGGCTGATTCATTTTGCTGTGCAGTAGAAGCTAATACAACATTGTAGATCAACTATACCCCAATAAAAATTAATTTAAAAAATATACTGCCAAACTAGTTGTTCAATAAGTCAATCTGCAGGTTCATCCTAGGAAAGATTTTCAAATTAATCCATGGCTATCATTTAGTTTATCCTCTTACTATAGACAAGTAAATTACTCTAGATTTTTAGCCTCCAACTTCTTCCTCTAAGTCTTATTCGTTCCTTTCTGTAATCTTTTTTACATTTCTGGATTTCTAATTTAACAAAGGTTAAAAACTAAAAAACTGTTATTATAAAAATTGCATTCCAATCTTTTCAAATCACTTTAAAATATGAATTGTCATTTAAATATTTGAACAGTACATCTGTTTCATTTTCTTCAACCATACATCACTGAAAGATGTCACAGATGCTGTTTCCGTCTGATCACTCAGTGTCCATATTCCTGAAATTTCTGGACTCATAATTTGTGCAGGATATAGAGATCCATAGAGCAACCCTCAACCTCAGTGACATATTGGAGGTGAGCACACTGAGGTTCAGAGAGGTTAAATTATATGACTAAGTTCACACAGCATATCAAGGGCAGAACTGGGACTTTAACCTAAGACTTTTGCCTGTGAATCCACTCATCGTTATTAAAACATGCTGTGATTTTTAAAAAAGTGTTAATAAGTAATCTTTAGACTGACTGATTCAGGCATTGATAGGCAAGCAAAATTTACAAACAGCCAGAAATGCTGTCATTCCTGATAGGACCATACAACCACTTAAGATCAGGATTGTCCTAGGGCTTCAACGGCAGAACTCTTTAAAGTGCTAAGAAGTTTCCCAGTGACTTACTTTCCATTAATTATTCTTTAATAATTCTGCTAAATGTGTCCTAATTCACTTCTGGGTGTGCACTTGGTAATCGTAAGTATATGATAAGTAAGTATATGATTCAAAAGTATAATTCACATGCCCCAATATCAAATATATGCATAGAAAATTCTTAGGAATTTAGTTTAGAGCTCAATCATCACATATACCTACTTTTGTGCATAGTCTAGTAATTTAAAAAATGCATAGTGCAGTCAAGGTAATTCAACCAACAGCTTTTAACTACCTAGTATATAGCAGGCACTCAATTATGTAATGAGCGATACCAAGGTAAATATGGTATGGCATTTGTTCTCAAAGTGCACATTCAAAAACAGACGTCTACCGATCTGGGAGACAGTGTGGACCTTTCACTGTGAAAGCATATTATCTAAATTTTTAATTTATATAAATGTCATCATAAAGACTACAATACATCACTTCCCCTTATGAAACTTGCACCTTTGACCACTGCTTCTTTTTATTCTGAAAAGTTTGCTTCTGCTGAACACTAAGGCAGAGGTTCTAGCAGAGGGTGTGGCATTATTTGCCAAGGGTTGCATCTTTATCTTGCTCTGAAAAGTTGAACGTGATTTTCATGTAAAACATATTTAAATGTTATATTAGCATTCCCCAAATGCTTCCCTTGTTCATCAAATATAAGCACTCAAATATGTCCGCTGAAGACATTTTTACATTATTTCCTCAAATGTGAGCCAATTTTAATTTAGCCGGCAATTATTCTGAGTGAATGGAAGTGACTTTTTACCTAATTTGCTCTGGTTAACATTAATTCCTAGCTAGTAATTGCTTTAGCAGCTGTAAAAATGAAGGAGCTTATGGTACCCCATGCCTCCCTACCACACACACTGGCACAGTGATGCGGAACTGGAAATGCCTTCTCCTGGAGAAGGAGAGCGGAGACATCAGTGAAACATTCTGTTCCCTTCCTGTAAAATATGTCTTATTTTCTCATAGGACTTTCTAGAATGAAGGCGGACAGTGGGATTGAAGCAATCGATGGCTGGAAATTTAAGGAAATGATAAAAGACACATTTCACAACGCCGGATCTATGACTCATGTCTGTTACTTTTTTTAAGACATGGTCCACAATTTACCTTTTAAAGAAAGCTTTCCTTCTATCCCATCTGTGAGTAAGGTGACCTTATAGTTTATCGTTTAACTGGAACAATGTTGAGAGTGAAATGCGGCAATAATTAATAGAGCTGAGACAAAGGCATAAACTGGACTGTCCCTGCTAAACTGGGATGGATGGCCGCCCTATCCACGAAGCGAGCAACATCTCCTCAAGATTCTAATAGTATTTACTGCAGGTTTTACTTGTTGGACATTCAGCATGTGCTACAGGGGGTTCCTTATATTTTATGTGTATGTTCTGTGCCCTTGACTTGGTCTATAATATCCTTTGAAAGCAGAGAGGACGGCTTTTACTTGGATTTTTTCTCTAGAACCTAACACAAATCCTACACACAGCACGCACTCAGGAGATATGTTTAAGGCAATAGGTGAACAGAGTTAATGCTTAATTAATGTTTGTTGAAGGAATCTGCATTAGTTAGGGTTCTCTAGACACAGAGCCAATAGGTTCTGTTATACATGCATGTGTGTTTATATATGTTTATAAATTTATATATTTTATGTATATATAAAGAGATTTATTATAAGGGATTGGCTCACATGATTATGGAGGCTGAGAAATCCCAAGACCTGTGATAGGAAAGTTAGAAATCTAGGAGAGCCAATGTGTAGTTCCAGTCTGAGTACCAAGGCCTCAGTACCAGGAGAACTGAAGGTGTGAGTTGAAGTCTAAAAACCATCAGGTTCAAGAACCAAGAAAAACTGAATTTTCAGTTGAGTCCAAAGCCAGGAGAAGACTGATGTCTCACCTCTGAAGTCAGGTATTTCCTCCTGCTCATGGAATAGTTGGCCTTTTTGTCCTATTCAGGCCTTCAACTGATTGGATAGGGCCACCCTCATTGGGGAAAGCAATGCTCAACCTACTGATTCAAATGTTAATGTCATTCACCAACATCTTCACAGAAATACCCAGAATAAAGTTTGATGAAACATCTGGGAATTCTGTGGCCCAGTCAAGTTGACACATAAAATTAAACATCACAAAATGCAGCACATGATATTTGTAGTGACAGTGGCTTCAGCTAATATTATCACATCTTTACCTTTACCTTGATTTCAGCTAAATGCATAATGGTTTATTTCTATTACAAGATGATAAGATCTTTGCTTCCCCTGGATTTTCCCAAAGTCTCTAGAATCATATTTGTTAATACTGTTAATGATAACACCTTAGGAACTGTGAAGATACAAAGGTGAACAGGGAACGGTTCCTGCTTTCAGAGCCCTAAAAGTCTTATTTGAAAGAGGAGATGAATACACATAAAAGATAACTCACAGTAGAGTCAATAAGTCACCTAATGTTTGTGGTATAAACAGAAAATACAGAACAGTGTGGTGGATAGTGTAAAAATTTGCAGTCTGAAACGTGGGTGTAACTTCCATACCATTTCAGAGAGACCTGCATTTAAATCCAGCTCTATGAATTAACAATTGTGTGAGCTTTGACATTCAGAACTTCATTTATTCCACTGTAAAATAAACAGTGATAAATTTCTGTCATATAATTGTTAGAATTAAATGAGTTGTGGACTGGAACATTGCACTCAAATTACTATTGTAATCATCGTTATCACCATTACGAACATTATGTTTATATACCAACAGCTATGATTTTTGAACCTTTCTTTTTATTGTTATTATTAAATGTAAAGAATCCTAAACCCAAATGATTATTGTAAAGAGTAAACGATATAGCACATGTTTAAATTTTTAGTTAATCTAAAATAATAGTACAATTATTAACTGGAGTATTATTGTCATTACTATAACACAGAGTGGAAATATGCCATAAACAGTATAGCTGTGTCTATTATTCTATAACTTTATAATTTAAAAGTAATTGGGCCAAACAAATAATTCAAAGAACTGTTCTCTAAAATATTTTCATTGTTCTGCCATATTCCTTTCCCGTATTCTTTTATTAGAACACATAATTGGGTGTGAAACAGAAAATTTCTAAATTCAAGGTTGTGACATCCAGGAGAATATAGAAAAATATGGAAAGTGAACATAAAGTTAGGGAGATATTTTCAGGTGGCCCTCAAACAGGAAGATTTTTCTCTTTTGGCCAAAAGCGAGAAAGGGGTATATGAGCCTTGTTCTCACCACATGACTTCAGAAAAGTCATTCTTTCTCATAGTGGAAAATAAATATGAAAATACACACATGAAAGAAACAACTTTCTAAAGACCATGCTTTAGCTAAAAAGAAATAGAAGAGCCACAAACGTTGCGTTGAAATTTCCTCCCTTATAAGACTGAACTTTGAGTAGATCCAGACAAAGAGGCTAAGCATGTGAATTAAAATATCAAGCCCAATACAACCATGGTATCACTTAAAGGCACACCACAGAAGACAGCAATGTAAAACTAGGAAATGAAAAAAGAGGGTGCAAACATGAGCTGAGTGACTAAATGCTGAGGGTCCAATTCAATCAAGGTCCAAAGTATAATTAGAATTGTATATAAATTATAATTCGGTGTGTTCATACTTAAGTGTACCTGAAGAGATGCTTTGGAAGTCATGAGAGTAAAAATAGAACAAAATCTTATGGATTTTCAAATGTATAACCTTATTTTTATTTGTATTTTATTGAAATTTTAGGCACACATAGAAGTGTGAACTGATTGATAGAGTCTAGTGATTGGTTATCATTGCTCATATTCCCCTTTACACCTCTCCTTTTTCAGTTGCTGACATTTAGTTTCAATTAATTTAAATTGATTAATCTCAATTAATTCCACATCAAATAGTTTAGAGTCAGAAAGATGTAATTTATCTAAATTTATAAATTTAAATTTATAACTTAAAATTATACCTCTCATGCTTGTTTATGATCTTGCAAGTCATTTGGGGAGAAAATAGTACGTACTTCATAGGGCATTTGGGGGTTAAATGATATATAAAAGTTTTAGCAGAGTAAGTATAGGAGCCAAATATCTTAAAAGCACCACTGGTCCCGTAATCATCACAAGGTGTCTTCCTTTTCAGTTCTTGGGATTCAGGTACTGGAAACTTCTGTAGAAGAACAGAATGTGTTCAGCTTTCTATGAAAAGTGGTTTGGCAAAACCACATTGTGTTCCCCTTGAACAAAGATCATCACCTGGGAGGCATACACATATATAATGTAAATTTTTTCTATCATATTTTTGTTATTTTTAATTATTAGAATGTAATTCATTCATTGGATTCAATGTGGAGGAAAAAAGTATACATATTAGGGTATTTGTTCAGCTATCAACTATCAATGGAAACTTGGTATAGTCATTTCAACCTCAGGGCCTTGGTTTCTTCATTTGCAAGATGGAAAATTGTAACATTATTTTTCCATATTTCTATGATTTTTCTAATAGTGGTCCAAAACTCACAAGTATAAGAAATTAAAATTTTTAAAGGGTTTGGTCACTCAGTCTGTGGCTATTGACTCATGATAGCTAAAACACAGTGCTGCTTTAGCGTGAACAATTGCTAACCTTACATTTACTTCCATAGAATCCTTCCAATAGAATAGAGATTTCATGAACACTCATCTATTAATTAGAGTAAACTCTTTGCACACTTAAGTGCTTAAGAAATAGATGGACATGAGAGATTGAAATGATCTTTATGATTTTCTGTTTCATTATACTTAGCTAGAAAATCCTTTTGGTTTCTACCACTTTCAGAAATCATAATATTATTTGTTGCTTAATTTAAAACTATGCTCAAACCAACAATTTTAATGTGTCCAAATTCTTACTTCAAAGTAGATTCAACATAAAACAGTAAATTCTTTGTGGTGGGAAATTCTTCTTGCCTAAGAGCTATTATTTAGACAATGAACTCTCATTGTGCAGTTAGTGTAGGTATGGTAGAAAATCGAACTGACACTGCTTTGGTGCTGGAGATATTTTCTAGACAAACTTTTAAATACATTCCTGTTGTGCTTGGCTGTCAAACACATTTCTTCAAAAGTAGAGGGCAGAAAAAGAAATCCTGATTCATTGAGAAGTGGCTGTTTCATCTTCAATTCTTTCACACTTTCACCTGGTCTCCCTTCAAACTCCCCTTTCTGCACACCAGTGCTCACCATTGAAAAAGAATGCAGTTTCCTGATATATCCTATTCCAAGTAATAAACTTAGCATCTAGTCTTTAGTCTTCATCTTCAAAGCACTTGGCAAACATTAAATAATTAATCTCCACAACACATGTGGGAAGTAGACATACATTATTATCACCATGACAAAACTGGAGGCTTCCTGAGTTTAAATGAGTGGCCTGAGGCCACAATCAAGTTATTATCAGAGCTGAAATTAGTTGCTGCTTCCCGGTCTCATTTTAAGACCTCACCAGGTCGCCTCCTGTCCTAATAAGAACCCAAGTCCACTTTCTGCATAATTTTCATAAAGAATCAACAGCATGTTGCTATTTCTGCCTATTAGGGAATTTGTATAAATAATTTTGGACATGGTAAATTCAAATTTATTAACCAGTAATGACATGAGATAGATTTTATTGCAGTTTGTTCTGATAGTGACCAAAGGGTTTCACCTTTAAACAAGACATCAGATGATGGCTGTCCAGGAAGGAAATGACGTTACCTTCAACAAGTCTGTGGGTCTGTGTTTCAAAAATCCTGTTTAAAATACAATATATCATATTTTTACCCTAGTAGGTAGAAAGGATTTTTGGCAAGAGCAATGGATATGCACTAAGGAAATACTTGGTAAAGTTTAAAAATGAAAGAAGCATATTCATTAGCATTTGTTGAACACTGAGTCCCTTCTAAGAACTGTATGTGGCAAAGAATCATAGTCTAAACCTCATGGGCTTAAGCGGTAGTCTTATTAATATTTGCTTGTAAGTAGCTGCAGTTGTACTTACTAATAAAATCTCCCGATGAAGTGCAGGTCGTTCCTCCTGCAATCCCTACACTCAGTATCTCAGAATGTGTACATTCTATAACTCCCAAGTTAAGGAGCTCTACAAGAGAGAGCCGTGCCCTGACACCATAGAATTAGCAGGTGAGCCCTCATCATGTCCAGTGATAAACAGCCTTTGGTGAGCTGAACTCATGTTGCTGGTCTGCTAATTGGCCAGTTATATTCATTTGGTGTTGCTGAGCCTCTAGACAAATTAAGGTTAATTGGAATCAGGAATGGATCAGCAACCTTGGTACTCAATCTGTTTAGCAGTTCTCCTCAACTCATTACTTTTCTTCTTTCAGCTCCTTGCACAACGAAGTGTTGCTCATTCTATTGGCCTCTATGGTGACACTGTATTATTACAAAATGTTTCAAAAGGGAATTATTGGGGGGACAAGCAGCAAATCGCAACTCAGTAGCATCAACAGAATCAACACCTCTAAGATGTATTTTGTGAATGTCGTCTTCATGTAGCTTTTCCAAGTATGTCTCTATCTAATCCCTCAGGACGTTTCATTTTGTTATTTGGGGTCCTCTTTTGGTAGAACAGAACCTACTCCTGGAAAGGACCTCAACATGTCCATCTGATCTAGTTCCTAGTCAGAGATTATATTAATCCATTTGATAGATTAAGTAAAGAAACCCTGAGTGGGATAAATTTTCCCAAATGTCTGTACTTAGGCTGTTAGCATTTTGGTCTCCAGCTTCATAATTTAGTGACTTTCAACTATGCCATGTTGCCTCCATACTATTTCTAATAGCTAATAGTTATTAGACAATCACTATGTTCCAAGCAATGGTGAAGTGCTTTACATGCATTACATTAATGAATCCTTACAAGCTTTAATCCCATTTCAGAAGAAACACCCTTCATTGAATTAGCCTGATTGCAAAGTCCCTACTACATATTCAATAACAATTATTCAACAGAGAGAATCTGTAAACAATTCCAGAATCCACGTCCTGCCAGTTACCACTCTGAATGAAAATCAGGACTTTGAGAGACAGCTCTGTGATTTAGGAAAATGATGTACATCCCATTCAGACCTAGGCAATGAGGAATACTGAGCATTAATAGCCATCAGAATCCCACTAGAGAGAATGTTCTTGCCATCCTAGATTCATTAAAAAAATAATAAAAAATAAAAACGTACATAATGATGAGAATTATTTTATTAACTTCAAAAGTAAGAATCTCCCAAGTTATTGAGATAATTATGATTCAGTCGGTTTTCCTGGCAGAAAAAAAAAGAAAACTATATACACAATAAATCCTATTATAACCACATACCAGTGTTCCTTATACATTCAACAAGACTCCTCTTTTGGCACTGTGATATCCTGTTCTCATTGCTCTCCTCTTGACACTTCTCTGTATCCTCCACTAACATCTCTCCCCCAAATTCCTCTTTTCAAACACTTCACCACCCTGTTCTTCTCAAGGGCATTCAATCGGTAAGCAGAAATACAAAGGAGACAGCCTATGTATCTTCTCTGCTCCTAACCATTTCCCTTTCTACTATACCCTCGTGTATTAATGAGAGAAACTCCAAAAGTAATACTTCCACACCACTCCAGAGTGATATTTGCCACACAGAACCCCAATGGGGGGTTTCTTATGTAATTGTTTCTAATGTTTTTCCAGCATGTATAATTGTATAAAATAACAAGCAAGTTTATGGCTTAGTTATCCTTGAATACATTTTATCATCTTCCTGGCCAAACAATTCAATTATTTTTCATCCTTTGGAAAACTTCTAAGCTAAAATTATGAAATTGTTCAGGGAATTAAAAGATGCTCAATGATTTGTGCCAAATGTAAAATCTGTAAGGTTTCTGACCATTTTAAGGCATGATTCGCAAAGCTTATGTGCATACGACTCAACTGGGACTGTTATTAAAATTGTAGAAATTTCTGAACCCCACAACCAAGAGTTTTAATTAGGCTGGTTTACATCTGACAGCATCAATTTTTTTTAATGCACTTGAGAGCTTTTATTTATAGAGAAGAATTTACAAATATTTTTATTTTTAAAATTAAAAATCAATTTATTAAAGTAATGAATTCAGAAATGCAGATTTCTTTTAAGACTTTCTACATAGCTTTACTGAAATATAATTGACATGTAATAAATTCCGTATGTTTAAATTGTATATTTGATAAGTACTCCCATGTAGCTATCACCACAATCAAGATAATACTACATTCATCACCCCCCCAAAATTTCCCATTCACATTTGTAATTCTCCTTTTCCCCCCCTCTCTACACCTTACCTCCCATTCTAGGCAATTACTGATTTGCTTTCAGTGACTAGATATCAGTTACATTTGTAGAATTTTATATGAATGGAATGATATATGGAACAGGTTCTTGGAGTTTTTGTTTTTTAAAGGGA
Source organism: Aethalodelphis obliquidens (assembly GCF_003676395.1). NCBI lineage: Eukaryota > Metazoa > Chordata > Mammalia > Artiodactyla > Delphinidae > Aethalodelphis > Aethalodelphis obliquidens. The sequence continues at coordinate 6,532,465 of NW_020837950.1, read as the reverse complement.
GAAATATTTGGCTTTTTTCTTTTTTTTTTTTTTTTTTGCGGTACGCGGGCCTCTCACTGCTGTGGCCTCTCCCGCTGCGGAGCACAGTCTCCGGATGCACAGGCCCAGCGGCCATGGCTCACGGGCCCAGCCACTCCACGGCATGTGGGATCCTCCCGGAACGGGGCACGAACCCTTGTCCCCTGCATCGGCAGGCGGACTCCCAACCACTGCGCCACCAGGGAAGCCCTATTTGGCTTTTTTCATTCAGAATAATTATCTTGAGATTCATTCGTGTTATGTATATATTAATAGTTCATTCCTTTTTATTGCTGAGTAGTATTATTACATTGTCTGAATATACCGCAATCGGTTTATGCATTTGCCTATTGATGGACTTCCGGATTGTTCCCAGATTTTGGTTATTACCAATTAAGCTGATATAAACATTTTTGTACAAGTCTTTGCATGTACATATGCTTTCATTTCTTTTGTGGAAATACCTAAAAGTGGTAACAGCTGTCATGTGGTAAATAGGATATGTTTAATTTTTTTATGAAAATGACAAATTGTTTTCCAAAGTGGTTGTACCATTTCACATCCCCACTTAGTATGCAAGGGTCCCTCTGCCTCATATCCTTACCAATGCTTGGTATGGTCTATCTTTTTAATTTTAGACTAGTTTTAATTCCAATAAGCATGTAGAAGTTTCTCATTGTGCTTTCAATTTGCAATTCACTCTGACTACTAATGTAGAGACTTTCATGCACTTATTTGACAACTGCATCTCATCTTTACTGAAATATCAGTTCAAAGTTTCTGTACATTAAAAAAATAGGTTATTAATTGCAGATTTTTCAAATATATCCCTTATCAAAATGAGAAGATTTTCTTCAATTTCTAATTCGTTGAGGGTTTTTATCAGGAATCAATTTATTTTTTGTAAATTGTTTTCTTGTTCCTTATCTAATAGTTTATCTGTGCCATTCTGGATAAGTTTTGATTGAGTTTTCTTCTCGTCAAGGTTAGTATTTTCCTGCTTATTTGCATGCGTGGTGACTTTTGATCAGATACCAGAACTTGTACATTTTACCTTTGGGAATGCTTAATATGTTGGTATTCCAATAAAATTCTTGAGCTTTGTTATGGCAAACCACTAGGTAACCTGAAAGCAGTCTGATCCTTTTAGATCTGTGTAAGGTTTGTTTGGCAGGATCAGGGTATAGTCTAGGGTGAATTTTTCCCCACTACTCATGTAAGAACCTTCTTAGTGATCTACCCCATGTCCTGTGATTTGCAAAGCTTTCCACTCTGGCTGTTGGGACCAGTACTGTTCGAGATCCTGTGTGAGTTCCAAGTATTATTTCCTCTAATCTTTTCAGATGTTTCTTCCTCAGCCTTGAAGAGTTTCTGCACACATGTGTGCTGATCAGACCTCAGCTGAAAACTCCAGGGAGTACCTCTCAGGGAGTACCTCTCAGGGTTCTGGTTGTTCCTCCAGGGAGCTCTCCTTTCTCTGGTATTCTGCTCTGCAAAATGTAGCTGCTTTGGCCTCCCTGAACTCCCAGTTATGTCTCCTTAACCCAAGAAAAAGTCTGGAATGTACTTTCCATGGTACAACCTGGAAACTGTCTCCTGGAAGTAGGCTGGAGTAATCAAAAGGCTCACCTCATTTGTTTCTCGTCTCAGGGCTCACTGTCCTTCATTGCCTAATGATCAATTTCTTTAAAACTGTTGTTTCACATTGCTTGCCTGGTTTTTTAGTTATTTCAGGCAGGAAAGTACTTTTGATCCCTAATCTGCCACCTAAGTTACCCATTAAACTTTTCAAGTCAATTTACAATCTTTTTCTCTAATTATGAATCCAGTTAACGTGTAACTATCACTTTAAAGATGGCCTTTGATCAGTATTTTGCCTAATTTATAACCGTATCTAACCAAAACACTTAATCTACATTTATAATTTTAAATATTCAGTTTTTATCCATAACTTAACTATCTCACTGAGAGCATTCTCAATGCAGATGTGAAAGCATATTGGTGTGCTGTGCAGGGATTACAAAGCTTATTTATTTCCTCTGACCTCGGGATGGCTGGGTGGGATCTTGAATGCCTGGAGCCCTTGTGTCTATATGTGCACAAAATGGAAAAGGGTGGCAAAAACTCTTCTAACAAACAAAACTCTCACAAATTCTTAAGTATTTCTTTTACACCTAATAAATTGTACTTATAAGTATAGTAAATATTAAACTCAAAATTATTCTCATGCTGTTCTCACACAGTAGACTTATATTCTTATTTTCAAATTAAAATCTCAACCTATAATTAATTTCTTCCTTAAACATTTTAAATTGAAATTACAAGTTAGATACTATAACAAAAATAAACAGTACAAGCACTTTAATTTACCAAAAGTACACAAATTTTTTTCCCTTAACATAAAAGTGTTCATACTGGATGTTTGATTTGCTTTATCATATTAAGCTTTGATAAAACACATTTACCCAATAAAGTGGCCAGTATGCTTTCCCAAGCAAACTAGAATTTTCATGTCTGAAAAATGAGGTTGTATATAAAGAAAGATTTGGCAGGAAAGTGAGTTTCATTCCCTTTTCTTTCTTTCCTTTTTTTCTCCCAAGACAAAACTAGAAAATACTTAAATGCTCACTAAACAGACTCCACAGTTACAAAGGTGTGTGGTTTTACAATCCTCATTCCCTAAATTCAAGTTACACATTTATATTAGTCCACTGGGCTTCAGTTATCTACATACTCATTTAACTTTAATCTTCTTCTGATTTTGCATTTCTTTGGCTCTCTTAAGACACTGTATTTTCTTCAAATCTGTCTCTGAAGGCACCAAAGTGAGATGCCCTTGAATAGTTCATGCAATGCCTCCCAATTTTGTATTTCACCATCTGAACTATGTAGATGGAATTCCATATTCTATGCTTCTTTTTTCTGGTCTGGCAGCACCACAGATTTTATGTATATTTAAAATTAGTTCCTATTGGATTTTGAGTGACATCCTGGGTTTGTTTGATTCTAGGGTATTTTACTAAAATTATACTAGCCACAGTGCCTAGGAAACTATACATTTTAAAGAGTATTAACCAATGATTCTGAAGCTGGTTTTTCTGATATCTCATGTTTGTACTTTAAGGCAAACATATATTAAACCCTTAGAAATACTGCTAGTTCCATACTGCAATAATATGAATAGCTACTTTTATATATTGAATATGCATAGTTTTTATTTAATTACCTTTGTGACATATTGTATAAACAATTTTCAGCTATAATCAATATTGTAAATATATATTAAACAATCTTTAAAAAACACAGATAATGTCTCTTCCAGTTATAAAAGATCAATACCAATAAGGAGAACAAACATTCCATTCCATAATCAACTAGGTTATATTCATCTGAATTACAGTGAACGATGAGGCCCTGTGGTCAGGGTCATATAGAAAAAGTCAACAATATGTTAGCTAATGTGCTACTATAAGTATTTATATTGCTTCTCCCTAAACAGAGCTCAGAATTGTAGTAGTATCTCTAAAAGATGATGGAATGTGGGTCCGTGATAAAAAGTCAGTCTATGTATTGACTCTTGTAGAGCACGACTTAATTCCAAGAGGTGACTCCATAACATTCTTAATCATGCTTTCACACATTAGAAAGTAAGGCAATTAATAGCTAATATATCCAGTAAAAATAAATACTGAACTAGATTATCTCCTAGTGAGCTTTTAGCATCTGTTGACCTTCTTCCTTAAATGCTCACAAAATCACCTAAAAAACAAAGACTTGATGCACATTTTGATAACTGATCATAGAAATGGCCGCAGATATTTTCAAGAATTGAAAAAAAATAGCTTGACTCTTCAGACGCTGTGTGTACTAAGTATCTCTCCTTTCATGAATTTAACAACAGAGAAGATATTACTGAGGGAAATTGGTCTTGGAGGTTTTATTTTGCAGGGGAGGGGTTAGAGTTGTTTTGTTTTAATTTATATTCTTTTCCTTCCCTCTTCATATAACTACCCCTCTCTAAGGCAAGAAAAAAAAAAGTAGAGATGAACTTCCTCCTCTATCATATCCATCTCCATATCGTTTCCTCTATCATATCGTATAACTCATATCATATAATATTCAGATCATATCCATATCGTTTCCTCTATCATATCGTATAACACATATCATATTCAGATCGTATCCATATTGTTTCCTCCATCGTATCATATAACTCATATCATATCATATTCAGATCATATCCATACCGTTTCCTCTATCATACCCAGCACAAAGCAAGACATTAGCAGCTAGACATCAAATTAGGACCTAAAGATATTCTGTATATGTACTATTAATGGAATTACAAATTTTAGAAGCTATTCGCTTTAATAATTAATATTTATTATGTTACCAGCCTTTGTAAATAATTTCTTGGGCGACTTTTGGAAAGTTTACTTATGGTAAGAACTTGGAGTATACCAAAGGTATATGAATTCATTCTTAGTGTGCATGTGTGCGAGCATGCATGCGTGTGTGTGTATACATGTATGTTTTTCTTTATGTTTGAAAATACAGAATATGTTAACTTGATTCACCTCAAGTTTTAATTGAATCTCTTCTATAGAAAGTCCTCTGCAAGATTCTGTGATGTGAAAGGATTAAAAAGTCAGTCACTTGCCTCAGGACGTTATCTAGAGAAGACAAAAGGAACAAATCTGGAAACAAAAGAATAAAAGTGGTTTGTGATTAAATTCCAAATGAGTAGAAGTCATAATTCAGTTTTGTTTTTTATCCTACAATTTGAATGAAATAGGTGACAGAAAAATAATTAAAATTATTAATCAAACACTACCCAAACAAACAAAATGTAACCTAATTGGAGATTATTCCTCAAAATAATCTTTTAATAGGCTCTACACACTTCAGTGGCCTTGAGAATTCCCCTTATTGAGGCGGTTGGAGATTCTCCAGGGATATCTTAGAAATGAGTTTTATTATTCTATATTTTAAGATCAAATTATTATTATTCAAGCTATCCAAAAGACTTGCTTGGAGAGTCAGGCAGACCCCTGTGGCCTTGGGCAAATTATTTTAACTCCTCCAAGCCTGTTTCTTCAACTAAAAAATATTAAATATATTTAGCTTATTGGGTGGTTATGAAGACTAAATATTATAACGTTCATTAAGCTCTTACTGCAGTGCTTACTGCACACAGTATGTACTCAGTGTTAGTTGTTATTGTTATTACTTTTATTTTGTAATTTTCAAACAGCATATGTATTTAAATGCATTCCTGAAAAGATGATTTTCCTAGAGAAGATCTGTAAATGTTCCAGGTAATTCCTAAAGAGGAAATCTAAAAATGTGAGTATTGGCCGCACTGTCATAACAAGTGTGTTGCATTTCCAAGGCACCTGCTTCCAAGGAGAGTGGGTTTTGTTTGTATTCAATACTTGTTAAAACATCTGAGGTAATACTAAATGGTCTTGCCATTGCACCTGAATGTACTGGCAGGTTAACTTGATGTTTCTGTCGGGTAAACTGGAATGTCAGTAAAATAGCTACCTAGTGCACTTCTAAGTCATTATCTGTGATGTAAATGCTTCCCAATCTCTAGTACTAACCTGGGACTGTCTCTTGAACTCCAGACCTCCAACTAATCTTCCACATCCTTCTTGTAAATCTGCTCCTTCATATATGACTCCTAGACACAGCCATTCATCCAGTGCTCTATTTCAGAATCACCTTAGATTTTTCTTACTGCCCCACGCCCTGTTTATCATCAAGTCATATCCACTCTACTTAGTTATCCATTCAAGAAATGTTATAAGAACACCAGCATTGTTCCAGATTCTTCTTCATATTAGCAGAACTTTGATCAAGGTTCACCAAGCCTACCACCATAGATTCCTCACTAGAGTCTCTTCGTTTCTTTTCCCTCATCCAGTGTACATACCACAGACCCTCCTTTATAATACGAATGCCATGTGCCTCCACGCCCTTCTGCACAGATCTCATGCATGCTCCTTCTTCAAAATTCAATTTATGTCATTTCTTTTGGTCTATGTGGATCAATGAAACTGCCATTTTGAAATAATTTCTGTATGCAGGAATGGATTTTATTTACTTTCCATGCTCTCTTGTCTAGGCCTACTAGTACCAACCTGGTATATCTGTTATAACCTTGGTTCTGACTGCAAGAAAATTGTGAGTTTATACATGGTTTTGTTTGATACTATGGAAGGTAAATTGTATCACAGATTGATCTAACATAGAGCTTATATAAATTCTTTATGACTAATTTTTTAACCAATATTTTTAACAGGATTAGGAAATAAGAATGACAAAATGCCTTCAGTTTAGATCGGGGTTTCTCAGTCTCAGCACTGTTGACATTTTGGGACAGATAATGTTTCGTGTGGATGGGCAGCGGGGAGGAGGTTTTCCTGTGCATTGTAGGATGTGTAGCAGCATCCCTGGGCTATACCCACTAAATCCCACGAGCTCCCACCCCCCGACCCCAATTGATGGTAACTAAAATTGTCTGTAGACATTGTCAAATGTTCCCTGGAGAAAAAAATCACTCCCACCTGAGAACCACTGGTCTAGATATTCCCAATTCTCCAGGTTTCCAGGAACACATTTTTCTTGAGTATACAAATAAATATCCTCTGTTTTTATCCAATTAAATACTTGGTGGTGAGCCTTTAAATTGCTCCTATGCCATCCATGTGGCAGCCTGAGCCTCACCTCTTACGTGGCTCCTGCAATTGCCCCAGGAAGCTTGTTGAGACTAACTTCTTTCATTTTTCGTGAAGTACCACAAAGCCTAAAGCTAGTGTGTTTGTCAGATTTTATAGAACATTGATATATGCAAGAGAATAATCAAAGGGCAAGAAACAATTTTACATTCAACATCAATCATCACTGTGTCTGCAAAGTTATGGACTATTTCCTCCACTAGAAATTTCTCCATGTATCATTCTCTACGCTTCTAGCTTTCTGTTATTGATAGGTGCCTCATCTGCAGGCCCTCCTCACATATTTCTGTTCCATACCTTTCCTTTATCCTCACCTCTATCCTCATTTCATAATCTCAAACTCTTATGTTGCCATGTAGAGCAACTATGCTTTGTTGCTTTTTTTTTTTAATGAACTATTTTCTTCTGTAAGGTGACTAAAAAGTTTTTTTTTAAACATCTTTATTGGAGTATAATTGTTTCACAATGGTGTGTTAGTTTCTACTTTATAACAAAGTGAATCAGCTTTACATATACATATATCCCCATATCTCCTCCTTGCGTCTCCCTTCCACCCTCTCTACCCCACCCCTCTAGGTGGTCACAAAGCACCGAGCTGATCTCCCTGTGCTGTGAGGCTGCTTCCCACTAGCTATCTATTTTACATTTGGTAGTGTATATATGTCCATGCCACTCTCTCACTTCCTCCCAGTTTACCATTCCCCCTCCCCATATCCTCAAGTCCATTCTCTACATCTGTATCTTTATTCCTGTCCTGCCCTAGGTTTTTCAGGACCTTTTTTTTTTTTTTAGAGTCCATATATATGTGTTAGCATACGGTATTTGTTTTTCTCTTTCTGACTTACTTCACTCTGTAGCACAGACTCTAGGTCCATCCATCTCATTACAAATAACTCAATTTCATTTCTTTTTATGGCTGAGTAATATTCCATTGTATATATGTGCCACATCTTCTTTATCCATTCATCCAATGATGGACACTTAGGTTGCTTCCATGTCCTGGCTATTGTAAATAGAGCTGCAATGAACATTGTGGTACATGACTCTTTTCGAATTATGGTTTTCTCAGGGTATATGCCCAGTAGTGGGATTGCTGGGCCATATGGTAGTTTTATTTTTAGTTTTTTAAGGAACCTCCATACTGTTCTCCATAGTGGCTGTATCAATTTACATTCCCACCAACAGTGCAAGAGGTTTCCCTTTTCTCCACACTCTCTCCAGCCTTTATTGTTTGTAGATTTTTTGATGATGGCCATTCTGACTGGTGTGAGGTGATACCTCATTGTAGTTTTGATTTACATTTCTCTAATGATTAGTGATGTTGAGCATCCTTTGATGTGTTTGTTGGTAATCTGTACATCTTCTTTGGAGAAATGTCTATTTAGGTCTTCTGCCCATTTTTGGATTGGGTTGTTTGGTTTTTTGATATTGAGCTGAGTGAGCTGCTTGTAAATTTTGAGGATTAATCCTTTCACATTCCCCCATTTGAGCCGTATTCAACCAAAAAAAGATCCAGTGAGACCTATCAGCGTGTTCTTCTAAATATTAGAACTAATTGACCAGGAGATGAATTATGGTCCTGCCCTAAATGTTTAAATAACATCTCTCCCAACAGAACATTCTATCCCAACTCTTCAGCTTACTCTTCTTTTCATCTTCTAGGTCTCATTTTATATATTGTTTCCAGAAGAACCTTCCCTGACTCCCTGACTCTTAACAAAGTAATTCCCCAACTAGGCTAATTTCTTTCCTAGCTGCCAGCTCTTTTGCTTAGTTAATCTTATCAGAATCTGTTAACTACATACACATATGTGTGTCTAATTCTTTATTCATGTGTCTTTATTAATATCTAAGCTCCACAGGGGCATGCACACATTTGGTCTTTTCCACTATGCCCAGTGTCTAGTGCTTAATAAATGTGTTTTTTTAATTTAAAATATTAAATTTACAGAAGATTGAAGTGGAAAAGAAGGGCACTGTAAAATATACTCAAAGATTAAATATAAGCTTCTGTACAGAATTTGTGGGCTCAGAATACGAATTAAATGAAGATATATCTAAAGTGGCCCAGTGCAGAAAGGGATTTCAACAGCAGTACAGGGACCATCCCTAATGGCAAAGAATGTAATAAAACCTGCGGTGGATGCTCTTTTCCCCTGTAATTAATTACTAGGTAAGAAATCCTTTTTCGCTCCAGTGAGATGTACAAAGGAGATTTCTAAAATTATCTATTTAAAGAGCAATGATAATTCTTTAAGAAACATAAATGATTCAAAATATAAACAATAACTCCGTATTGCATAGACTCCCTCTGAAATCAGTTTTTAAAATCTCTCAAAATGTGAATGAAAACAGATATATGTATATGTATAGCTGATTCACTTTGTTGTACAGCAGAGACTAACACAACATTGTAAAGCAACTGTACTCCAATAAAAATTAATTTTAAAAAGTGTGAATGAATACCAAGGGAGAAAAAAGAGAGAGAATGAAGGGAAGAGGCAGCCTCTGGACTCGCCCAGCAGAGGAACTAGGCAAGGCAGACGCCTCAGGCTCCCCCAGGGCCAGAAGAGATGACAGATAAATATGCAAAACGGCGTCTGTTCAAACACCCGCTCAACAGCACCCCCTCTCCCTAGTACATTTTGGATAGCTCTGCCAACCTAAATAAATAGATCAAAGCTAAATTCATTCCAAAAGAACCATTTAATTTCAACACCAAAAATAATGTGTTCACTAAACATAAATTTTCCTTCAGGAGCCCCCCACTTATACACATAACACAGACATAAAAGCAAACACACACAGACACATAACATACACACACATACACTTTAACTCAGCAGTAGCTAAATAGTGCCAGCTCAAGTTAAGCCTAGAAACATAGGCTACTGGAACTACAAGGTTCTTTAAGGATTTTGTAGGATTTTAATTGTTTTACACAATGCCCCTAACCCTTATTTTTAAAACGAGGAGAAATTGGGTCTCAAAAAGTTGGAATCGCATGCCCAAGGTCACTCACCGACAAAGGACATGCTAGCAATAGTTAGAAACCCAAGCTTCCTGGTCATACAACCCTGGCCCCATTTCCCACAAAACTTACAGAGGAACACCTGGTTGGCATTCAATTAATTGACTGCTTTTCTCTATACATTTATTACCACCCTACGATAACTAGTTCCTTACTAGAGATGAGAATATTAGAACTAAAAAGGGGATCTATTGCTTGGTGGTGGGTATACAGCTATTATAGAGGCAGAGCTAGAGTGTGAGCACAGATCTCTCAATAAACTCACATTGTTCCCAATATTAAATTATAAGGGATAAAATAAATAAAATGTTAAGGACTATGTGCAAAAACAATCTTATTTTCTGTTCAAGATATTATCCTTGCCTGAAATAACATGAAAATATAAAAATATAAAGCTAAATCCATAGTAGTGTGGAAAGTCAAAGTTGCGTTACCGTGTAACATGCAGATGGGCCCAATTGAAAGTGGAAGCCCAAAGAGCTGAGACATCTGCATAGGAAAGAGGCTCCCAAGCTGAGAGTATAGGGGCACTCCAAGAGAGTGCTAAGGTAAGAGCCACTGAGCTCTGGGGGAAGGAGCAAGCTTGAGACAGAACACCAGGTAAATAACTAAAGGATAACAAAGTTCTGAAGAAAAATGCTCATCAGAATTTAGAAATGTACCTCTAATCAAACTACCTTCAAATGCAATGGCACTGAATAGAGAGGCATTGTTAGACACTAAAGAATCAAAAAAATTTATTATCCACAAACCTATTCTGAAAGACTTCCACATCTACATATTTCAGCAAAATTTAAAAAAAACACAGAACAGTTGAAGAAAGTGGAGTAGACAAAAATGTACTACAGAAATTATAATGCTGTATATAGAAATGGCAACATTAAAAATATACAAACAATCCAAGGCAAAAAAAATAGTAAATGAAAAACAAATATAGATATTGAGTTCTCACCATGTGTTAGGCATTGTTTCAGGGACTTTGCATTCTTTACCATAATAAATGCTCAGATTAACCAATGAGGTAGACATAATTACCCATTTTACAGATGGAGAAACTGAGGCAAATATAGCTGAATAACTTGTCCAAGAGTACACAATTAATATGTTTTGGAATTGGGATTTGAGGTTAAGCAATAGGACTTCAGATCTCACTCTTTTAACCATTAAATCAAAAAAGTATAGAAGATTTAATACCCATTTTTCTCAAACTCTTCCAAAAAATTGAAGAGGATAGAAACCTTCCAAACATCTTATGAAGCCAACATTACCATGATACCAAAACCAGAAAAGGAAACCAAAAAAAAAAAAAAAAGGAAAAAGAAAAAAGAAAATTTCAGGCCAATAACCTTGATGTACCAAGATGCAAAAATCCTCAGCAAAATAATAGCAAACCTAATCTAGTAATACATTAAAAGGAACATACACCTTGATCAAGTGAGATTTATTCCAGAAATGCAAGGATGGTTTAACATCCACAAATCAATCAACATGATGTATCCCATTAACAAAATGAAGGATAAAAATCTTATGCTCATCTCAATAGATGCAGAAAAAGCATTTCACAAAATTCAGTATTCACTTATGATTAAAAATTTTCAACAAAGTAAAAATAGACCTCATTTTATAAGGTACATAAATGTATCCCAACATAATAAAGGCCATATATGACAAACCCACAACTAACATCACACTCAGTGCTGAAAAGCTGAAAGCTTTTCTTTTAAGATTAGGAACAAGACACAAATGCCCACTATCATCACTTTTATTCAACATAGTATTGGAAGTTCTAGCTACAGAAATTAGGCAAGAAAAATAAATAAAAGACATTAACATTGGAAAGGAAAAACTAAAACTGTCACTATTTGCAGATGACATGATAATTATGTATAGAAAATGCTAAAGACTCTACAAAAAAATGCTAGAACTAATAAATGAATTCAGTAAAGTTGCTGGATATGAAATCAATATACAGAAACCTGTGGCTTTTCTATACACTAATAACAAACTATCAGAAAGAGAAATTAAGAAAATAATACCACTTACAATTTCATCAGAAAGAATAAAATACCTACTAATAAATTTAACCAAGTAGGGGAAAGAACTGTACATTGAAAACTAAAAGACACTGATGAAAGAAATTGAAGAAGACAAAAATAAATGGAAAAGATATTTTGTGTTTAAGGACTGAAAGAATTAATATTGTTAAAATGTCCATACTACTCAAAGCAATATACAGATTCAATGCTATCCTTATCAAAATTCCAATGGCATATTTCACAGAACTAGAACAGATAATTCTAACTTTGGTATGGAACCACAAAATATCTTTACTAATCAAAACAACTTTGAGAAAGAACAATGCTGGAGGTATCATGTGCCCTGATTTCAAACTATACTACAAAGCTATAGTAATCAAAAGAGTATGGTACTGGCAAAAACAGACACACAGATCAACGGAATGGAATTTAGAACCCAGAAATATACCTATATATATATAGACAACAAATTTGCAAAGGGCACAGACCATACAATAGAGAAAGGATAGTCCCTTCAATAAATGGTGTTAGGAAAACTGGACAGCCACATGGAAAAAATAATGCTAGACCACTATCTTATACCATATACAAAACTTAACCCAAAATGGGTTACAGACTTGAATGTAAGACCTGAAACCATAAGATTCCCAGAAGAAAATATAGGTGGGTAACCTCACTGACATTGATCTTAACTATGTTTCTATGTATCTGACCCCAAAGGCAAGGGAATTAAAAGCAAAAATAAACAAATAGAACTACACCACAGTGTAGTTCTGCACAGTGAAGGAAACCATCATCAAGACAAAAATGAAACCTACTGAATGGGAGAAGATATTAGTAAATCATATATCTGATAAGGAGTTAATATTCAAAATATATGAGGAACTCATACAAGTCAACAACAACAAAAAACAAACAACCTGATTAAAGAAAAAAAATGGGCAGAGGATCTGAGTAGACACTTTCCCAAAGAAGAGATACAGATGCCAAACAGGCACATGAAAAGATGTTCAACATCATTAATTACTAGGGAAATGCCTGGTGGTCCAGTGGTAGAGAATCTGCTGTCCAATGCAGGGGATGAGGGTTCAATCTCTGGTTGGGAAATTGAGATCCCACATACCATGGGGCAACTAGGCCCACGTGCCACAACTACTGAGCTCATGTACCTCAACTAGAGAGCCCATGTGCAGCAGTCTACAGAGCCCATGCACACTGGAGCCTGTGCACCACAACTAGAGAAGAAAAAACCTGCATGCCACAACTAGAGAAAAGCCTGCACACCACAACGAAAGATTCCACATGCCTCAGTGAAGATACCACGTGCCATAACTAAGACCTGATGCAGCCATAAAAATAAAAAATAATTAAAATTTAAAAAAAATTATTAGGGAAATGCAAATCAAAACCACAATGAGATGTCACTTTACACCTGTTAGAATGTCTATTATTGAAAAGAAAAAAATAACAAATATTGGAGAGTATGTAGAGAAAAAGCAACCCTCTACACTGTTGGTGGGACTGTAAATTGGTGCAGCCCCTATGATAAACAGCATGGAGATACCTTCGAAAATTTAGAATAGAACTGGCATATGACTCAGCTATTCCACTTCAGGGTATCTATCTGAAAAACAGGAAAACACTATTCAAAAAGATATATGCACCCCAATATTCATTGCAATATTATTAACAATAGTCAAGATATGGAAACAACCTAAGTACCCATAGATGGATAAATGAATAAAAAAATATGTGGTATCTATATGCAATGGAGTACTACTCAGCTATAAAAAAGGATAGAATCCTGCTGTTGGTGACAACAGGGATGGACCTTAAAGGTATTATGTTAAGTGAAATAAGTCAGACAGAGAAAAACAAATACCATATGATATCATTCATATGTGGAATCTGAAAACACAAAAGAACAAACAAAATACAACAAAGATAGACTCATAGCTACAGAGCACAGATTAGTGGTTACCAGAGGGGAAGGAAGTTGGAGAGTAGACAGAATGGGTGAAGGGGGTCAACTACATGGTGATGAATTGCAACTGGACTTGTGGTGATCACTTTGTCGTGTTCACAGATGTCAAATTACAATGCTGTACACCTGAAACTTACATAATAAAAAAAGAATGTATATAAAACCATTATTCTTAATAGTCAAAAATGGAAAAAAAGGGCTTCCCTGGTGGCGCAGTGGTTGAGAGTCCACCTGCCGATGCAGGGGACACGGGTTCGTGCCCCAGTCCGGGGGGATCCCACATGCCATGGAGCGGCTGGGCCCGTGGGCCATGGCCGCTGGGCCTGCGGGCCCGGAGCCTGTGCTCCGCGGCGGGAGAGGCTACAGCAGTGAGAGGCCCGTGTACCGTAAAAAAA